>NC_137430.1:35384139-35386639 GCF_964374335.1 Astatotilapia calliptera
ACTGGAGAAAAAACATGCTCTAAACACCAGGGGCCAAAGGTCAGGAGAGGGGTGGAGACCTGACACTGAGGCATGCTTCATCTGGTTTCTGGGTTAGGGGTCAAAGGTTAAAGCTATGGGTTAAGGTGATCAGATTAATTACAGACTACAGAGAGAAGGGCTGCTCACAGGTAGATCATCTGTTCAGGGATTAAATATCAAACAATCAGGGTCAGAGGTCAGAGGTTCAGGGTAATCAGGGTTACAGGCAGGACACATTCAGTGTTTCAGCTTTGATGTCAGTGTGAAGGTGAGGGGTCAGAGGTCAAACAGGTTACTTACAGGTAATAAGTGTAGGAGTGATAATTTCTTCGTCTGAGTGGTGGGGGGGCGGAGCGGAGGGAGTGATGAGATGGAGGGAAAGAAACAGAAAAAGGAAACCACAGATTAATGTCTCAGAGAGAACAGACAATCACTGTGTGAAGGAGAGCAGTGGAGAGCGGTGATTGGCTGGCACCAGTGTGCGAGGGGAGGATCACGTTTGATTGGTTCAGAGAAGTGTACATAGCTCATGTGGTATTTACTCCTCTGTACAGACAGCTACATGGTGGTTAGCCTGGACTGAGAAACAGAAGAATAAACACGTTTATATCAAATCACCCTCAGTGAGAAACAGCAGGAGTGTTTCCACATGCAGTCACCAATCAGCAGCTCATGGGGTTCCTCTGGGCTCTGTTCTGGGTCCTCCACATGTCTAACAACAGGCTGTTAGTCTGAGCTCACGCTGACACCAGTCAACACATCGAGATGACTTTCACATCAAGCTGTCAGTCCACATCTACATGCATTCAACAGGATTTTAGTTGTTTGTTTGTTGCATGCGTGGAAACCGAGGCATTGCATTATTAGGGGCGTGGCCTCTGTGACTGACAGGTGGATGGTGACACAGGTAGCTGCTAGCTGTCTGCTAGCTTCCCCTGAATTGGACCTCTGCACTGTGTTTGTGCTGTTGGAGCCTTTTAATGACATCATGACATCAACAAAGCTGCTGTGAGGTTCCTGTTCTTTTGTACAAATTAGCGCTCCAACCTCTTGTCCAAATATGCCAACTTCTTCTAAAACAAACATAGAGGAACGCTTCAAAGCGTGGAGTCTATGGCTGTATTTGTACGATGTGTCAGGCCCGACTCTGGTTTGTGTTGAAAGCAGGAAGCTGCTTTTCAGCGCTCAGCCTCCGGTGTTAGAGAAAAACTACAAGGCTGAATGTCATGAAAGCAGCACAGCGTTGGAGTATGACCAAAGGATGAAAGCATTATATCTGACTTTCTTTAAAACTGCGAGGCAGAATGCTAACCTTGGGAGTCGTCCTTGGGATTTCAGCGCTAAGACACCTCAGGTTTCTCTGCTTGTGACAGAAATTCACCTCACTGATTCAATCAGCTCTCTCTCTGCTGTCTGAGTCACTGCCGGCACAAAATGCAAGCTTTCAGGGGTTCAAAGGTCATCGTGCGTTTGGCTTGTTTTGTGGTGTTTGGAAATGGAGCGGCTCCCGATTAGTGCAGAAGCTTTTCTTCAGCATCCTCGCTCTCACTGATGCACCCGTGCACATCAACAGCTGCAGGCAGATTAATCAGCATCTGTCACTGGGCAGCTTGAAGCCTGACGACAGGAAGCGGCGGTGCTGGGGACGTCTGAGAGCCGCGGTCTCATCACTCTGCATTACTGCTTCAACATCCAGCTTCCTGTTTTCACGCCCGCTGTAATGAGTCTGACCCCCGTTTGGTCACAGAGTGGAAATCAAACGCACCCTGTCAACATTAAAAACCTCATTAGAGGCCGAGCAGCCGGCTCGTTTTCGCTCTCTCTCTAATATCTGTGAGGGAGATCACAGCTCGATCGACCCAACACATGAGTGCGACTCAAACTGGGCACACACACACGCTTTAGAAGAAGTGTGTGTTTGTGTGTGTGAAGTAAAAAGTGTGTGCCTGTGTCTGCGTTGCCTGAAGCCATTCAGCTCGAGGCGACTCTGGAAAAAAAGAATAAAATGCTCTTTCATCTAAATTTCTCTCTTATCTTTGACGTTCTACAAACACAGAAGCTTTTCTGTCTGTGTTTAAATGTGTGTGCAGAATAAATCATGTGTGTGCGCTGTGTGTGTGTTAGTGTGTCCCAGTGGGGCCATGTGTTTGATGTTGGAGAATAAAGTGGGTCCAGATACAGTTTAATGGTGATTACTGCTGCAATCTGCTCCATTATTCATCCTCATTTTCCTCAGTGTCACCGCCAGGACGCCGGCACGACCGCGTCTTTGATGTCCAGCTACGCTCCACGTACAAAACACCGTCCTCCTCTCTGACTTCCTGGAAATCTCACGCTCATCAGAAGGTCCACACGCCGCTCATTTAACCCCTCAGTGCAGCAGCTCCCCCCGCTCTGTGGACGCCACCATCTACAGGCCCCATCGTCCACGTGTAGCTCTCACAGCAATCGACAGACCCAAACAGTCACACTGGGATCA
>NC_137430.1:35391639-35531639 GCF_964374335.1 Astatotilapia calliptera
AAGCACAGTGTGGACCGTTAGCTACTGTGTGCTGATCCCAGCCAGCCTCAGTCCTCGCTGTGCTGCTGCAGACACCCATCATCGCCTCACACTGTAGCATCCACAGGAACCAGTGGTAGCCAGCACCTAACAAGATCTATGATACAATGTATGCATCATGTATCTGTGGCATAGTAAATATCACTGTTGAATAAACTTTCCATGATTAACTGTATTCAAATCAGTCATAACCAGCAACATGTTTACTGTGCCCACCTGCTCCAAAAATGACTCTGCTGCATTTAAATGACAGCGCTTCGCAAATCATAGCCTGCCTTACAGTTATCATTCGAAACAGCAGAACCAATCACAGCGGCCGTCTCAGAACAGTTCTCACTGGTTCTGTTCTGTGGTTCTGGTCCAGCTGCTGGTCTGAGAGAGGCTGTCTGCCCTCAGCCTGAAGGAGGGACAGATGATGTGTGAGGGAGTCCTCCTGCTCTGACTGTATAATGTGATGGGATGTCAGTCCCATGGAAAACCCATTAACCACTGTGTGTGTGTGTGTGTGTGTGTTCAGGTGTAATATCCTTCCAGGTGACTCAGTAGATGAGAAACATTCAGGACACCACGTCGCTGTCGAGCGCTGTAATGTGTCATTTCAGACATAGCCCACTTTTCCAATCACAGCTTGACAACAGCTATCACTCACCCTTTGAGTGTGTGTGTTTGTGTTTGTGTGTATGTGTGTGTATGTGTGGGGTGAGGGGTTTCAGCACGTCTGCTCTATGAAGACATTGAGTACAATTCAATTCAATTTTATTTAAACAGCACCAAATCAGAAGAACAGTCGCCTCACTAGGTTTAAATCTGGGACTCTCCACCATTTGACCCTTAGAACTGAAGAAGCTTCTCGGATGAGAGGTGAAACGTCTTCAAGCAACTTAAAGAAGTCCAGGCGCTTTTCTTTGCAAGCTCCTTTGACTACATTAGCCATAGAAATTCCTGCAGGGCTCTGACGAGTGTTCGTGTTTTAAACTGAAGCTGTTGATCAGTCAATTACGTCGTCCTCAGCAGCACCGTCACACTGATTGACAGCTGTGTTTCTGATCCACAGCTCAGGTGTGTTTTGACTTAAGGCAGAGTATTAGGTGGCCCTCCTGAAACTCATCTCCACACCTGAGTTACAGTGGTCGTTACGCCTCGGGACGCCACTTGCCCGATCATGACCATAAAAACTGCCAGAGGACAACGTGTGCGGAGCCTGAGGCTGATCCAGGTGAGCTGATATTCAGGAAGAGAGCATTTGAAACAATACCCTCTCTAAAAGATAAGAAAGGTGTTTTACAATTCGAGGCTAAACTTACCAGCAAAATAATGAAAGAGTTCTATCAGGACTTATATTCCCTTGAATGTCAAAATACTGTAGACGCAAGGAGATTGTTTCATGATAATCTTAATCTCTTTATACTATCAGAGGAAAGTCGATTAAATTTGTGCTGTCCCATTGGGGCACAGGAAAAAGCTGCAGGCCCTGATGGGTTTGGGCCAGAGTTTTACAAAAAAATGGCTAAACATATGGTGGGTCCTTCATTAAACATGTATGTAGAATCTCTTGAGAGGAGCACACTTCCACCCACCTTAAACCTTGCCCATATATCCCTAAAGAAGGATAAACCTGCAAATCTGTGTACATCTTACAGACCTGTAAGTTTACTCGGTGTAGATTGCAAGATTCTGTCCAAAATTTTATCTAGATGACTGGAGGAGATCCTGCCAGTTCTTATAAAGCCTGACCAAACGGGTTTTGTCAAGAATAGATACTCCCGCTCCAAGGTACGCCGACTCATAACTGGTGTGCAGTTTTCTCAGAACACCAATTATAGGGCTCTTGCAAATTCATTGGATGCCGAGAAAGCATTTGATCGTGTTGAGTGGGAGTATCTATTTTATGTTTTGGACAGATTTCATTTGGGATCTGAATTTGTCAAGTGGGTCAAACTGTTGTATGGGGCCCCAGCTGCAAGGGTATTGGTTAACGGCTCAGATGTTTTACCACTGGGTAGAGGAACGCGTCAGGGATGTCCACTTTCTCCCCTACTGTTTGGACTTGCATTGGAGCCACTGGCAAAGGCTATAAGAACTGACCCTGAGGTCTTGATGCATGCTCAATCATCCAGGTATGTAAATCTCCAAAAGCTGATTCTGTTCATCTGAATGTAGCGTTTTTGTGGGAGAAACGTTTTGTCACTCATCCAAGTGACTTCTTCGGTCTCAGCTGACAGTCATTATGCAAATGTCCTGTTTATAAGATTGGGGAAACCTGCAGTCAGCTGAGACTGAAGTAGTTACTGAAAACGCTACATCCAGATGAACAGAATCAACTTTTGGAAACTGACCCTGAGGTCTGTAGGGTAACCTTGTTGGATACTGAATACAGAATTTCCCTTTACGCAGATGACGTGTTGCTCTTTGTCACTAAGCCAGAAACATCTATTCCTGCACTGACACATATCATGAATCAATCTGGCCTTTTTTCAGGGTATAAAATTAATTATGATAAATCTGAAGCTTTGCCACTGGGTGATGGGGGAGATGGGACACTCCTCCCAATTTTTATTTCAGGTGGTCAACCACAGGTTTTACAAATTTAGGTATTAGGGTGTCCGTAGACACAACAAAGTTGTACAAGTTGATCTTTAAACCAATTGTTGCCTCAATCAAGAATGACCTCAATAGGTGATTTGACCTTCCCCTATCTACAGTGGCTTGCAAAAGTATTCGCCCCCCTTGAATTTTTCCATATTTTGTCACATTACAGCCACAAACATGAATCAATTTTATTGGAATTCCACGTGAAAGACCAACACAAAGTGGTGCACACGTGAGAAGTGGAATGAAAATCATACATGATTCCAAACATTTTTTACAAATAAATAACTGAAAAGTGGGGTGTGCGTAATTATTCAGCCCCCTGAGTCAACACTTTGTAGAACCACCTTTTGCTACAATTACAGCTGCCAGTCTTTTAGTGTCTGTCTCTACCAGCTTTGCACATCTACAGACTGAAATCTTTGCCCATTCTTCTTTGCAAAACAGCTCCAGCTCAGTCAGATTAGATGGACAGCGTTTGTGAACAGCAGTTTTCAGATCACTTTATCTGAAGATAGCTATACATGTATTTATTTCCTCACGCTTGGACTATTGTAACTCGTTGTTTATGTGTCTAAGCAAAGGTTCTCTGGATTGTCTGCAGGTTGTGCAAATTGCTGCAGCTAGGCTGTTGACAAAATCCTCCAAGTATTCACATGTGACACTATTGCTATCTCAGCTACACTGGCTTCCTGTTGAATTTAGAGTACATTTTAAGATCCTGGTTTTGACATTCAGAGCCTTGCATGGACTGGCACCACCCTACATCTCCGATCTGCTACAGCCCTATGTCCCCAGCAGGTCCCCGAGGTCATCTGATCAGGGCTTACTTGCTATAAAACAGACTAAGACGAGAACTAAGGGTGACAGAGCTTTTGCCACTGTGGCCCAGAGACTCTGGAACTCTCTCCCTCATACATTAAGAACTGTGGACTCGGTAGTTGTTTTTAAAAAAAAACAACTCAAAACTCACCTTTTTAAAACTGTTTTTGGTTAATTTTTGCCTGTTTTATATTGTCTGTTTTACCCTTTTATTATTTGTTATCTTATGTGCAGCACTTTGTGATGCTGTCTAGAAAGGTGCTATATAAATAAAATTGTATTTATTTATTTATTATTTATCTTGGATGGGTAGAATAAGTTTAATCAAAATGAATGTTTTACCCATAATATTACAACCTATACAAATGTTGCCTCTCAGGATCATTACCTCCACCATAGCTCCAGGTATTGGCATTAGTATATTTGATGATTGGCATTCTGAAAATATAAGATTTATTTGCAATCTGTTTGAAAGGGGTAGTTTTATGGCCTTTAATCAAATTCAAATTAAATATAATTTACCACAGAAACACTTCTGTGGGTTCCTGAAAGTAAGACATTTTATAAATTCCCTTAAATTTTGAGCCAATCAACCTGCTTTAAATCCTACTGAAAGCTTTCTCTTTAAATTTAATGAGGAAATAATCACAAAAAAGAAATTTATCTCTCTTTGTTATAGGAAATTATTGTATCTGAATTTTGTAACCACTGATAAGGCCAGGGTTCAGTGGGAAACCGACCTTGAAGTTCAGCTTAGTGCAGAAGCATGGTCCAAAACTTTTAGATCTGCCAAGAAAATGTTTTCCTGTAACAGACTCCAGGAAAGCCGTTACAGAATTGTACATAGACTGCAGCGTACGCCAGAGTTTCTAAATAAAATTCATCCTCAGATTTCTCCTCTTTGTGTAAAGTGCAATACGGATGTAGGGACTTACTACCATTGCATATGGCAATGTCCTTTAATTACTAGATTTCGGAAAGATTTTGCTATGGAGCTTCACTCAGTCTTTCACCAGACGATCCCACTGAACCCTGTCCTGTTCACTCTGGGTCCATCTATAGAAGGGCTTCTGTGTCGTCTGTACAAATGCTTTTGTTATGTAAACTTTTACATTTAGCGAGGCGATGTGTACTGTTTCAATGGATTCAGAGACAGTTCCCCACTGTTACACAATGGTACAGAGAAACATTCAAGGTGTTGCCCATGGAGCGCCTTACTGCCATTATAAAGGGCAATTGTGATGCATTCTGTAGGATATGGCGGCCTTTGCTTGATCACCTACCTCGTGACCTTGCTGTGCTATTACATGAAGGGGGAGCACATTTTGCTACATTATTTTTCCTTTCTGTTGGTAAAAGAAAAGAGTATTGTGGTGAACTGTACTCTCTGTGTCGTGGTCTGGGTGGTTTTCCACAGCATCAGCTCCTCCCCACTGGGTGGAGTCTTTGTTGTTCCTCACCTGATGGCAATCGGACCAGCAGTATTTATGACCGGCGCACTCAACTGGTCTTCGCCAGATTATCTGCCAACTTTAGTCAGTTCTCGGCCTCACGTCCGTTCCTTGGTGACTAATCGTGTGTATTAACCGTATCTCTGTTTTTTTTCGTCAGCCTCTGAAAACCACCTACCAAGCTCTCCTGGATACCAGTTTGCTGCCACCGGTAATCCCTCTCCGTTTTGGAGCTGCCATTTTCTCCTGCCTGCCTCCCTGCCTTGCATGCAGCACCCACCTGGACCTCTCCTGCCTCCCCCCTCCACGCAACCCCCACCTGCAAGCTTGTAAGACAGCTCAGTGTACTATTTTTTAGATTCACTCGCAACCCTCTGTGGGATTCCCCTGACTGCTCTGTCCTCTGTTTCAGTGCCCGGGCCCGCCACAGTTTTCCCTGCCCAGTACCTGCACCCAGTTATCCCTGCCATCTAGTTTTCACCACAGTATTTTTCTCTCGCCTCAGACATCTAGTTTATGTTCATTGATTCTAGTCTGCACTTTCTGTTAGCCTCTGAGCATTGTAAAAATAAAGTCTCTTTTCGTTACACCTCACCCCTGGCCTCCGGTTTTGAATCTGCGCTTGAGTCCATCCCATGTCCACGGGCCACTGCGCCTGACACTCTGTGGAGGTTCTAAAACTCTTTCAACAGCAATTCTAATCTGATGAAACATCTTCAGAAACAGCATGCATCTACCAAGTTAGTTGAAAAAGAACCCAAAGGTAACGTTGTGACTCTAGCTCCGCTGAGTTGGGAGTTCGTCTTGTAATCGGAAGGTTGCGGGTTCGAGCCCCGGCTTGGACAGTCTCGGTCGTTGTGTCCTTGGGCAAGACACTTCACCCGTTGCCTACTGGTGGTGGTCAGAGGGCCAGGGCGCCAGTGTCCGGCAGCCTCACCTCTGTCAGTGCGCCCCAGGGTGGCTGTGGCTACAATGTAGCTTGCCATCACCAGTGTGTGAATGTGTGTGTAAATGGGTGGATGACTGGATATGTAAAGCGCTTTGGTGTCCTTAGGGACTAGAAAAGTGCTGTACAAATACTGGCCATTTACCATTTACCATCACAGTCCATCACCCAGCCACAGCTACACAGGCTGATTGCCAGGTATGTTGTGGAAGACATGAAACCCATCTCAACAGTTGAGTCCCATGCTTTCAGACAACTGATTAGTCATATACCTGTGCGAGGGAGAGCTGGGAAGGCACCATCCAGAAAGACATTTTGCAGTTATTTATACCAAGAATATGCCAAGACGGAGTCAGAGCTCCAAAGAAAAATACACTCGACATGGTAGAATATATCTCCACAACAGCAGACATTTGGACAGTGCATAATAAAAGTTTTCTTGGTGTGACCACGCATTGGATAAATGCACAAAACATGAAACGTGAGAAAGCAGCGCTGGCATGCAAGGCGATTTATGGGTCGACATATGTATGACAGTATTGCATCTGAGCTGGACAACATTAACTCATCTCATGGCCTATTGTTACAAAAAAGATTTGTATGTGTAAAAAAGATTTGTGTGTGCGTAAAAAAGATTTGTGTGTGGACTTAGAAAAAAAACCCCCTGCAAGTTACAAGTATGGATTTTGACCCTATTTTTCTTCCTTTCATCTGATTGGTCAATGACATGTCAATCACAAATGTAACAATCCAATCAGAGAACAGATGGGTTTGGCTGTCGAGGGGCGCTTTTTTTGAACTGCAGGTCTTTGAAGGGTGATACAGTTTGAAGCTGGAGGATCGCTATACAAATATCCGATAGCGGCTAGGTCCCCTAACGCACACACAATTTTTTTTTTTTTACGCACACACAAATCTTTTTTACGCACACACAAATCTTTTTTACACATACAAATCTTTTTTACGCACACACAAATCTTTTTTACGCACACACAAATCTTTTTTACACATACAAATCTTTTTTACGCACACACAAATCTTTTTTATGCACACACAAATTCTTTTTACACATACAAATCTTTTTTACGCACACACAAATCTTTTTTACACATACAAATCTTTTTTACGCACACACAAATCTTTTTTACGCACACACAAATTCTTTTTACACATACAAATCTTTTTTACGCACACACAAATCTTTTTTACACATACAAATCTTTTTTACGCACACAAATCTTTTTTACAAGTACAAAATATTTATGACCACATTTTGAGCCCATAGAATTGGATCTTGTGTGTGTGTCTGTCTGTGCATGTGTGTTTCCATATGTGTTCATATATGTGATTGTGTGGCTGTTATTTTTTTTCATTTAACAAGTATATTTGAGGGACCCTTATCATGTTCAGCATTTTTTCAGCTGTCCATTTTGCTTTTCCAATTTTTCTATTTAAGTTATTACTATTGTGCTAAATCATAGCATTTCTGCTGCTTTTTAGTATTTCTCCTAAATCATACTATTTCTGATATTTTATAAGATTTGTGCTAAATATAGTATTTCTGCTAAAACATAGTATTTCTGCCAAATATAGTATTTCTGATTAATTATAGTTTTTCTACCAAATCATAGTACAGTATTTCTGCTTTTTATACAATTATTGCTTAATATAGTATTTCTGCTTAATTATAGTATTTCTGCCATTTTAGAGTATTTGTGCTAAAACATAGTATTTCTACTAAATGTAGTATTTCTGGGTAATCATAGTATTTTGATATATTTCTGGCAGGTCCCCAGGGAGTCAATCCTCTGTGAGGACTGTAATATTCAAATTTACATATCAGGGCCTGCACGGCTTCCCAATCATATCTGAGGGCTGAGACATTCAAATTTGCATATTGAGGACTACATGGCTTCCCAACCAGCCAATCATATCTGAGGGCTGGGACATTAAAATTTGCAAATTGGGGCCTTCATGGCTTCTAAGCCAACCATTCATCTGTGTCATATATCTCTAATAATTCATATTTTTATTTTAAATAGTCAACACTTAAGGATTCCCCCATCCCTTCTGAACAAAACGGTGTAAGAATGACAGTTCTAGCCCCTAAGGTTAAGTAATTCTGGCCGTTTGTTTGAGGGAAATCCTCAATATGACAAATAGACTGCAAAAAACCTGTTTCCCTGTGCGTAAAACCCTGCACTTGGTTCACCAGTTTTGGCGGGGAAAAAGTACACAACCTCTCTGATTGGTGGATTCAAATTGAGCCGCTCACAGCTGTTTGACTGACTTAGAAACACGCTGTTAACAGCCACTGTTCACTTGCTGCTGCTGCTGCTGCTGAGTGTGTGTGGTGTGTGTGTGTGTGTGTGTGTGTGTGTGTGTGTGTGTGTGTGTGTGTGTGAGAGAGAGAGAGAGAGAGAGAGAGAGAGAGAGAGACCCTCTTTAGGGCAGCATCTCATTGATGGATAAAAATATAATATATTCAGAATGGTTGACTGGCATAGACCCTGTGTGTGTCTCTCTCTCTGTACATTTCTGTATCCATATTTGATTTTGTGTTTATCTATTGGTTTTTTTTCCAAATTTACTTTTATTTCTTTTTTTTCACAGGTGAACAATTGGTTTTGAGGGAGCTTAACCATGTTCCGTTTTTTTTCAGCTTGTCATTTTACTTTTCTAGTATTTTCACTTAAGTTATTACTATTCTGCTCAATCATAGTATTTGTTCTAAATCATTGTTATTATGCTATATTGTAGTATTTCTGCTGAATCATAGTATTTATACTATATTATATTTTTTCTTTCTAAATATAGCATTTCTGCTATATAATTGTAATTCTGCTATGTTATAATATTTGTGCTAAACCAGAGTATTTGTGCTGAAACATAGTATTAATTCAAAATTACAATATTCATAGTTCATCACAGTGTCTCTGGAAAATCACAGTATTTCTGCTATGTTGTACAATTCTCCAAATCATAGTGTTTCTGTAATGTTTAAGTATTTTTGGTTAAATATATTCTTTCTGTTATCTTATACTATTTCTCCTAAATTCTTGTATTTTTGAGAAGTTATGTTTCTGGTAAGTTACAATATTTCTGCTAAGTTCTGCTATGCTACTGTATTTCTGCCAAGTATTATGTTTCCTCTAAGATATTGCAGTTCTGCTAAGTTATTACATTTTAGCAAAGTTCCTTTGCTTCTGCAAAGTTTTTATAATTTCTGCAACTTTTCAGCTTTTTCGGATAGTTTTAGCAGACAGCTTCAGCTTTAAAGCATCCACACAGCATTTTCGCAGGAAATGCAAATTTTTCTAGTTAATTTAATGTCGAAACAATGCATTGCAAAACAAGGTTTGCACATGTCCTTGGAAGTGAAGATGCTTTGCTGGCTGCTGTGACACTACCAAAATTTAAGCTTCGTTGGTTACATGACCAAGTGCGGAAGGACCTCGCAAAGGGACGTCTGTTGGTAGAGTGTCGAAAACTTCTCCCTGAGCAAGATCAGCTACAACCAGGTACCCGCACCACCAAGACAACACAGCACCCGGGTTCTAGCTAAGAGGATCTTCTCCTTTGAAGAAAATGAGGACATATATGCCACTGTTGAAGCTGAAGTAGCCGAGTACCTCAAATCAGGAGCAACAGGGTTAGACTCTCTGAAGCATTTCCCGATGATAAAGAAACTCTTTCTTAAATTTAATGCAGCCACTCCTTCAAGTGCCCCAGTTTAAAGGCTTTTCAGGCTGGGAAACCTGATTCTCACTCCAAAGAGGAACAGGTTGTCCGATCATAAGTTTGAGGAGCTTCTCCTCTTGAGGTACAATTGTTGGTTTGATGGAAGTTGAGTAGTGCTGATATGATGATGATGTGTTGCCTTCAGTGGTGCTCTACAAGGTCAAGCATGTTAATATTTCCAAGTGAAACTTAGACCACTGAAGCACTTAAAATGCAATTATATTTTATTTATCGACATGGCCGGTATGGAGGAAATATTATTTTGGTTTGACTGTTTATGAGGCTGAAAATACTTATTATTTATTTGATTTCTCTTCCCTTTCCTGAAAATACTTTTATTACTAAACATGAGGTCTCCAGTTGGCACAGTTCAGCAGTTAAGTTTACAAAGAATGGACAAACCTCACTGTGTTTATGTTAAACCATTTTTGCACTATATGTTTTGCACTTTGATACCTACAGCTCCTAAATGGTCTGAGGCACAGTTTAATGTTGGCACTGCTAAAAACATACTTTCTCCCCATTTAAATGGCAAAAATAAATACATCTTTCAAAAGTTTCAACACACTGTATGTCGTGTTTTGTGATCCACTGCTTCTTCCTAGTGATACTACGTACAATGATTAGATTTATAGCACTGCTGTATCAACCCCAAAATGATGTGTTTGCATTTGCAGAGGGTTGAAACAATAGAAAAAGATTAAACAGACTGATAAAAAAGTGACACATAAACAAACATTGTTAGTTTCTAATATAGTTTCATTTATTTCATCATTGACTTGCACTCACACTGCCATTTTAACCATTTTAGGTTCAGGTCATTAGGTGGCACAGTGCACTTGTGGCAGTATACTGCTAACATGAAAGCAAGCTAGAAGACTGGCATCCTTGCTGGGAATCCCGTTAGGGAAGCAACACATTAATAAGAGAATTCTGGGTGAAACCAAAGTTACTTTCCCTAGTAACTAGTTACTTTGAAAGTAACGAGTAACTTAAAGTAACTGAGTTACTTACTGGTGGTGGTCAGAGGGCCCGGTGGCGCCTGTGTCCGGCAGCCTCGCCTCTGTCAGTGCGCCCCAGGGCAGCTGTGGCTACAATGTAGCTTGCTATCGCCAGTGTGTGAATGTGTGTGTAAATGGGTGGATGACTGAATGTAGTGTAAAGCGCTTTGGGGTCCTATGGACTAGAAAAGCGCTATACAAATGCAGGCCATTTACCATTTTACTTTTGATAGCAGTAACTAGTAATGTAACTAAGTTACAAATTTAAAGTAACTTACCCAACACTGCTCATGTATCTGTTTTTTTCTTCTTCTCTTCTTCTTATTTGTATTTGGCTGTGCTGATTTGTTGCTGTTTGTATTCCAAAATAAAAAATCAATAAATCTTTTTTTTTTTAAAAGAAAGAGTAGAATAGAATAGATCTTTGTTGTCACTGTTACCAGAACAATAAAATACAGTTTGACATCTCTCTGTTAGCAGCATGTAGATTTTTACATTAAAATTCCTTTAGGATAAGAGAAGAAAAAAATAAACTTAAACTCTAAGAGGTACCTACACAGGGAATGTATGTAGCAACATAAGTATCTAGACAGTTATGTAGATAGATGGACGATATATAATAACAAGACTGGTTTCTGAGTTTTACAGCTGGGGTGGACGAGGCTAAGCATTAAGTTTTCCAATGAATTAAAAGTCTGTCTGGGTCTTTGGTTGATTAATAGGCTGGTGTGAAAAATTGCTGCCACACCTCCCCCTCGACCTGTGCTTCGAGATTTCTGGTAGTTAGAATGACTCGGGGGTGTTGACTCATTTAAACTAACATAATCATCCTGCTGCAACCAGGGTTCTGTAAGGCAGAGTAAATCGATTTGTTGATCACTATTAACTTGTTGTTCCTACAGTATTTAAAAGTAGAATGGGAGGGAGAGCCTTCAGTTTTCAGGCCCCTCTTCTGTGGAACCAGCTTCCAGTTTGGATTCAGGAGACAGACACTATCTCTACTTTCAAGATTAGGCTTCAAACTTTCCTTTTTGCTAAAGCATATAGTTAGGGCTGGACCAGGTGACCCTGAATCCTCCCTTAGTTATGCTGCAATAGATGTAGGCTGCCGGGGGATTCCCATGATGCATTGAGTTTTTCCTTTCCAGTCACCTTTCTCACTCACTATGTATTAACAGACCTCTCTGCATTGAATCATATCTGTTATTAATCTCTGTCTCTCTTCCACAGCATGTCTTTTATCCTGTCTTCCTTCTCTCACCCCAACCGGTCGCAGCAGATGGCCCCGCCCCTCCCTGAGCCTGGTTCTGCCAGATGTTTCTTCCTGTTAAAAGGGAGTTTTTCCTTCCCACTGTCGCCAAAGTGCTTGTTCACAGGGGGTCATATGATTGTTGGGTTTTTCTCTGTATCTATGAAGCGCCTTGAGGCAACTTTTGTTGTGATTTGGTGCTATATAAATAAAATTGAATTGAATTGAAATTGAAGTCATGTACTAACAGAGACTTGGAGGAGAGAGAGACCTAATATTTAATAATCTTCATGTCTGATCTATGAAACCAGTTCAGCTGCAGTTTACTGAACTGGTTTCTTTTATTTTCTGTTTTCATTTCGTCTCTTCAAGGTCAGACGAACTCGACTATCAGCTCCCTCCTGTTTCATCACACACACAAACACACACACACACACACACACACACACACACACACACACACACACACACACACACACACACACACACACACACACAGACAGTATCCCCCCTTGGAGGCAGAGAGCTGCTGTTTTCAGTTTAAAGGCTATCAAAACACTGCTTTGAAGACAGAATTTATCTGTGTGTCTCCTTGTGTGTGGCGTGTGTGTAGTTTGTATGTATGTGTTGTTGCATGTGTGTCACAGCGGGCCATGGAGAAGCTGTTTTTATGTGAAAGTGAAGCTGTTTTCTGCTTCAGGGCTTCAGCCAGTCACGCTGCGTGGGAGGTGTTTGTGTGTGCTTCAGTGTGTGGATACAAGGCGAACAGCTGTTAGTATTTGAGGACTGCTGGTAGCACACACACACACACACACACACACACACACACACACACACACACACACACACACACACACACACAGTTGGTGTGTGTGTGTTGAAAGTTTCCACTTTCAGGCTGGTAAATATTTAAATGTAATTTTCTGTGAGTTGTGAATCTGTGTTTGTGTGTGTGTGTGTGTGTGTGTGTGTGTGCGTGCGTGTACCTGTTCAGTCCACACACGCACACACACACTCACACAGACTCACAGACACACAATCATGGCTTTGCCCTCCCTGAGGTTTATCTCCAGATGATGTAAACTCTTCCTTGTTTCTGTGTTGTGTTGATATTCTTGGACTCGAGCAGTGCAGCTTAGCATGACTCACAGTGAGAATAATCCTTCTGTGTGTGACTCTGGGACTCTCAAAAGACCCTCGGCCTCACACACACAAGCTGTGTCCCAATTCATAGACCACAGGCTTCGGAGGACCCGGCCTTCATGGTCTAGGTGGGCCGGATAGGCTGGAAGTAAACGGCTGTGAAATGGGACGGTCTAGACTTCAGATTTGCGTCACCGCTGCCTCGGTGGAGTTTAACCCTTTAAAGCCAGTTGGAGCGGGCACGCTCCGTTTTACATAACTATTTTTAAATCCCGGTAGCACTGCAACCATGTAAGCTAGCGCAATAATTTGTTTGCATATGAAACCGGAGAAGTTGTACTTACATCTTATGCCATCAGCTTGTCCTCGGTCACGGTTTCCTTCCATATATAGCTTTGCAAAAACTGCATAAAAAGCGCTTGCAGCAACAAAAACACAATATTCCAGAAACACCTTTTGCCGATTCGATCAGCTGTTTGTAACACTTCCTACGTCCATCAGCGTGAACTATCGCATGTCCGCCATGACCTGCCCGAAACCGGAAGTGACGTCATTTTGCGGAAATGTAGTTTTTTTTTACCATCAGGGCCTTATGAGCCTATACTGGTGTTTTTCAAAGTTATGTTTGACTTTATGACTTTCTGTGTCGTTTCTGGGATGCTTAGGACTCATATTGCACTGCTGGAAACAGTTTCTTTTGATGCATATGCTGCTTTTTGCAGATTTTCATTATAATATTCATTTTCGTTTTTCCTGCAGTATATAAAAATTGGTGTATTTCAAAAATAAAACTATGAAGACATTTAAAATAAATTTCCTGTGGTGGGAAACTATTTTGTGCAACTTTTTTGTATTTACAGTTTTGAGGGATAAGCCTCTTAAATTTCTCTAACTAGAAATATATGTTAAAAAAAACAAAAAACGATTTTAAATTTTTACTTTATTTCACTTTTTTGCAATTTATGTAATTACTATGCACTTAACGCATACATATTATTAAAAGTTGGGTTATAATGGTTGTATTAATGTATATCAACTTGAAATGCTCCCAAAAATGGCACTACAACATGTAAAAATATAATATAAGCTTTGGCGGACTTGGTTCTATGGTAGGTCTTAAAGGGTTAATAAACTCGGCCGTCTGCTCCTTGCTATCTAAAATATAACAGGATACTGGCGTAAACTCTCGACTATCTCACACTTCTGTTTAATCAGTTTGACGTTTATTCAGCTGTGTGATAACTATAACTTTAATCTCAGCCAAACCGATTTATCAAGGAACAAAGAAAACACTGAAAAAAGCCAAAAATTTAAATTTTTAAGTTATCTGAGTGACTTATATATCACATATTCGTAGCGAAAGGCCGCGGGGGGTTTGAAAACGATGTGCTGGGAGTTCGCTGTTCTTGACGGTTTTAGTGAGCCTCGAGCTGGTGGGTAACAGACGTCTCCGAAAACGTCGGAGCACTTGCAAATATGCAATGTCTTGATAAACCAAGCAGATATTTGAAGTTTACACAGCTACATTCTTGCCTGAAAATATGTTAAATGTTTATTTTGTGACCCAGAAAGAATAATAAGAGTAATTTTAAAACTTAGTAGCGGCCATCATTGTTGGAAATTGGAATTGGCTGGGCCGTGCTATGAATTCTGGGATATGGCCACGAAGGATATATCCGACCCATCCTTCAAATCTGGGGAAAAGGGGGACGCATTTGTCGGCCGGACTCGGACGAGTCTACGAATTGGGACAGCCTTCGTTGCGTCGCTGTGATGTTATCGGCCTTCAAATACGGCCTCAGGAGGATGCAGCCTAAGAATTGGGACATACCTACAGAGCCTCTGCAGCCGTTGTCTGACCGCCTTGCTTCTACAGAACCTGCAGCGCGTTATTATAATAATAATAATGGATTGCATTTATATAGCGCTTTTCTAGGCACCCAAAGCGCTTTACAATTCCACTATTCATTCACTCTCACATTCACACACTGTTGGAGGTAGCTACAGGTGTAGTCACAGCTGACTGACAGAAGCGAGGCTGCCGTATCGCGCCACCGGCCCCTCTGGCCAACACCAGTAGGCGGTAGGTGAAGTGTCTTGCCCAAGGACACAATGACCAGGACAGAAAGAGCAGGGGGATCGAACCGGCAACCTTCCGGTTACAGATTAGCAGGACCCTGAGGTTCCATGAATGCTTAACACGAGAATAGGAAGTGCTGTTACCTTCAGCTGAGACCTGAGCTGACGGACCTGCAGCTGGGTGGCAGCAGTAGATCCAAGCAGGGTTCGGTCATCAACTGCTGCATTGTTAGCTCGGTGCCCTCTGCTGGATTGACTATGAAACACAATTCTACAGTTTTTGGGCTGATCTGAGATTTTTAAAGATGGGAATAGAGATTGAAAATGTGACGTCACTCAGGGGTAAAACCGCAAAGAATTCTGGGAACTCGTGGCAAGAGGTACTAGCGCACGCAGGCTTTCAATTGAAATCAGTTATACAGCGATAAAAAGAAACACAAAAATGGCAAGAAGCCGTTGTATTATTAACTGCAATAGCCGGTCGCATGACAGCCACGGAAAGCCGACGGGTAAAGAGATCGGTTGTTATCGGATTACGTCGTTGAAGAGAAATTGTTCGAGCCATGTTTCCGAAGTAACAAAGAGGCGACTGGATTGCAGCCATTCAAAGAGCAAATATAACGTCCCAGAACACTCCAGCTCACAGGTTAGTCTGCTCCAAGCATTTACACAAAGGTCAGTCTGCTGTTGTAGTTAATGCGTCATTTTTCTTAACATAATTAGTGATATAGGTTACAAGCAAGTCTGGCGCTGAACAGAAATTGTCGCGCTATGCTCCTTTATTTATTGTGCATAAATAGTGAATTGTCCTGACGCAATATTGCGTTTCGCTTCTGTTATTATGGTACATTGACAAAAACATATACTTTTATTCACAGGATAAAACAGTTGTTTTGTATCACTAATTGCCCAGTACGATTACAGCATACAATATTATTGTCACTGCTACATTTCTGTGATGAACCAGAAATTATTTCCACTGCTAATTAATTACCGTTGAGCTCAAAGGTCCTATTAATAAACGGTTAACGAATGTGTATTTATGAAGACGATTTGTGAGACTGGTAAACTTATGATACGTACGATGGTCTTTACTTTCTACACGGTGCATTTCAAGGTCCTGCACCCATCCGTCGGTAAACTGTACCTGGGCTTGTTGCAGTGACCTGAAGTTACTAAACTTCATGAGTGTGTGCACTCACTCCAAGAACCGTATGATTATAAATATGAGCGTGGTGAAAGTTGGGCAGCACGCTGACGTCTTTTCTCCCTCTGTGTGCTCGTAAGGATCTAACACTTTCACTGGTTTGATTTTTTTCCTCGTATCTTTTCTTTGACTTTTCATTAAGTCTGTCTTTGTACGGACCGGCATTGTTCTCCTTTGTTTTGTACATACCTTTTTGGGGGGCAAAGAAAAAGCAAGAATTTATTGGAACCGAAGAATGAACGTTTTGCGGTGCTGCAAATGCTTGCATTTGATGCGGTACTTGGATTGTTTTGCCATGAGTTACCGGCATGCAATGCGCGAAAGTCACGTGGTCTGTCAATCTCTATAACTGCAAATCAAACGATGACAGAGTCGCCTCCATCTTTGTTCAGATGTGTTTCGGGGTCATTTATTTTACTTTGATTCGTGCCGAGTGTGACGCGTCACAGGCCAAACAGTCAGAAAGATCACAACATCATTTCCTGTTCAGTCATGTTTGAGCTCCACAGACATGAGCGCCTCTCTTATTAGAAATTATTAATCCAATAAAGCCATTAAAGCCAGAGATTCCAGTCAGTGTGAGTCTGTGTGTGTGCAGCGTGTGTGTGCTGACCTGTTAGCTGCTTGTCGCCTGCTGCCGGGGCGATGCGAATGTAGGGCGTGGTGAGCTGGGTGACGATTATAGCGGCTATTCATCCAGGAAGGCATGCAGACAGACAGAGAGAGAGAGAGAGATGGCAGGTCTGTACTGCAGCAGAAACATTAGTAACACACAGCGCCCTGCTCTCCTGTCACAGCACAGCGCTAACACAATGCTAACACAGCGCTAACACAGCGCTAACACAATGCTAACACAGCACACAGCACTCAGCGTTTGTGACTCGAGTCGTCTCCTTATTTTGACCCAGTGCTTCCACCTGCTGTCTCATTATTATCATTATCATTGTTATCAATAAAGCAGGAAACGCTGCACTCATCTGGGTTTAAATAAAGTCACTTGAATGCTCTGATCGTGTGAAGAACTCTTGGTGGCAGCTTTAAACTGCTGATCGGCGTCGCTCCGCTTGCAGCTGAGCTCGAGCCGAGCAGCTCCACGTCCTGCCTGAAGCCGCGAGGACAGCAGCTCTGTCCATCACATTCACATAACTTTCACTGCTTTGGTTGGTGTCCCATCTGTGAGTGCTTCCCTTAAATTCTTTGAAGTTGCAGAAGCTCACGCTGCTCTGATGGAGGCCTTTAGCTCACCGGGATCTTTGGATCAGAGGTTTCTCTGAGATTTGGGTGAAACAGTAACAACCTGGTCAGGTGGTGAGCAAAAAAAAGCTCTCAGCAGACAGAAGCATGAAGTGCTGTAACACCTGGCTCTGACCTGAACCTGAGTCTCTGCCCTCCTCCTCCAGACTCCTGCACCGAGTTCAAAGCAGTTCTCCTGCTGATCAGCCCAGTGAGAGGTTCATTGTCTCTGGTACCAGGGCTGGAGCTCCTTCCTCTTCACCTGGCAATTGCTGATGCTTGTTGAAAGTTCTCAAGTGGACTTTTCTTCACAGTCCTCTGCTGTCTGTGCACCTTTTCCTCCACTGTTCCCTCCCGGTGAACTTTCCACTCCCACCCCTGTGAGAACAGTTGACCTTTTTAGCGGTGACCTTCTGTGCATTCACCCTCCTGCAGGATGCTGATCATCATCATCTGGACAGCTGTGAGGTCAGCAGTCTTCCTCGTGGACTTCTGTAAGCCACAGCCATCCAAAACACTTCACCTGACTATGGGAATATAAAATCCTACATGAAAAAGCTAGTGTTTGTTTTAAGAGGCTTTAATAAAAGGTTAATGTTGAACTGTAACTGTTGATCGGGGTTACTAAGAGACGACATTTGGTTGCTATGGAAACACTCTGACCTTCCCAGAATGACATCACCTCTTTCCTTCCTGTACAGGTAACCAATCATAAACTGGGTGTACCTGAAGACACGACCTTTCTCCTGCTGAGGTCTGACTGATTCGCTGCCTATTGATTATAGATCAGTATTGATTTACTGCAGCAAACCCCTGTTAGTCTTCTTCTTCAGTCCAAACTGATTTAAACTGAACTGTGAGCCAAACAGAGGAGAGCAGAGCGCTGTTCACCTAAACATACCTGGAAGAGAAGCTCGTTAATCAGCCAATCAGTGATCAGATGTTATTAATCAATCAATCAAGCAGCAGAAGCAGAGAAAGAACAGGAATCTCCTAACCATGTGTTCATCGCACTCACAGAGGTCAGTTAGAAAAAATGTGTTTATTAAAAAAGGATCAATCAGTGTATATACATATACTCACGGTGTTACCATGGCGATCAGTCAGTGCATACAGATCATGAATGTTGAGTCTGACTTAGTGAAGGGTCTCTGCTGGGCCATGAATGGTTTTATACTGGACACTAATCAGGTCCAAAAAATGATGCTGGTTTATATTTGACTGAGAACAGCTCCTGCATGCAGGCCAAAGAACTGCTTATATGACTCATCGACAATAAAGTCAGTGATTATGAAGGACAGAACAAAGAGTGTAAACGGGATTCATGTGCACAATAACCAATCATAAAAGACAAAAACAAAAAAAACTGTAACCTCCAGCACCGCCGCTCAGGCTCCTGGTGGACACACCCACGATATCAGGTTCAAAATCCTACGTCGTCTCGTTCTCCAGAAAACTTACTCTGACTCCGATTTAGCTCAGAGTCAAACTCGTCACAGAGTTTCAGCAGATGCACCTGCGGCACCGACGTGAAGCTCCTGCATCACCTCGTTCTCAATTACTGGATTCACAATCTGAGGTGTCCACAAACATAATCCTGTCCCTGTTTGATATCAGAGACAGCAAGCATGAAGTCCAAAGATCAACCGCTAACCCGAGGTGCGGTACAGGTGTGATAAAACAGGAGTTTTAACCTGTGTTTTTCTTCGTGCTGTTATTATTGACACATTGATATTTTCTCTTATGTATGTATTTTTATGAGCATTTTTGGTTATTGCTGATGAAACATAAAGTTATTATTGGAATAAAAATCATCATTAACGTGAGGCTGAATGTCAGCTCAAATGTGCGTTTCTCTCCACACGCTTCATAATTGAGGGTGCAGCATTTCTCCTTTGTTCTTTTGAAATAAGGTGGAGTTGATCGTGTGCAGAGATGGAAGGAAGTGAGTCTTTTTTCTGTCTGGCTGCATTTAAACGTCACGCCTGCTTCACACGCTCACAGAGGCGGTATCATGCTTCATTTTACACCTTTACTTTCTGCTGTCTCGGTGTGTTTTAACATTCAGCAGCCGTTCACATCACAGCAGCTCTGTTAGTGCTGCAAGGCATCATGGGTACTCTAAAAGGCAATATGGTGGGGGGGGGGGGTCCTACCCCCTGGGGTTGGCCACTAAAGTATGACTGACAGGTACGTAGGGACCAACAGAGCCAATCAGCATATGGTGTTGTTAGCCAGCAGAAACACGAGCTCCAATAAGAGCTGATTAAAGCCAGAACAGTCGATTACTGTGTGTGTGTGTGTGTGTGTGTGTGTGTGTGTGTGTGTGTGTGTGTGTGTGTGTGTCTGGTTGATCCTGGATGTCCATCAGGGGAGATAACAGTGTTTTTGTTTAGCTGTGCTGTGCTCTCTGGACACCCATACAGGCCCCGTCATTAGCCTGGGTTTAGCCTGATATTAGCGTAGCACAGAGCTCTCTCTCTGTGCGTGTGTGTGTGTGTGTGTGTGCGTGTGTGTGTGTGTGTCGAGGACATGAGTCCATGGTCCTCCTCTGATTGGAGGATAGGTGTCAGGGACAAGCAGCCATCTGTGAGCCATTATACCTCTAGAACCATTAGCCTACAACTCCAACAACTACACACTTTTCAAAATAAAATGATACAAACTACCTTTCAAAATAAATATTAAGGAAGACTTTTACGAATCTTATAGAAATGGGACCTTGTGTTCACTAAAATGTATTCTATAACCTTTCAAATTAAACTGTACTGCCACCAACATCATTTTGTAGAATTTCACATTTAACAACATAAACTTTCAAAATAAAAATTACATTTGTACCTTTAATCAAATGTCTATAACCATTTTCAAAATAAGACCTTGCACATTTACCTTTCACATGCAGCTAATGAAAAGGTACATACAGAATTTTTCTGATTATAATTTTTCAAAATAAAATGAAAAGGGTCCAACTGGTACTGAATAAATTTCAAAGTAAAATGAAGGCTCTTACCTTTAGTGGCCACTCGCACACAGTCGATCTTTGTCTCCTGTTGGAGAGAAGAGCAAATTAGTTTCCTGTCAACACAAATGCCGACATATTAGCTGTCACATCTGGCAACTACCCACACACACACACACACTCATCGTAAACAGAGCGGACAGAAGGCAAATTGCTGTGGATCAGTGCCTGTGCTGGCATTTACCAGCCAACACACACTCACATATAACACAGACACACACACACACACACACTGCGTGAGGCAGGTTTTGGTGAAAGGCGAGCAAGAACATCTTGTGTCTTTCTGGTTTTAACAAACAGCCGACAAATTAACCACAAGAGCTCATGAATATTCATCCTCACACACACACACACACACACACACACACACACACACACACACACACACACACACACACACACACACACAGAGCAAAGCGAGGCGACAGTAAAAAGCACTACAGCTGCTGCATTATTCAACACACAGACACGCACATACAAATTAAACCTCCCAGCATCAATAATTAACACCCAACATAATACAATATGTGTGTGTAACTGTTAAAATTTGTCTTTTCATTACACACACATATGGCATACACACGCACACACACTGTAGCCTATTAGTGTCACTGGTCAGGCTGCTGAAACTTTCTGCACCCCTATTAAACAGCTGTGTGTGTGTGTGTGTGTGTGTGTGTGTGTGTGTGTGTGTGTGTGTGTGTGTGTGTGTGTGTGTGTGGTCTCGGTCTCACTCATCTGGTTTTATGACAGGAAGAACAGAGAAAGTGTTCAAATTGACAGAACAGAGCAGAATCATGTGGAACCTTTGTTAAAAGGGGAAGCGTTGCTCTGTCGCACGCCGCCGTTGGGCTCGGCTGCACGCTGTGATTGGATATCTTGACACCTGCCACTTTTTAAAATAAAAGCCAGAGTGTTTGCTCTCTGATAAACACTCTGTGCACAACTGGTTTAACCCCGGAATGCTTAGGTAAACACCTGAGCTAACACAAGTAAAATATTAGTCTGGATTTAAAGTGAATTCTCTTCCTCAAGACAACATTATTGTCATCTTCATCATCATCATCTGGTATTCAGAATAATCCACCACAAACTCATACAGAAACCAAAGATGAAGGTTCAAAGCTGCCTGGCAGTCTGTTTTTACCGCACAGTCTCAGAGAAGCTTTGTTTCAGGCACAAAAACAACAGGTACTAAAAATGACTCGGTCAGGTTCAGGAGCTTTTGGGTCACTGAAAACACATGTTTAAAAAAGTCCTATCAGGGTGGAGATTATCACACAGTGTGCCACGTTATTGTTTACATGAAATGAATTTCTACAATGGCAGATAAAGACAAAATAATGTTGCTGTTAATCTGACTATCTGCAGTTTGCTTACATGCTTACATCTTGATGCAGGCTCAATCATCCAGGTAAGTAAATCTCCAAAAGTTGATTCTGTTCATCTGGACGTAGAGTTTTGTGGGAGAAAAGTTTCGTCATCATCAGGTGACGTCTTCAGTCTCAGCTGACTGCAGGTTTCAATCTTCTAAACAGTACATTTGCATAATGACTGAAACCAGCCCACTGAAGGAACAATGGGCTGGGAGGTCAGTTCCTTAATCATAATTATGCAAATTCTCATGACCATTGATCAACAACCACTGACCAAAACCCACTGATCAATGGCCATGAGTCCCATTCACAGAGAGTTGGGGAATGGCTGCAATTACAGCATTGTAAGATGGTGACAGATGTACCCTTAGGCCACTCCTCCATTCAGAGATGGTCTTTTTCACGTAAATGGCCTCCTTGACTCCGCCCTCAAACCACATCAAATTCACCAGGGAGGATATGAAAAGTGGCAGGTTAGCCTTCTTAGACTGTGAGCTTTCCATCAGCAATGGGGGACATCTAAAACCTGACGTGTACCGTAAACCTGCACATACAGTTCTTGTTCAGTATCTAAGGTTTGACTCTCATCATCCACTGGAGCACAAACTGGGTGTTATCAAGAAGCTACAACACAGAGCGATCACCATCCCCACTGACACAGCAGCCAGGGAGGCAGAAGAACATCAAGAAGGCCCTGAGTAAATGTGGTTACCCCAGCTGGACTTTTGTCAAAGCTGGAAAGGCTCCTAAAGAAAGCTCCAGCAGATCCAGGAGGCCATTTACGTGAAAAGGGAAAGACCATCTCTGAATGGAGGAGTGGCCTAAGGGTACATCTGTCACCATCTTACAATGCTGTGATTGCAGCCATTCCCCAACTCTCTGTGAATGGGACTCATGGACATTGATCAGTGGTTGTTGATCAATGATGATGAGAATTTGCATAATTAAGATTAAGGAACTGACCTCCCAGCCCATTGTTCCCTCAGTGGGCTGGTTTCAGTCATTATGCAAATGTGCTGTTTATAAGATTGAAACCTGCAGTCAGCTGAGACTGAAGACGTCACCTGGATGATGATGAAACGCTTCTCCCACAAAACGCTACGTCAGGATGAACAGAATCAAGTTTTTGGAGATACGTGCTTACATATACACACGCATATACAAAGACAGAGGAGTCAGAGTGAGCTTCGGACGTGGCTTCTACATCCAACACAGACCCTCTTACAACCGACCTTGGTTTTGAATACATTTCCTTTTTAAAAAAAATGTAATTTATGTGTGCTGCATGCCCTTTGTTCATTCCTAAGATGTGAGTCTACACCAACTAAAATACTGTCTTTAGTTAATGTGTGAAAGCCTCAGGGAATTCATACTATGGAGTTCCTGTCTCTCTCAAACTTTCTTCTTCTGCCTTATTGTTACCTTATAACAAAAACACGACTTAGTTAGCATCAATCAATAAAAACAACTTAGTCAGGTTCAGTCTTCAGTCTCATAGTGATCCATTGATATCTGCGTGAATATCCATGGTAGACTGCAGACAGGAGCCGATGACAGCTGATCCAGCTGATTTAAATGATTTGAATTCCACTGTGTTGGTTGTGTTACCTGTAAACAGGTGAACTCACCCCATTGGCAGTGCTGACAGCCTGATAGTAAATCCCATAACTCTTATGAGGCAGGAGGGGAGCATTCCAGTAACCACTGTAGGTCCTGTTGTCACCTGTACAAACACAAAGGTAAACAGACTCACTGATGAACTCACAGACTGACTCAGTGAATGATTGACTGGATCACTGACTGACTCGTTTATTAACTCACTAATTAAGAGACTCACAGACTGATTCGCCAACTGACTGAGTCAATAACTGACAGACCCATTGACTGACTAACTAATTGACTGATTGACTGAGTGAATGACTGAATGTGTCACTGACCCACACAGAAGGGCATGGGCGCCCTCAGCTCGCTCATTGGAAGCTCAGCGCTGAAGTAATACTGGGAGTCCAGCAGCGTGGCGTTCTGGAAGTGAATGGGCACTGGATAACAGCGCAGAATCTCTGCAGTGCCTCTGGTCTGCCTGCGGGGGCGCTCCTCTTCCACCACCACCTGGTATTTACTACAGACAGACAGGTTGAACCATAAACAGATCTTGTAAAACAGAGTCACATGTTTACTGTGATGCTGGCACTGAAGCGAGGCATTATCAGTTTGGATTATGGGAAAAGCAGGATCAGCTGTTTGTGGATCCTGCAGCTTTGACCATGGCTCCAGCTGAGAAGTCCGGTCAAAGGAACCTTTGGGAGAATCAGTAATGCATGTGTTCGTAAAAAGGAAAATGGGATGAAGATCAACTCTTGTTGTTGCAGAATTGCTGCTGTGAGCTTTGCTGTTCGTGATTGTTGCTGATAATTGGCTGGATTTCAGTTCACATACAAGCCGACACATTAAACTGCTCGGCTCTTCTTCTGCCCATCTGTTGATTCATTATTCAGCTCCACATAAAGGTCACCTATGCCTCTCCTCCATCACACTCTCCTTCACTTTTATTAACTCTCCGTCTGTGTGTGGAGGCTGTAACTTTAGTTTGACATTAAACTGATCGTTCATTTCCTCCTGTCAGAGCTGCTATTAAATCCTATACGCAGGTAAAAGACATAAAGGAAGACAAGAAAGGGAAATAACATGAGATATAATATTTGAAAAAATATATAATTCTAGGTAGCTGTCACCTACTTATCCCTGAATAAAAAAAAATCCTGTTCACCATCGACCACCAAAGAATTTTAAAGGACATACAAATATCAGATACTTCATTCTGTATGTGACAGTCAGGAGGAGGAGCTGCCTGATTGCTCCTGTGCTGATTTAAAGCCTCATGAACATCTCATTAAAACCTCAGTCTGACCATTATAAGGGCATCGACAGAAAAAGACAGATCAAGCTCTACCGACATTTAAGGAAACTTTAGCAACTTCGGGAAACCTGTCAGATCCATTAAAACTCTCCACGAGAGAAATGATCAACTTTATTGTCAAAGGAGCTTGCAAAGAAAAGCATCTGGACTTCTTTAAGTTACTTGAAGACGTTTCACCTCTCATCCGAGAAGCTTCTTCAGTTCTAAGGTCAAATGGTGGACACTACAGATTACTACACTACAGATTACCACACAAAGATCACTACTCTCCTCAGTGACAACAATACCTACGAAGCCCTAAAGCGAGACCCCACAAGCAGCTACAAAAATAAAGTTATCGCTTTTCTTCAAGACTTTGAAAAGGACAAAATTATTGACCGCCTTAGATATCACTGCCTTTACCCAGGGGATGCCATACCCTGCATTTACGGACTTTCTAAAATCCACAAGGAAGCTGTCCCACTCAGACCCATAGTCAGTAGCATAAACTCAGCCACTTACAACATTGCTAAACACCTTGCTACCATCCTTGCTCCTCTCGTGGGGAACACCCCACACCACATCAAGAACTCCACCGACTTCACCGACAAGGTCCAGAAACTTACCCTGGATCCAGATGAAACCATGGTGTCCTTTGATGTAGTCTCTCTCTTCACTTGCATACGCACCACGGAGGCCGTGGAGACTGTCAGAAAACGACTACAAGAAGACAGCTCCGTGGAGGACAGGACCAACTTCACACCCGATCAGATCTGCACACTGTTAGACCTCTGCCTCACCACTACATATTTCAAGTACAACGAAGGCTTTTACAGACAAAAACATGGCTGTGCCATGGGCTCCCCCGTGTCACCTATTGTAGCCAACCTTTACATGGAGGAAGTGGAAAGGAAGGCTCTCGGCTCTTTCAAAGGAAGAGTACCCAGCCACTGGTACAGATATGTGGACGACACCTGGGTCAAAATCAAGACACAAGAAGTGGAATCCTTCACTGCGCACATTAACGCTGTGGATAAAAACATCAAGTTCACCAGGGAAGACACAAAGGACGACTGTTTGCCTTTCCTGGACTGCGCTGTACACATTGAAGAGAACGGCAACCTCAACATCGAAGTTTACCGGAAGCCCACACACACGGACCAGTACCTCCTCTTTGACTCCCATCACCCTCTGGAACACAAACTTGGAGTAATCAGGACCCTACACCACCGGGCAGAACATGTTCCCTCTAAGCCTGAAGGAAAAAGAAGGAACACACACATGTAAAGGAAGCACTCAAAACGTGCGGCTATCCTAAATGGGCGTTCTTAAAGTCAGCAAAGAGGCACAGAAAAGAAGACCAGACACCAGCGAGGGAGGATAAGAAGGACAGACGCAACAACATTGTCATCCCCTATGTAGCCGGTGTATCAGAGAAACTCAGGCGAGTTTTCTCCAAGCACAACATCCCAGTGTATTTCAGACCCAGCAACACGCTCAGACAAAAACTGGTTCACCCGAAAGACAAAACGCCAAAACACAGACTTAACAATGTGGTGTATGCTGTACAGTGCAGCGAGGAATGCTCAGACCTCTACATCAGAGAGACCAAACAGCCACTTCACAAGCGCATGGCACAACACAGAAGAGCCACCTCCACAGGACAAGACTCAGCTGTCCATCTGCATCTTAAGGATAAAGGACACTCTTTCGAGGATGCCAATGTTCACATTTTGGACAGAGAGGACAGATGGTTTGAAAGAGGAGTGAAAGAAGCATCTATGTCCACTGTGAGCGACCATCTTTGAACAGAGGCGGGGTTTACGACACCAACTCTCTGCCATCTATAATCCAGTTTTGAGATCCTTCCCAGACGCCTTAACGCCCACTCACATCCTGGGCCATCTGACCTCAGGAATTCGCATGATAAGGTGGAGCCAGGTTTCACAATGAACACACCCGAAACTCTGGCTGATTGGGACCCACACCCAGTTTCACACCTTGGCTCAGGGGATTAGAGGATCATCAGGGGTCCTTTTGTCCCTCTGTGGGGGGTCACTCCCACTAGGTTTATATCTGGGACTCTCCACCATTTGACCTTAGAACTGAAGAAGCTTCTCGGATGAGAGGTGAAACGTCTTCAAGTAACTTAAAGAAGTCCAGACGCTTTTCTTTGCAAGCTCCTTTGACTACGATGACCTGGATGACTGAGAACCTTCACAGTCGATCAACTTCATTAAAACACCACAAAAACTGACTTTCAGAAAACTCGACATAAACTGTTTTAGTTCTAACTGAACACAGAACACTTAGTTTCTATCAGTGTTTGTACTCTGGAAACAACAGTTGTGTTCCTCACAGGAGTCTCACACACACACACACACACACACACACACACACACACACACACACACACACACACACACACACACACACAGGTCTGTGAAAACACTTCAAGAACTATACCACCTCTATTAAGTTACATTATACATGCTTCCCTTAGGCAGTATCATCAGATGACACCCAGCTCTATCTGTCCATGAATCCAGGTCTTTATGTCTTAAAGACATAAAGCCTTTCTGCTTCTTAATTCAGATCAAACTGAGGTTATTGTACTCGGCCCTGAAAATCTTAGAAATATGATATCTAACGTCTTGATGCAGGCTCAATCACCCAGATAAGTAAATCTCCAAAAGTTGATTCTGTTCATCTGGACGTAGCGTTTTCAGGGAGAGAAACGTTTCGTCATCATCCAAGTGGCTTCTTCAGTCTCAGCTGACTGCAGGTTTCAATCTTATAAACAGTACATGTGCATAATGACTGAAACCAGCCCACTGAAGGAACAATGAAAATACATAAACAGGGTGCAACTTTAACACCGATTGTCTGTATGAACAACTCGGTCACCTATAACATCTCCAAGTTTCTGGCTTTGATCCTCAACCCGCTGGTGGGCAGCTCTGAACACCACCTCCAGAACACCCTGGATTTTGTTGAGAAGGTGAGAGATGTCATCATGGAGGCAGATGAAACCATGGTCTCGTACGACGTTACATCTCTCTTCATTTGCATCCCAGTCACAGAAGTGTTGGAGGTAGTTCATAAGAGATTACAGGATGACCCCAACCTCAGCAGCAGGACCGCTCTCAGCATCGACCAAGTTTGTTTGAACTGTGTCTTCATTCCACCTACTTCACATACAAGGGTCAGTTCTTCAGGCAGAAACATGTGTGTGCCATGGGCTCCCAGTTTCACCCATTGTGGCCAATTTGTACATGAAAGAAGTGGAAAAGAGGGCTTTGCTATCCTACCCTGGAACACCACCAAGCCATTGGTTCAGATATGTGGATGACACCTGGGTGAAAATCAAATCTCAGGACGTGCCACAATTCATGGGTCACATTAACTCAGTGGACCGACACATCAAATTCACCAGGGAGGATATGAAAAGTGGCAGGTTAGCCTTCTTAGACTGTGAGATTTCCATCAGTAATGGGGGACATCTAAAAGCTGACGTGTACCGTAAACCTACACATACGGATCAGTATCTAAGGTTTGACTCTCATCATCCACTGGAGCACAAACTGGGTGTTATCAAGAAGCTACAACACAGAGCGATCACCATCCCCACTGACACAGCAGCCAGGGAGGCAGAAGAACATCAAGAAGGCCCTGAGTAAATGTGGTTACCCCAGCTGGACTTTTGTCAAAGCTGGAAAGGCTCCTAAAGAAAGCTATTCCCCAACTCTCTGTGAATGGTCCTCATGGACATTGATCAGTGGTTGTTGATCAATGGTCATGAGAATTTGCATAATTATTTCAATTTCAATTTCAATTTTATTTCTATAGCACATTTAAAAGTCACAAGTACAACAAAGTGCTTCACAAACGAACCATACTTGCAATTTACAACAGGAGAAAACAGTTAACAAAGAATAAAATTATAAAATAATAATATAAGAACAGACATGAATCAGGGAAAATTAAGCTAAGTAGTTTGAAAAGCGAGCTTAAACAGATGGGTTTTTAACCGAGATTTAAAAGATTGGATAGTTTCCGACACACACATAATTATGATTAAGGAACCGACCTCCCAGCCCATTGTTCCCTCAGTGGGCTGGTTTCAGTCATTATTTACACAAAACGCTACGTCCAGATGAACATAATCAACTTTTGGAAATATGGTATCTAAGCAGACTCTTACTCTGGATGGCATTACCTTGGCTTCCAGTAACACTGTGAGGAACCTTGGAGTCATTTTTGACCAGGACATGTCCTTCAACGCACATATTACTTTGTCTGGCTATCGGACAAAGTACCGGACTCCGCAATACAACTGCCGGGGTTCTCTGTGCACCGCACGGACAGGTCACAGGATCTTACTGGGAAAAGCAGAGGCGGTGGTGTGTGTTTCATGATCAACAACAGCTGGTGTGATTATGCAAACGTGCACCCGGTCAAATCCTTCTGCTCACCGGACCTGGAGTACCTGATGATTAAGTGCCGGCCATTCTGGCTACCGAGGGAATTTACAGCAGTGATTATTACGGCTGTTTACATTCCCCCACAAGCCGACACTGACCGAGCACTCAGGGAACTGTACAGCGCGATCAGCAGCGAGGAAACCGCACACCCAGAGGCAGCGTTTATCACAGCCGGAGACTTTAATAAGGGAAACCTGAAGAAAGTCTCACCAAAACTCCATCAACACATCCTTTTCAACACACGTGGAAACCGGCAACTCGACCACTGTTACACCTCTTTCCGGGATGCGTACAAAGCCCTCCCCCGCGCCCCATTCGGCCAATCAGATCACCGCTCCATCCTGCTCCTGCCCGCCTACAGGCAGAAGCTGAAACAGGAAGCTCCAACCCGGAGGGCGGTGCACTGTTGGACGGACCAATCGGAGTCTGCGCTGCGGGACTGTTTTGATCACGCGGACTGGGAAATGTTTCACGTGGCCGCCAGAGACATTGATGAATACACAGACTCAGTCTGTGGATTTATCAGGAAATGCGTGGAAGATGCCGTCCCATCCAGAACAGTCAAATCCTTCCCAAATCAAAAACCCTGGATTAACGGAGATGTTCGCGCGGCACTGGCGGCACGGAGCACCGCCTTTGCCTCCGCGAACACATCGGACTACAAACACGCACATTACCAACTCCGGAAGACGATCAAAGCAGCCAAACGTGAGTACAGGGACAGGGTGGAGCAACAGTTTGACAACCCTCGGAGTATGTGGCAGGGACTCAACACGATCACAGACTTTAGAGGGAAAACCAGCACACCGCAGACCACGGCCTCTCTGTGTGAGGATCTAAACGTATTCTACGCTAGATTCGACGCAGCGAACACCATGAGACCGGACAGTGTGCGCACCGCAGATGACGTCAGTGCGCACACTGTGTCTGAGGAGGATGTGCGGAAGTGCTTCAGGAAGGTGAACGCACGCAAAGCTACTGGTCCGGACGGGATTCCCGGCCGTGTCCTCAGGTCATGCGCGGCTCAGCTGGCTGGAGTGTTCACGCACATCTTCAACCTTTCCCTCTCTCTGTCTGTAGTCCCAGCCTGCTTCAAAATGGCCACCATCGTCCCTGTACCCAAATCCTCCACCATCTCCTCATTGAACGACTGGCGACCTGTAGCCCTGACCCCCATCGTGAGCAAATGCTTCGAGAAGCTGGTCAGGGACTTCATCTGCTCTGCACTACCCGACTCACTGGACCCTCTACAGTTTGCATACCGCCACAACAGGTCCACTGATGATGCCATAGCCCTGACACTACACACTGCCCTGTCACACCTGGAGAAGAGAGACACGTATGTGAGGATGCTGTTTGTAGATTACAGCTCAGCATTCAATACCATCGTTCCCTCGAAGCTGGACAGGAAACTGCAGGATCTAGGACTGAGCAGCTCCCTCTGCAGCTGGATCCTTAGCTTCCTGTCTGACAGACGCCAGGTGGTCAGACTGGGCAGCATCACCTCATCCCCCATCACACTGAACACTGGTGCTCCACAGGGGTGTGTACTGAGCCCTCTCCTGTACTCACTCTACACCTACGACTGCACAGCCACTAACAGCTCCAACATCATTGTGAAGTTTGCGGACGACACTACAGTGGTGGGTCTTATCACCAACGGTGATGAGACGGCTTACAGGGAGGAGGTCAGCGCCCTGACCCACTGGTGTCAAGACAACCATCTCACCCTCAACGTCGCAAAGACAAAGGAGTTGATAGTGGACTTCCGGAGGTGCAGAGAAGTACACACCCCCATCACCATCAACGGCGCTGCTGTGGAGAGAGTGAGCAGCTTCCGGTTCCTTGGTGTACATCTGGCTGAGGATCTTACGTGGTCAGTACACACAAACAAAACAGTGAAGAAGGCGCAGCAGCGCCTCTTCTTTCTCAGGAGACTGAAAAGATTCGGCATGAGCCCCCGCATCCTCAGGACCTTCTATCACTGTGCCATTGAGAGCATCCTCACTGGATGCATCACCACCTGGTACGGCAACAGCACCGCCTACAACTGCAAAGCTCTCCAGCGAGTAGTGCGGTGCTCTGAACGGATAATTGGAGGTGAGCTTCCCTCCCTCCAAGACATCTACAGGAAGCGCTGCCTGAGGAAAGCGGGGAGGATCATCAAGTACTCCAGTCACCCCAGCCATAAACTGTTCAGACTGCTTCCATCAGGAAGGAGGTTCTGCAGCATCCGGTCCCGTACCAGCAGACTGAGAGACAGCTTCTTCCATCAGGCCATCAGACTGCTGAACACGTCATAGACACCTCAGCTTCACTACTGGAACTTCAACACTATGCACTCCATACTGTACAGTAATGCCACTGTTTTGCACATGTCTACACTCTGTATATTTTATATATTTTATTATTATTATTATTATTATTATTATTTTTTTTTTTTTTTTTTTACTATTTAATTTGTAAAAATGTGTATACACACACACACACACACGTAGGAAAATATTTAGTATACACATCCAGAAATGCATACACTATTATATATTGTACATATATTTATTAGTTTCAGGTTGGCCATTCTTGCATTTTGCTCGTTTGTGTTGTTGTGTTTGCACATCTCTGTTGCTTGTGGGGCTCGCACACAAGAATTTCACTCGCATGTGCTGTGCCAGTGTGCCTGCACATGTGATGTGACAATAAAAGTGATTTGATTTGATTTGATATTAAACAAATATGTAAGACTGCTTTCTTCCATTTGTGCAACATCTCTAAAGTTAGAAATATCCTGTCTCAGAGTGACGCTGAAAAACTAGTTCATGCATTTATTATTTCCAGGCTGGACGACTGTAATTCATTATTATCAGGATGTCCAAAAAACTCACTGAAAAGCCTTCAGCTGATCCAAAATGCTGCAGCAAGAGTCCTGACAGGGACTAGAAGGAGAGAGCAGATTTCTCCTGTTTTGGCTTCCTGTTAAATCCAGAATTCAAAATCATCCTCCTCACATACAAGGTCTTAAATAATCAGGCCCCATCTTATCTCAATGACCTTGTAGTACCATATCACCCTATTAGAGCACTTCGCTCTCGCTCTGCAGGCCTACTTGTTGTTCCTAGAGTATTTAAAAGTAGAATGGGAGGCAGAGCCTTCAGTTTTCAGGCCCCTCTTCTGTGGAACCAGCTTCCAGTTTGGATTCAGGAGACAGGCACTATCTCTACTTTCAAGATTAGGCTTCAAACTTTCCTTTTTGCTAAAGCATATAGTTAGGGCTGGACCAGGTGACCCTGAATCCTCCCTTAGTTATGCTGCAATAGGTGTAGGCTGCTGGAGGATTCCCATGATGCACTGGGTGTTTCTTCTTTCTTCACACTTATTAATCCCCAGCTCTCTTCCACAGCATGTCTTTAGATATGTGCCAATTCCTCGGCCGCATCCTTTGGAGGCCGCATTTGAAGGCCGATTACGTCACAACCAGGAAATGAAGGGTGCTCCAAATGCGTCCTTTATTTCCCCAGATTTGAAGGATGGGTCGGGTGTATTGTTCGTGGTCCACCATATCCCAGAATTCCTAGCGCGGCCCCGCCAATTCCAGTTTCCAAATATGGCAGAAGCAACTTATTCTTATTACTCTTTGAAATATTTTATTAATTCAATTATTATTTATAATATTTGTATAATAATATAAAATACTTTTCAAATGCGGCAATGGAGTATATCTGCTCGGTTTATCAAGACATCACATATTTGTAAAAGTGCTCTGATGTGTTTGGAGACGTCTGTTACCCACCAGCTCGATAGTTAGCCGGGAGCTCGAGGGTCACTGAAGCCGGCGAGTGCAGCGGACTCCCGGCACATCATTTCAGATCCCCATGGTCTTCACTACTTAGGTTAAACATGATATATAAGTCACTATGATAACTTATAAATGTACATTTTTGGCTTTTTTCAATGTTTCATTTGTTCCTGAGTAAATCGGTTTGGCTGAGATTAAAGTTTTAGTTTTCACACAGTTGAATAAACATCAACCTGATTAAACAGAAGTGTGAGATGGTCGAGAGTTTACTCCTGTTATATTTATAGTGTCCTGTTATATTTTAAATAACAAGGAGCAGACAGCCGAGTTTATTAAACTCCACCGAGACAGCGGTGACGCAAAACTGAAGGCTCGACCGTCCAATTTCACAGCCAATTTCACCGGCCTTCAGAGAACCCGGCCTATGTGGGCCGGGTTCTCTGAAGGCCGGCTTAGGAATTGGGACATGTCTTTATCCTGTCTGCCTCCCCTCACCCCAACCAGTCGCAGCAGATGGCCCCGCCCCTCCCTGAGCCCGGTTTTGAGGTTTCTTCCAGTTAAGTTTTTCCTCCTTACTGTCACCAAATGCTTGCTCAAAGGTCAACGTCTGATTGTTAGTGTTTTCTCTGTATAACAGGATCTTTCATTGGGACAACTGCTGTGATTTGTTGCTGTATAAATAAAATTGAACTGAACTGAAGTGAAAGTATTGTGGCTCTAGAGTAAACTTTCTTTTCCAGCAGAAGAGCCTGTATGTGGTTTACACTGGGCTGCACCTGAATGCAGCACGGTTAGTTTTTAAGACGGCGTGTGTCCCTAGGGACGCTGGAAACAATAGTTGTGTTTTTCATAGGAGTCCAGTTCAGGACAGAAGTTACATATCAACACACACACACACAGTTTCTGACACACATCTGAAGGTGTGGAGGGTGAAACTGCAGTGTTGTCACATTTCCTGCTGGACAGGAAACTAATGGAGGACAGGAAGGCGCACAGACACAAACACACTGTTTTTAATTCGCCTCTGAAAGGAAGAGAAGAAGAACAAATTGGATCATTTCTGCCTCGTTCTTTCAGTTCTCCTCCCCCCCACATCTGTCTCTTTCTTTATGTCCTTTCTTCTCCTCTCTGTCGTTGACGTTCCATCTCCAATCACATTTCACCACGCTCGAGTCGCAGGACTTCTTGTGTGTGTGTGTGAGACAGTAATCTGATTACAGCTGCAGGTCGCTGCCGGCAACACCTTTTGTCCTGTGATGCGCGTATCCTACATACGCGTGTGTTTGAATCTGTGTGTGCGTGCCTGAAGGCCAACACACACTGTGGTGTCAGAGAGAAAGTTAAATATAAACACGCAGACCTTAAATCGTATCTCGGAGCAGCATCTGTTCAATCTGATGGATTTCACATCAGACATCATGTCGATTAACACAGCGCAAATCACACACACACACGCCTCGCCCCTACACAAAAGGAAAAACAGATCTCGCTTCAGCTGAAAAGATCCATTTTCCTCCTTTCAGCTTCCTCTTTCTTCGCCCCCACTCAAACACAAGAGTCACGTTCGAGTGACTGATCTGCAGCGTTCGCAGCGCTCTCTCGCTGCTTGCACAGAAAACACGGCCACTCGCTGAAGTGGCGACGAGCACGTGCAGGTGCTTCCGTGAGATTCTTTTCAGACATCTAGCAAACCAAAGAAAGCTGAAGTGGAGCTGGAACTGCTCTTGCTGAGCAAACGCAGGCAGGAATAAACAGCTGACATACACCTCCAACAGCTTCACTGGGTTTCATCCACCCAGTCATCACACAGCAGTGGCAGCACGGTTGCCTCACAGTTTAATTCCACCATCAGGTCTTTCTGTGTGGAGTTTGCACGTTCCTCCTGTGTTTGCGTGGGTTCTCTCCCAGTCGTTGTCTGTCTCTATGTGCTAGCCCTGCGACAGACGGGGGCCTGTCCAGGTCCTACCCTGGGGCTGAATAGGCTCCCGTCGCGCCCCTACATGGAGGGTTGGTGACGTCGGGCTGCTGTCTGGTGGTTAGCTACAGAGGTGGGGTGAGGTTAAACTGTTCTCACTTAATGCTGAGGGTTCCTGATGGGTGGAGAGAAACGCCGTCATATGGACCAAACTCCATCCAAAGAAGGTCTGAGAGGATACACATAGCTCGAAGCCGACATTCATGTTTGGATGACTTCAAATCGCAACAACAGTCGCTTTGTAGTGTAAGGAAGACCCTACACTGATCCTCGGCTTCATGGCTCAGATATGTGGAGTCAGCGAGCGTACGAGCTGCACTTACACTAACTGCAGAACCAAAAGCCACGCCCACTGCCACAGCCTACTCCACGCTCGTTAACACAAGCAGTACATCAGTAGATACGCACAAGCGTCGAGGCCACCAGCTACCCAGCATGCAACACTTTGTGTGTCTCTGCACGCGGGGCTGCTGCAGTATCACGGAAAGACTCACTGTGATTATTTCACAATGACACTTTTGTGTTTTTCATCTTTTTTTTAGCAAATTATTCAGAATTAAAATGAGTAAAAATCATTATTTATACAGCACCAAATCACAACAGCAGTCACCTCGAGGCGCTTTATATTGTACAGTAGATCCTACAATAATAGATACAGAGAAAAACCCAACAATCATATGACCCCCTATGAGCAAGCACTTTGGCGACAGTGGGAAGGAAAAACTCCCTTTTAACAGGAAGAAACCTCCGGCAGAACCAGGCTCAGGGAGGGGCGGGGCCATCTGCTGCGATTGGTTGCGGTGAGAGAAGGAAGACAGGATAAAGACATGCTGTGGAAGAGAGACAGAGGTTAATAACAGATATGATTCAATGCAGAGAGGTCTGTTAAAACACAGTGTCCTCATTATCATAGAGACTCCGTGAGGTGAGATCTCGCGTGGAACTCCACACTGAGGGAAATGAGCAGTTATTTCATGGTTCTTCCATTTGCGAATTATCGCACCACCTATTGTCATCTTTGTCCTGTCATCTGTAGCCCATTCCAGCCTTGTGTAGGTCCAGTCTCATCCCTGACATCCTTGGAAAGCTGTTTGGTCTTGGTCATGGTGCAGAGTTTGAATCTGGACATACTGATTGCTTCTATGGACAGCTGTCTTTCATACAGCTAACGAGTTGAGAAGGCTCCCGGTGTCAGCTCCTTACCTGTATGAAACACACCTGGGAGCCAGAAATCTGCTGATTGATGGGCACAGTCTCTATGGAGATGGGTTTTTGGAGGGGTAGCAGGAGGAGAGAAGCTGCAGAGAGGCGTGTAAGACTGCAGCTCTGCTTCCTGGTCCCAACTCTGGATAGTCATATTTTGGGGGGGGTTTAATAAATTTGTCCATATTTCTAGAAATGAGAGCTGCTCCATCCAAAGTGGGATGGATGCCGTCTCTCCTAACAAGACCAGGTTTCCTCCAGAAGGTTTGCCAATTGTCTATGAAGCCCACATCGTTTCTGGGACACCACTCAGACAGCCAGCAATTTAAGGAGAACATGCGGCTAAACATGTCACTCCTGGTCTGATTGGGGAGGGGACCAGAGAAAACTACAGAGTCCCACATTGTTTTAGCAAAGTTGCACACCGATTCAATATTGATTTTAGTGACCTCCGATTGGCGTAACCGGGTATCATTAGATTAAGCAAATATACCTGCCAGTCTCTCCATTACAGCTCACCTTAGTGTCTCCACCTTTAGGTCACTGCTCTTGGCCTGTAGTCATGTGACAAGCAGGTGTTCATTATCAGCGGCAGAGCCTACCTGTCTGAGACGCCGTCTCACACGCTGCTTCCTGTCTGTTTGTAGTGTGTGTGTGAGACTGACACATTAACTGATAATCCCTGGGTAATCCTCTGTGTTAGAAGTGGGCTTTGATTAGCCCCGCCCGCTGATTGTTAATTAACCAAATCCCTCGCTAAAGCCCGATGACAGAGCCCACTCAGCTGTTGACATGACGACTGTTACTGCAGATACCGCCTCCCTCTGGGCAGCAGTGAGTGTGTGTGTGTGAGACAGTGAGTGTTTTTTAATTTCAGGACAAGTCTTAATTTCCTGTTAGTGATGTGAGCAGTTTGTCGCCTGACTTCCTGCTTCAGGGCGGTACACGTCGGCGCTTTAATCTTTAACAGCAACGTCATGAAATGTTCATGGAGTGGGAGATTGATGCTGCTGAATATTTGAACAGGTACGTTACCTGACCGGGGCCCCACGGCTCTGAGCGGGCTTCAGCAGGACGGTGACGGTGGAGTCGGTCTGATTCAGAGGAGACTCCTGATCGTACGCCGGCATCAGAGGAGCTGAAGAGGAGGAGGAGTTACAATATGTTCAGCTCATTCCCTCCTGATTTACCTTCACACTGAAGCAAAGAGTGGAAATGACTCAAAGGCCTGGCGAGGAGCAGAACCACACCCGAGCGCACAGGACACAGTGGAATCAGTTGATTCCTTCCAGCTCGACTGTTTGTGTCGGGAAAACCCAGGTCCGGTCTGCCTGTTTACTCTCACCCGCCTGAACACTGTGACTGAAAGCTCCGTGGGATTAAACACACGACTGGCTTTTCAAAATAAAATGTCAGTAAGAGCCAGTGAGAAGCACTATTGAGTTAACCCTTTCTCACCCAGCCCAACTTGTTTTGTAGTTTTGGCTGTAAAATGACATCTTTCAGGAAACATTTGAATTTTCTCTCTACTCCAGAGTTATGGTCATGTGACGCATATTTCTCTGTCCGTGTTGAGACAGCAGAAACTTGTGAACGCTTTGTGCTACTGTGATACACAAAATAAGCTCACCTTGTCTTCCTTCATTGCAGTCATTTAAAGTAAAAACAACAATCTGAGCTCTTAGTTTGACAGTCCTACCTGAGATCTTGGTGGTAAACTGGGTGATAACAGGGGGCCCAAAGCCTTTAACAGTGGAGGCTCTTATTGTGAAGGAGTAGGTGGAGCCTGGGTAGAGGCCGGTGAACATGTGGCTTGTCTCATTGGCCGGTTTCAACACCCTGCCGCTCTGATTGGACAGGTCAAACTCCGTGTCGAAGGAGCTCAAGGCTTTGTAGGATATCTGGGGAGAAGACAGACATCGGGACCCAGATGACTCACGGGGTCTGACTGGGAGACTGCAAAGCCTGCTGGGAGTTGTATGTATTTACCTCATACTGCCGGATGAGGCCGTAGGTCTGCAGCGGTTCCCTCCAGCTCAGGCTGATCTGCTGCTCGTAGCTGCTGCCGAGGATCGAGTCCACGGGGACTGCCCCGGGAACTGAAACCAAAATGTCACCATAGGTTACCATCGGAGGACAAAGCAGTAGACTCTACTGTGTTTCTACTGTGAAACTGTTGTGACTCTACTGTGATTCTCCTTTGATTCTACTATATCTCTACTGTGACTCTGCTGTGATTCCACTGTGACTCAAGGGAGAGTTTTACCATCCTCGTCTGTCAGCACCAGAAGCTCCTCGCTCTCCTTGCGTCCTTCGGGGTTGCTCAGGATGAGTCTCAGGCTGACGTTGGTGAAGGGTGGAAGGTTGCGTACGGTGTGCGTCGGCATGGTGCTCCTTGTGTCATACACCTCCTCCTCCCGCACCTCCTCCTTTGCTGGCTCCCTGCAGGAGAAACAGCAGGTGCTTGGAAAGAAAGCAGCTAGACTTTAAGTTTCATCTGAGAAGCTTCTTCAGTTCTAAACCAAATAGTTGAGTGGTATTCATCTATTTATCAAGTTGTCCCTTATGAGGGACCCACTACTGATCATGTGACTCATCACATTAGCCAGTGGGTGAAAAAAAGTCGTGGGTCATTATCAGCAGAGGTTTCAGGTGAACCAACTGTGAGATCTTGCCCCACTCCATCATGTGACTTATTAAGATCAACGGCCCAGGATGTGAGTGGGTGTTTAGGCATCTGGGAAGGATTGTAGATGGCAGACAGTTGTGTCGTAAGCCCCGCCCTCTGTTCACAGTGGACATAGATGCTTCTTTCACTCGTCTCTCAAACCATCTGTCTTGTCTGTCCAACATGTGGACACCGGCATACTCGAAAGAGTGACCTTTGGTAACACCTGACACCTCAGCTGATAATGACCCACACCTTGGCTCATGTGGTGAGTCACATGATCAATACAGGTTCAATGACCCTCATAAGGGACACCCCCACTAGGGTTTAAATACCTGGGACTCTCCACCATTTGGTTTAGAACTGAAGAAGCTTCTCGGATGAAATGAAACTTAAAGAAGTACAGTTTCCTTCTTTCCTAGCACCTCAGAGCCCCTCCTACCTTCACCTGTTCACCACGCCCTCCATCCAGCTGTGGTCCAACTCTCTATCTCTAATTTCTGCTGGACCCTCCTTCTCTTTTTGTATGATTACTCTCTTCTGCCAATCATTGGCCCCTCCCTCTCACTTCATTTGGTTCATTACTATCTCTACCATTGGGACCTCCCTCTCTTCACATGTTGGCCCCTCCCTCTTGCTTCCTGTGTGTACCTGCTCAGGGCCCCTGCAGGTCTGTAGCGGTACTGCACAGTCAGGTTGTAGCTGTAGCAGCGTGTCACGTTGTATCCGAATGGTTCCCAGCGAACCGCCACCTGTTTGGACTGGATGTCAACGACTTCAAGACGCCGTGGGCCGTTCATCGGATCTGAAACCAACACGGAGACCACACAAACAGGAACACGTGATGAGGATAATGAATTGAGACACACCTGTGCTCACCTGTAGCCCTTCTTATCCTCTCCACAATGATGAAAGTAAACTGAAGCTCCTGCCCTGTTGCTGCTGTTCTTAACTTCTGATGGATGTAAACATGTTTTCTTTGACGGAGGATTCGGGTGTTTGTCCTTAAACTGAAGGAAGCAGTGTGAACGTCACGTTGTCACGTCTCTAAAATCCTCTATGTGTGTAAAGTGAAAACAGAGCTGGCGAAGGGCTCAGCTCCGCTCTGCTGCCAACTGTCGCCAAACCGGCGCCTTGCTCTGGGGTCAGTCGGTGCTCAGCCAATCAGAGTTGTTAGGACCTGACCAGGTGACCTCCATCTGAGTTTCTTCATCGCTCAGCATTTTTATCGGCACGCCTCGTCTCCATCGGCTGACCTTCCTGTTGGTGTTAATGACTGAAGCAGCATGTGTCAAATGCAACAGAACAGCTCACTGCATGCACACCAAATCACAAACATAACTATGCTTCTTACCAAAGCACGACTGCAAATCCTGACATGCATCTACATGTCCGTAGGAAAAACACCTCGTTACAGTCTGCTTCACTTATATCTGGGCTTTGCTTTTCCTCACTTCTAATATGAAGTAATCCAGCCAGTGAGACGATGTGAAGAAAATAAGGTGTGCCATCTCTTCCTCAAACCTCTGTTTGTTTCTTTTTGTTGTCCATCACACACGTCCATCTGTTTTCTTACGGACATGCTGATGGACTCCCAGTTGTGCTTCGGTAAGAAACGGTTATGTTTGTGGTGTGAATATTTCGAGCTGTTGAAAGAAAGATGATTACACTGCATAAAATAGCTGACGCTCAGCACATTCGACCAGACGAGGAAAAATCCAGCCGGTCGGTCTGGTGACTCAAACCAGCTCTCCTCCTCCTCCACAGTCCTCGTTTATAACGTGCTTTACAAACATCAACATCACAGCTAACAGCTGGATTTTACCGTTTCAGTGCAGCTAGCCAAACAGTGAACAGCCACTTCCTGCCACAGACATAGACAGTAAAGTGGACAGTCTGTCCTGGTTCAACATGAACTCACTGCTGCAGCACTAAAGTGATCCCCTCACACTCACGTTTAGTTTAAGTGCCCTTAATTTCCTCTGAGGTATCCATCCTGTCAGTAGTTAGCTAACATAAAGTAATGCGAGTCTGTTAGCACCAACCAACCAATCACATGACGTCACATCCCATACTGACAGAAGATGGCGCTGAACACGACCCGACATCACAGACAGACTTAGGTCCAGGCTCAGTGAGGTATATTAGCCTTTATGTGTAAAGAGTTTCATTTCCCCGTTAATGAGTGAAATTCTGGGATTTTATCAGCAGGTATCTGTGCCTGTGTGATGCTCCCCTACAATATGATGATCAGCTGATAATTCAGCACTCCACACAAACATGGAAAAAGAAACAGATGATTAGCAGGGATTGTGTTTCCCAGTCACCCTGCATGTTTCCTGTTTATCACGTGTGTCTCCAAACAGGCAGAAACATATAAAACCAGTGGCTGTTAACTAAACCCGAACCTTGCAGCATCACCAACATCCAGCTGGATAGAAGCCTGAGGAGTGGACCAATGGGTATCCAGCACTGCAGACTCCACCCTGACGCTTCACTGAGGACGGAAACAGACTTCAACTCAAACTTTATTAACACACAGCATGAACACAGATGGAACCATCTGGGAACCATTACAGCCCGTCCAGTCTGGGCTCCTCAGAGCCACACAGAGCCCCCCCCCCCCTCCCCCCTCTGAGCCTCCAGCAGAGACTTTAACCAACACTGGAAAAAACCCGAGCTCCCTCTGAGACACAGAGAGGGAGATTAAAGGAGGCTTCGAATTGAGCGCGCTCACACACACGCATTCACACGCACACACACATACACGCACGCGCGGGCACACACACACACAGTCTTTCTAGTGGCCAATCTAAGTGCTTTATTTCAAGATGACAGACAGCGATCCACTCAGAGGGGGAATGATAGATGAGAGCAGGAAAGAGCAATTTCTCCTGACAAACCCCTGTGTGTGTGTGTGTGTGTGTGTGTGTGTGTGTGTGTGTGTGTGTGTGTGTGTGTGTGTTCAGGTATTTTCTGCAGCTGGTGAACAATACCTTTCCTGTTCTTTGTTGTCGTTTGTGGTTGTGTGTGTGTGTGTGTGTGTGTGTGTGTGTGTGTGTGTGTGTGTGTGTGTGTGTGGGGCACAATAACAGGAAAGAAGTTTTCTGTGCAGCCGCATTCGACCACACACACACACACACACACACACACACACACACACACACACACACATACACACACACTGCAGGCTTTTAGCTGAACACAATAGAGGCACTTGTGAGTTTCTGCACCTCGATTGTTGCTCTGAAAGAGAGATGTCGACTTAAATGCTCTGTCTGCAGGGAACACACACACTCACACAGCGACATCGCTACGGCAACAATGTGGGTTGGGGGTCAAGGGAAGGAGGGGGGGGGGGCATTGAGGTGGATCCCATTACCCATAATCCCCGAGGGAAGAGTGAACGCTATCACATAAAATCCTCCCATTCCCCTCTGATCAAACCTGTGTGTGTGTTTGTGTGGTCGTCATGGTTTCCATCCCATCATTTTTTGGGCTGACATTTAAATTACTTGGAGCCAGTGCACCCAGTCGCTGACATCACCAGGTAGTTTTCCACAACATGGCAAAAACTACAAATGACAACCGTCAGGAACTACAGAGCGCCATGTTCACAGCATTCACTGATTACACCAGTGTGTATTCAGATTACTGATTACACCAGTGTGTACTCAGATTACTGATACTTTGATAAAGCTCAGATTACTGATGTTAGGTCAGACTGTGACAGTAAGGTGAACCTTTTGCGAGGTCAGACACCTGCAAAGGTAAGATGCTAACACCAACCTCCAGACTCAGAGTGAGCTCAGGGAACTGTACAGTAACGCCACTGTTTTGCACATGTCTCACTCTGTATATTTTATTTTATATATTTTATTTATTGTTTACTCTATTTAATTTGTAAAATATGTGTACACACACACACACACACACACACACACACACGTAGAAAAATATTTAGTATACACATCCAGAAATGCATATACTATTATATATTGTACATATATTTATTAGTTTCAGATGTAGCCATTCTTGTATTTTGCTTGTTTACGTTCTTGTATTTGCACAACTCTGTTGCTTGTGAAGCTCGCACACAAGAATTTCACTCACATGTGCTGTACCAATGTACCTGCACATGTGATGTGACAATAAAAGTGATTTGATTTTGATTTGATTTGATTTGAACGGAGATAACCAGCCAATCAATCAATCAGGACAGTAATCAATATATCTTTTTTTATCTTCTTCAGGTTTATTTTCTTTTAAAGGAAAATTAGATATTAGTAATAGCAAAAAAAAAAATAAATTATGTTATATTGTTATATTATTCTATATTAAATTATTTATTTATTATTTAAAGGAGTCCCAGGCTTCTACCTTTCTACCTTTAAAACCCACCACCAGCCAAATGGCTGGTAGGCTTTTAGCTAGGCTTTAGCTTCAGCCAAGTGGAAGCTAAATTGGCTAGTCATTCATGTGTAAATTAGGTTGTTAGCTGGGAATTCTGGAGGGAGGGGAGTGGGGGTGTGTGGATGAGGGGGTGGGGGAGCTGCTAAAAGCTGTGAACTTCCTTTTGTGTTTCATCTTGATGCATTCTCAATCATCCAGGGAAATAAATCTCCAAAAGTCACCAACTTGGGGTGTTTCAGTTTGCCATCTTAGGGAGAAATCAACACACATGGGTGTATGTCCTTTGTTGCTGAGATTTATTGATAAAAACAGTACAAAAAACCAACCATTTGTACACATATTTACAAATAATAATAAAAAGTGAGTGAGTACATTTCAACATTTTCAGCAATCACTCACAATCCTGGCACTGCCACGGTATCTGTAGTCTGCATTTACCACATGTGTATCTGTTGCAGTGAACACATCGCACAGTGGCATGATTGTTCTTGCATTTGTGTTTGACCTGACACATGGCTCTTTTTCCAGGACTAGGTGTGGAGGGTTGTGTCCGAAGCAACTGTTCTTTTCTTGCCTTCTTCTCAGCTACATGAGAGTGAGCCAACTCTCTTGCAAGCTCCACCACATTTACATATGAATGACTAGCCAATCCACTAGTGGATTGAGGAATTTCCCTGCGAATCTTGTTGACTGTGCCGAGGATGGTGGTTTTCAGTCTAAGAAGTTTTTGCGCAAGTGAAAGCGATGTGAAAAAATTGTCCGTGGTAACATTTCTGCCCTTGTCTAGGAATGGTTCCATCAGCCTCATTACTACATTTTCAGAAAGTCTCTCCCCAGTGGGACGATTGGGGTCCTTGCCAAGATATGGGAAGACATTGCAAATGTACTTGGATTTTAGGTCGCAAGCCACCCAAAACTTGATCCCAAACTTGTCAGGTTTACTTGCAATATACTGCAGGAAACAGCACCGAGTCTTTGATGGGAAAAGCTGTTCATCAACGGTGATATGTAGACCAGGGTTGTAGCACGTGATGCAGTTGGTGACCAATGATCCCCACACACTGGAAATTGCAGCGAACTTATCAGTCTTTGCTCGATTTGCTCCATTGTGGCATCAATCAGACCACTGGTATAATGTTGAAATGTACTCACTCACTTTTTATTATTATTTGTAAATATGTGTACAAATGGTTGGTTTTTTGTACTGTTTTTATCAATAAATCTCAGCAACAAAGGACCTACACCCATGTGTGTTGATTTCTCCCTAAGACGGCAAACTGAAACACTCCAAGTTGGTGACTTTTGGAGATTTATTTCCCTGGATGATTGAGAATGCATCAAGATGAAACACAAAAGGAAGTTCACAGCTTTTAGCAGCTCCCCCACCCCCTCATCCACACACCCCCACTCCCCTCCCTCCAGAATTCCCAGCTAACAACCTAATATACATATGAATGACTAGCCAATTTAGCTTCCACTTGGCTGAAGCTAAAGCTTAGCTAAAAGCCATTTGGCTGCTCTCCAGGTTTTAAAGGTAGAAAAAGCCAAATGGCAGTCCGTGGTGATGTAAGTGTTAATATTTCAGTTTTCTGGGTCTTTGGAACTCAGAAACCAAATGAATTAGAAGCTGTGGTTATGGACAATTTCTTTTAAGATTTATAGACTAAATGTTGAAGTGCTAAATCTGATCAGAAGACGATGAAATGACCTGGCTGACTTTATCAAAGTAAAGCTGCCTTCCCTCCTGGGTCCGGTGTAAAGAGCTGCTTTTCTTTTTTTCTTATTCTTTTTTTCTATTTTCTTATTTGGACTCTGCTTGTAAATCTGTCCTCGACGTAGGCTCCTTGGCTAACTGATTTTACCAGAGCCGCTAGAAAAGAATGTAGAAGATGTGAAAGACGGTGGAAAAAAGAGAAAGCTCTTAAGACTAGCTGGAAAGTCTATCAGAAAGCAGTAAAGGCTGCCAAGCACTCCTATTTTTCCCAACTTATTGCTGCCAGCTTGCATAACCCTCGTGTTCTATATAAATCTAGAAATTCTGTACTTAATACAGAAGGCTATGTTCTTTTGCACTCTTCTGAGGTTATGTGCAATAAGTTTCTTAATTATTTTGTGGACAAGATTGCTAGTTTGAGACCTCTGACTCTATCTATTGCTGACCCAGCCATGCATGGTTCTTGCTCAGGTTTGTTCTCTGCTATTCTACCAATTCTTTTACCTGATTTAGAGAAACTTGTGCTGAATGCTCAACTGTGTGGCTCTCCAAATGACGTTGTTCCTCCCCGTTTTCTCAAAAAGGGATTTCCTACCATCGGACCACACATTCTGAACATTATTAATACTAGTCTTTTGTCTTGGTGCATTGTCAATCATCCAGGAAAGCAAATCTCCAAAAGTTGATTCTGTTCCTCTGGACGTAGCTACAAAACGCTACGTTCAGATGAACAGAATCAACTTTTGGAGACTAGTCTTTTGTCTGGTCAAGTACCTAGGGAGTTTAAGCATAGTCATACATCCTTTACTTAAGAAACCAGGCTGCTTCATGCCCTGGAGGACGGGGCTGTGGCCCCCCCACACCCTCTAGCAGATCATTACATGAAGGAACCTTTTAAAAAACAAAAAACAAGCGCGTCCATGCTCACAGGTGTACACACGGGTGATCACACCCACAAACTACACCCTTTTTGGCTCCTACCTCAAAGCACACTGTGTTCTGTTGATCTTATGTGCTGCACAATAATGTTTAATATTTAGTATTTACTGTCATATTCCCATAGATCATTGTGATGTTGTTTATTCTATTACTCTTGTTCTCTTCTGCTTGTTTTCTTTTTTCTTTCTCAGCAGGTGATCCAGGTGATTGATATATGCTTTTTCTTTTCTTTTTTTCTTCTTTTTTTTTCTTTTTCTGCTCATTCTGTTGGTTTTTGGTTTTTGCCCTTCTCCCCCGTCCCTCTTCTCAGCTGTTTCTCTTTCCCTCATTCTTTCTCCCCTTGGCTTAATCCCCTCTGCTTTGGGGTGTTCCACAGGGATCTATTCTTGGGCCGTTATTGTTTTCACTGTACCTTTTGCCTCTTGGCGCGATTTTCCAAAAACATAAAGTGTCATTCCATCTATACGCAGATGACTGCCAGTTTTATTTACCTTTTAGTCATTCTGATAGTTTCCCAAGTTGACCTCTGCTTTACTGCCTTAGTAATGTTAAAGCATGGATGGCCAAAAACTTTTTAAATTTTAATGATCGGAAGACGGAAGCGATCTTATTTGGTCCAAATCATTTTTCTCACGCTCCAGATGTTGATCTTGCCGCTTTGACTTCCCATTTAAAGAGTTCGATCACAAATCTCGGAGTAAAAATTGATTCTGCACTTACCTTTGGTCAGGTAAACGGGGTGGTAAAATCAGCATTTTATCACCTCAGACGTTTATCAAAGGTTAAGCCCTTTCTTTCCAAGCGTGACTTGAAAAGTGTTATTCACGCCTTTATTTTTTCACATTTAGATTATTGCAATTCTCTTTTAATAGGGGTTGGGCAGGGCACTTTATCACGCTTGCAACTAGTGCAAAATGCTGCGGCACGATTTTTAACTGGTAGAAGGAAATTCGACCACATCACTCCGGTTTTGGTCTCTCTACATTGGCTTCCAATTGAATTTAGGATCCGTTTTAAAGTCCTTTCATTGGTTTTTAAATCTCTAAAGGGTCTGGCACCTGTTTATTTGTCTGATTTGTTAAAGCCCCATGTCCTCATTCACTCGCTTCGGTCAGCTGAGCAGCTGTTGCTGCTTTCAGTCCCAAAGTCACGGCTGAAACTTATAGTAGACCGGGCGTTCTCTGTTGCAGCACCGATGCTTTGGAATAGCCTTCCACTCCATATTAGACAGGCTGCATCAGTGCCAGTTTTTAAGTCCAGATTAAAAACCTATTTTTATTCCCTGGCTTTTAACTCTGTGGGTAACTGACATTTTATTTATTAATTTTATTGTTATGTCTGCTTTTTGCTATTTTATTACTATATTTATATTTGTATTGTACAGCACTTTGGTCTACCAGGTGTATTTTTAAAGTGCTATATAAATAAACGATAATGATGATGATCTTCTTATGGCCTCTGACAGTGGACTCATCTCTGTGCTTGTCCTGCTAGACCTCAGTGCAGCATTCGATACTGTCGACCATAATATCCTATTAGAGCGATTAGAACATGCTGTAGGTATTACAGGTACTGTGCTGCAGTGGTTTGTATCATATCTATCTAATAGACTCCAATTTGTTCATGTAAATGGAGAGTCCTCTTCACACACTGAGGTTAATTATGGAGTTCCACAAGGTTCAGTGCTAGGACCAATTCTGTTTACATTATACATGCTTCCCTTAGGCAGCATCATTAGAAGACATAGCATACATTTACACTGCTATGCAGATGACACCCAGCTCTATCTGTCCATGAAGCCAGATAACACACACCAATGAGTTAAACTGCAGGAATGTCTTAAAGACATAAAGACCTGGATGGCCGCTAACTTTCTGCTTCTTAATTCAGATCAAACTGAGGTTATTGTACTCGGCCCTGAAAATCTTACAAATATGGTATCTAACGTCTTGATGCATGCTCAAGTTGATTCTGTTCATCTGGACATAGCGTTTTCAGTGAGAGAAACATTTCGTCACTCATCCAAGTGGCTTCTTCAGTCTCAGCTGACTGCAGGTTTCAATCTTATAAACAGTACATTTGCATAATGACTGAAACCAGAAGTCCAGATGAACAGATTCAACTTTTGGAAATATGGTATCTAACCTGATTCTTACTCTGGGTGGCATTACCTTGGCAACCGGTAACACTGTGAGGAACCAGGATATGTCCTTCAATGCACATATTAAACAAATATTGTTACACCCCGGCCTAGGCAACCGGGGTGCAACGTAGAAAAACAAAGATAAGGAAAATAAAACCACGAAGGCTCTCCACCAAAATCCCAAAACGAAAATATCCCATGACGAAAGTATTAACAAACCCATTCACAACTATTTACAACAGACTATTTATTTACAACAAAACACCAAACTATTTACAACACGGGGGAGATCGCGACCATGACACACTGAAACACAGGGTTTAAATACATAGAGGGAGCAATCAGGAAATGGACCACAGGAGGGAAACACAGCTGGGGCAAATTAGAACTGACGAGACAGGGAAACGTAAACTGAACACACTAAGATAACACAGACTTTCAAAGTAAAGCAGGAAATACATAAGTCATGCAAAAACAAAACACTGACACACCGAAACGTAACATTTCCCCCTACCCAAAAATCAAACATGTAACCCCAAGTGAAAAGTTTGATTCAGACAAACGAAGGCTGAAGACGAAGGCAGACGAAGCTGATGGAGGCTGGAGCGGTCCCACTGACCCTCCAGCAGACGACGAAGGCTGGAGCGGTCCCTCGGACCCTCCAGCGAAGGCGGATGAAGGCTGGAGCGGTCCCACGGACCCTCCAGCGACGACAAAGGCTGGGGCGGTCCCACGGACCCTCCCCCCAGCGAAGGCGGATGAAGGCAGACGAAGCTGATGGAGGCTGGAGCGGTCCCACGGACCCTCCAGCAGACGACGAAGGCTGGAGCGGTCCCTCGGACGCTCCAGCGAAGGCGGATGAGCAGCTCACTAGCTGCACACATGGACACGCAGCCCACCAGCTGCACACACGGACACGCAGCCCACCAGCTGCACACATGGACACGCAGCCCACCAGCTGCACACACGGACACGCAGCCCACCAGCTGCACACACGGACACGCAGCCCACCAGCTGCAGAAGGCTGGAGCGGTCCCTCGGATCCTCCAGCGAAGGCGGATGAAGGCTGGAGCGGTCCCCGGGCCCTCCAGCGAAGACAGACGGAGGCTGAAGCGGTCCTCGGACCCTCCAGCGATCCCGGGACCTCTCGCAACCCAAGCGAGAATCATACGCCTATCCCGGACGAGCCCCCATATGTTACACCCCGGCCTAGGCAACCGGGGTGCAACGTAGAAAAACAAAGATAAGGAAAATAAAACCACGAAGGCTCTCCACCAAAATCCCAAAACGAAAATATCCCATGACGAAAGTATTAACAAACCCATTCACAACTATTTACAACAGACTATTTATTTACAACAAAACACCAAACTATTTACAACACGGGGGAGATCGCGACCATGACACACTGAAACACAGGGTTTAAATACATAGAGGGAGCAATCAGGAAATGGACCACAGGAGGGAAACACAGCTGGGGCAAATTAGAACTGACGAGACAGGGAAACGTAAACTGAACACACTAAGATAACACAGACTTTCAAAGTAAAGCAGGAAATACATAAGTCATGCAAAAACAAAACACTGACACACCGAAACGTAACAATATGTAAGACTGCTTTCTTCCATTTGTGCAACATCTCTAAAGTTAGAAATATCCTGTCTCAGAGTGATGCTGAAAAACTAGTTCATGCATTTATTATTTCCAGGCTGGACGACTCATTATTCATTATTATCAGGAAGTCCTAAAAACTCCCTGAAAAGCCTTCAGCTAATCCAAAATGCTGCAGCAAGAGTCCTGACAGGGACTAGAAAGAGAGAGCAGATTTCTCCTGTTTTGGCTTCTTGTTAAAATCCAGAATTCAAAATCCTGCTTCTCACATAGAAGTTCTTAAATAATCAGGCCCCATCTTATCTTAATGACCTTGTAGTACCATATCACCCTATTAGAGCACTTCGCTCTCGCACTGCAGGCTTACTTGTTGTTCCTAGAGTATTTAAAAGTAGAATGGGGGGGAGAGTCTTCAGTGCGCTGGTTTCAATATCTAATAATTAGTAACACACACACACACACACACAAGCTGTGGACTCTCATTCTCCACATTACCAGGACATGTTTGTTGCCCACATGAGTCTTTTTTTAATCTTCTGCTGGGTTTAAAAAGCTGAACTCGTCTCCCTCTGCGTTTCTGAGCCTCCCTCTTCCTGTGACCTTTTCAGCCAACACGACCCTGACTGATGGAAACAGATTTCCAGCATTCACCCTGCTGACACACACACACACACACACACACACACACACACACACACACACACACACACACACACACACACACACACACACAGCTGGTGCTTTGTTCTCAGTGAAAAGCAGGAAATTTCAACCTTTCAGAGTTTTATGATGAGAACCTCGCTTTCTCCTCCTTTATCACGGCGTTTCTTTGGAGCTGGGTGTTAAACGATTACAGTGAAATAACTTTGCCTCCATAGAATTATGAAACCCGGTCAATATAAAATCGATAGAAGTCATTTTGTTCCACATCGTCCAGCCCTTTTCTTTAACACATATTAACCGAACTGAGCTCATATACTGTAAATGGCTCGTAGCCTAACGCCCCCTACAGTCTGTGGCCATAAACGCTTACCAGCTAATGACATGCTGCAGATATGTGCATAAATCAGTGATGCTAATGTTTTTGTATGAGGAACAAATCACCTTTCATAAAGTGACACATAAACACACACTCAGAATTATTACTGCTCTCTTTTTTCTGTGGATGTTCTGAGGTCACTTCCTGTCTGATGGATTGTCCACACTCTTCCTCGTGCCGCTGTTACATGTGTTCACTTTAAACACCACAGAAGAACAGATTACAGGCAGAGAGACGAGTGATGAACGTCTGAAGGTGACTTTAAGATGAAGGAGAGGAGGAGGAGGAGAGGTTTAATTTTTCATTTCCAGGAGATTTAACATGAGAGGATGGCTGAAGACGAAGAGAGATGAGAATCAGTGATGGATGATCGAAGGCGCTGACCAGAACAGCCGCTTAGTGAGAGAGCAGCTGGAAACCAGTGAATCCAGTCTAAATACAGATCAGGTTCTCCATATCCTGTGACAGGGGAACTTTCTGCCATGAACGTTCTGCTACACATGAACGTTATGGTACAGATGAATGTTCTGTTATACATGAACTTTACGGTACAGGTGAACGTTCTGATATGAACGCTACGCTACACATGAACGTTATGCTACAGGTGAACGTTCTGCTATGAACGTTCTGTTACACATGAACGTTATGGTACAGGTGACCGTTCTGCTACATATGAACGTTACGGTACACATGAACGTTACAGTACAGGTGAACGTTCTGCTATGAACGTTCTGTTACACATGAACGTTATGGTACAGGTGAACGTTCTGCTATGAACGTTCTGTTACACATGAACGTTATGGTACAGGTGACCGTTCTGCTACATATGAACGTTACGGTACACATGAACGTCATAGTACAGGTGAACGTTCTGCTATGAACGTTCTGTTACACATGAACGTTATGGTACAGGTGAACGTTCTGCTACAAATGAACGTTACGGTACAGGTGAACGTTCTGCTACAAATGAACGTTACGGTACAGGTGAACGTTCTGCCATGAACGTTCTGCTACAAATGAATGTTATGGTACAGGTGAACGTTCTGCTACACACGAACGTTATGGTACAGGTGAACGTTCTGCTACACACGAACGTTACGGTACAGGTGAACGTTCTGCCATGAACGTTCTGCTACAAATGAATGTTATGGTACAGGTGAACGTTCTGCTACACACGAACGTTATGGTACAGGTGAACGTTCTGCTATGAACGTTCTGTTACACACAAACGTTACGGTACAGGTGAACGTTCTGCCATGAATGTTGTGCTACACATGAACATTACGGTACAGGTGAACGTTCTGCCATGAACGTTCTGCTACACATGAACGTTACGGTATAGGTGAACGTTCTGCTATGAACGTTCTGCAACAAATGAACGTTACGGTACAGGTGAACGTTCTGCTACAAATGAACGTTATGGTACAGGTGAACGTTCTGCTATGAACGCTCTGTTACAAATGAACTTTACGGTACAGATGAACGTTCTGCTATGAATGTTGTGCTACACATGAACATTACGGTACAGGTGAACGTTCTGCTATGAACGCTCTGTTACAAATGAACATTACGGTACAGGTGAACGTTCTGCTACAAATGAACATTACGGTACAGGTGAACGCTCTGTTACAAATGAACTTTACGGTACAGATGAACGTTCTGCTATGAACGTTCTGCTACACATGAACGTTACGGTATAGGTGAACAGTCTGCCATGAACGTTCTGCTACATGTGAACGTTACGGTACAGGTGAACGTTCTGCTTCAAATGAACGTTACGGTACAGGTGAACGTTCTGCTATGAACGCTCTGTTACAAATGAACTTTACGGTACAGATGAACGTTCTGCTATGAACGTTCTGCTACACATGAACATTACGGTACAGGTGAACTTTCTGCTACAAATGAACATTACGGTACAGGTGAACGTTCTGCTACAAATGAACGTTACGGTACAGGTGAACTTTCTGCTACAAATGAACATTACGGTACAGGTGAACTTTCTGCTACAAATGAACATTACGGTACAGGTGAACGTTCTGCTACAAATGAACGTTACGGTACAGGTGAACGTTCTGCTACAAATGAACATTACGGTACAGGTGAACGTTCTGCTACAAATGAACGTTACGGTACAGGTGAACATTCTGCTACAAATGAACGTTACGGTACAGGTGAACTTTCTGCTACAAATGAACGTTACAGTACAGGTGAACGTTCTGCTACAAATGAACGTTACGGTACAGGTGAACGTTCTGCTACAAATGAACGTTACGGTACAGGTGAACTTTCTGCTACAAATGAACATTACGGTACAGGTGAACGTTCTGCTACAAATGAACGTTACGGTACAGGTGAACGTTCTGCTACAAATGAACGTTACGGTACAGGTGAACTTTCTGTTACAAATGAACGTTACGGTACAGGTGAACGTTCTGCTACAAATGAACATTACGGTACAGGTGAACGTTCTGCTACAAATGAACGTTACGGTACAGGTGAACTTTCTGTTACAAATGAACGTTACGGTACAGGTGAACTTTCTGCTACACATGAACGTTACGGTATAGGTGAACAGTCTGCCATGAACGTTCTGCTACATGTGAACGTTACGGTACAGGTGAACGTTCTGCTTCAAATGAACGTTACGGTATAGGTGAACGTTCTGTTACACATGAATACAATAAGAACTTCTTAGATGACTTGTCTGATCTGTTGGCTGAAATTATGCCAAAATATGATCATGTCCTTATTATTGGGGACTTCAATATTCATGTGTGCTGCCCTGACAAGCCAATGGCAAAGGACTTTTTAAATCTTATTGACTCTTTTGCTCTTGTGCAACCTGTGTCTGTGCCTACACAAAAATATGGGCACACGTTGGACCTTGTTTTAACTCACAATTTACCTGTCTCTAACTTAGAGGTTTGTGATGTTGTAGGGTCAGACCATAGGCCTGTCTTGTTTGAGGTTTTCCTTCCTTGTACCAAAGTTAATCTTCCTCCTGTTGCTGCTAGGAGCTGTCGTATTTTTAACCCTTCCTCTGCTGGACAGTTCTCTATTGTTTTTAATCAGAACGGTGGCCTTCCTGATTTCATATGCAATGATACAGAAGAGCTGAGTACGTGGTTTTACTCTGTCTGCCAAACTGCTTTAGATTCAGTGGCCCCCTTTAAGCTTAGGCAAGTAAAAGCCAAATCTGAACCCTGGCTGAATGAAGACACCCGGGCTGCCAGACGAAAGTGTAGGAGAGCTGAACGTAAATGGAAGAAGGATCAACTTCAGGTGTCATACCAAATGTTACAAGACTACTGGAATTCTTACCAGAAAACTGTAAAAGATGCTAAGAGGAAACATTTTGCTGCTATTATTCAGGCAAATTGTCGTAAGCCTCATGTCTTATTCAAGACTATTGACATGGTCCTTCATGCTCCACAGACTGCTGGTGTCGAGTCTTCTCAGGAAATTTGTGAAAACTTCCTGCACTTTTTTATTGATAAAGTGCTATCTGTCAAAGCGCAGACTTCCCAGTCCGTTCTCGACCCTTCTACCCCTGTCCCTAGTTCTGCTGTCTTTGACAGGTTCGAGCCAGTTTCCTTGCTCTGCCTGCAGGAGTTGGTTGCTCACATGAAGCCCTCAGGTTCCCCTTATGATGCTCTCCCTCCTCGATTTTTCAAAGAGGTTTTTCTCACTGTAGCATCAGCTGTACAATCCATTGTAAATAGTAGTCTGTCCTCTGGTGTTGTACCTGTCAATCTCAAACATGCGGTGATTCAGCCTCTACTCAAGAAACCTGCTCTTGATCCTGATATTATTGCGAATTACAGACCTATTTCCAAACTGCCTTTTATCTCAAAGATTCTTGAAAAGGTAGTTTACAAGCAATTAATGTCCTTCCTAGAAGAACACGGTATTTTAGAAGTTTTCCAATCTGGTTTTAAAGCTTTACATAGTACCGAATCTGCCCTTTTAAGAGTTTTTAATGATGTGTTTTTGGCAAATGACTCAGGTGACTGTGTTATTATTATGCTGTTAGATTTAACTGCTGCTTTTGATACAGTGGATCATAATATTTTAATCTCCCGTTTAGAGCAGTTGGTGGGTATGCGGAGTGCCGCACTGCAGTGGCTCAGATCCTATTTGGCAGAGCGAACTTTCTCTGTGAAACTCGGGGAGTTTGTATCCTCTGCTGCTTCTCTTCAATGTGGGGTCCCACAGGGTTCAGTTTTAGGCCCGCTTCTTTTCTCTCTATATCTCCGACCCCTTGGGTCTATTTTCAGGAAACGTGGGATTTCTTTCCACTGCTACGCCGATGACTCCCAGATTTATTTCCCACTTAAAAAGATAAATGGCTTCTCAGTAGACCTGCTGCTCAGATGCCTTGATGAAATAAGGGCCTGGATGGCTTTGAACTTTTTAAATTTTAATGAACAGAAAACAGAAGTGATGGTTTTTGGTGGCGCTTCTGAGGCCACTATTATAGATCTTGGTTCACTGGCACAGTATGTTAAACCAGTCATCACTAATCTGGGAGTTAAAATAGAGGCAAATCTTAAACTTGAAAGCCAGGTCAGAGCTGTTGTAAGATCTAGCTTTTTTCATTTGAGGGAATTAGCCAAAATAAAACCCATCTTATCGAAACAGCATTTTCAGACAGTAATCCATGCCTTTGTTACTTCTAGGCTGGATTATTGTAACACACTTTATTTTGGGGTTAGTGATGCGTCCATTAGGCGGCTGCAGGTTGTGAAAAATGCTGCAGCACGTCTTTTAACTGGAACAAAAAGGTTTGAGCACATTACCCCAATTTTAATTTCACTCCACTGGCTACCTGTACATTTTAGGATTGTTTTTAAAATTCTCTTATTTGCTTTTAAATCTCTTAATGGCCTGGCCCCCCCCTACCTCTCGGAGCTACTACAACCATATACACCTGCCCGTTCCCTTAGGTCCGCCAATCAGCAGCTCCTTAAGGTACCGAAAACTAAGTATAAATCAAATTCAAATTCAAATTTTATTTGTCACGTACACAGTCATACACAGTACGATATGTAGTGAAATGCTTGGACAACTGCTCGTGACCTAAAGAAAACAAAAAAGGAAAAGGCTATGAATAAGACAGGAAATGAATATGAAAAATTAAAAAGGTGATCGTGCTTTTGCTGTAGTTGCTCCAAAGTTGTGGAATGATCTACCCTTGCATGTTAGGCAGGCCTCTTCTCTCTCTGAATTTAAAAGTCTTCTTAAAACATATTTATTCGCTGAAGCCTTTGGCATTGATTAGAGGGGTTGACTCAATTTGTTTTGACATGTTTCAATTTATTTTAGTTTTTTAGTTATTTATTTTATTTTATCTTATCTCATTTTAATTTTCTTTACTTATGCTTTTAGCATGTACAGCACTTTGTGAACTCTGGTTTTATGTTAAAGTGCTTTATAAATAAAGGTGGTATGGTACGTTACGGTACAGGTAAACGGTCTGCCATGAACGTTGTGCTACAGGTGATCATGCTGCCTCACACTGACACAAACACATTCATGAACTTGCTCGCCTTCAATTTTCATTTCACATTTTGTCTCTCATGTCTGAACTTCATTCCGCAATCATTCCCAGGGGGAAACAAACAGACGCTGCGACTTTGGGACAACGATGTCAGCGTCCACTGAGACATCTATTGTGTTGGCAATCCTCTGAGCAGTGCTCGCTGTCTTTTAGCTCTGGTTTGGTCTCCACCAGCTGCTTGCTTAAAATCAGCTTGGGTCTCACTTATAAAGGCCTGATGACGACTTCTCAGTATTAGACAGCATAATGCTGGAACGTCGGAGAACCAAGCACAGAAGTAAAAGCACTAAAACGTCAGAGAGCTGAGCAGAGCGTGAAAATCTGAGGTGGAAAGAGAAAAAACTCAAATATTCATGTGATATTTTTCTAAAAGCCTCAACAAACAGCACACACACTTTAATGGATGTTAACACACACACACACACACACAAAGGTTTTTATTTCATGACCGATGCTCAACTCTTCATCTTTCTATAAGCGGGAGGATTCCAGCTCGGCTCTCCTCGGCTTCTGGGTTCGCTCTGACTTCTGGTGCCACCAAACGTTCAGGTTTTCAGTTTTACTCGATTTATCAATGTCTGCTTCTCAGGATCAGCTCTGATACTGACACCTAGGCTTTTTACCACCCACAGCTTTAAACGTATTGATCGTGTGCAGCTGCTCGTCCAGCAGACGGATGTCTCAAGAAGCATTTAAAGATGTTATTGATTCATTTTGAGGCTCCACCCACACGGCGTTTGTATTCAGAGCTTTCCTCCCTCTGTCTTTAAAGGACTCATCAGCTCTGCAAACATCTGATTTTCATGAATAAACAGATGAGTGAGCACACAGAGGACAGACGTGGTTACAAAGTGTCCAGGTGCATAATGGGAAATGCAAGAATCAGTGTTGAATGAGAATGTGTTTGATTGTTCTGCCGTGTTTACCTCTGACTACATGTACTACTAAATGTAATAAAGTTTGTTTTTACATGGCAGTGTGTATGTGAATAATAATAATAACAATAATGAAGTAGAAGAAAACATCAAGTGACTGCAGAGAGATAACACAGCCTTCTCTAGACGGCCTGAACTGAAAACAAATGTTTGTTACATCAGTGAAGCTTTATCAGAGTTTCGTTTATACATCAGAGGATGAATAAAGTTTGATTGAACACACCACAGATCACAGGGAGATGTTCAGACGGCCTCGCTGATCCTGATGGAACGTGAAGAGTTTGTCGCACTGATCAGTGATCAAGATGAGGGTATGAAGCAGAATGTGAAATGACGAAGTCCTGTTTATCTGCCACCACGCTGAGTCGCCTCACTGAGCTCTAAGTCCTAAAGCTTGTATGATGGACACACTCATCCATTATTGACGACACACACACACGCAGGCTGCTTCATAATTGATCAGCACTAAAATGAATAAATAAAAGTGAGTTGAAGAAAGAGACGAGTGCCATCAGAGCGAATGTTGAGAGTGTGTGTATCACAACACTAACAGTGTGTGAGCCGTCAGTCACACACACACACACTCACAGTTTTTAACATATCTTTGGTTTCTCCGTGTTTCCTGCTGTCAATCTCAGAGGAGCGCTTGCTTTAGTCTGCTGACAGTCCCAGAGAGGTGGAGGTTATCACACAGACTGACACAATCACTTTGTTTTGTGATCTAGGACATACTGAGGAACCAAAAAACTCTCACCGACTGTGAGAACACTACCAAGAACCATTAGAACCTCATACGTGCTGTGAGAACATTACCAAGTAGGACTGTGTGATATGACTAAAATCTCATATCCCGATATAAGATATTTATCGTCCCAACAATGACATAAATCACAAAAGTTTTACATTTTCTGTAAATTCTGTGAATCTCGGGCAGCTCGACTTGTGTGACGTGCTTTCAGCTGAGTGTCGTGTAGCTGGAGTCGAGTGTTTTAACTGATGAGAGATGAGATGATGAGATAGCCTTTATTTGTCAGTTGCAGGTCTTTTGCCCACAACCGAGATGACAGACCTTGCCGACCGTACATACAATACAAACATCACATTGGGGAGACAGGTCAGGCCAGGTAGCGAGGAAAAAAAAACACTGAAATGTGCAACACAAAAGGATAATACAGGAATGCACAGGTATCAACACACCATAACACCAGACTTCTCGTTAAAGGGTGTCAATAGCATTCAGAGACCAGTTGATCAAATCCATAATTCTCGTTTAGGTTTTAGACACAGACTGTGAGAGAGTGTTCCAGGGAAAGTAATACAAAAAAGACACGAGACTAGACAAGGACATAAGAACTAGCAGGAAAGATAAGGGAGAGGAGAAAAGTGCGTCCGCCTCCTCCGAGAGCCAAATCAAGATGCACGAAACGATACATTTTTAGACACAAGTTGTAACGGCTGCCGTTTTCTTTGTGAGTATTTATTACACGGCGTGCTGCGGGGAAAAGCCTGCTCTAACGTTGGAGTCTAAGGTTTATTTTGAGCACCTGACTGCTCTTTCTTTGCTTCTCATCCGTAAACTCTCTTCATACTCTTTCACGCGATTCTGAGTCTGACGTGGGGACCCGATTGCACCATAATTTGCATACTACAGTTTTCTGACTTTTCATAACCAAACCATGTCCATGCTACAGAGGTGGCCTCTCATTTAGGAATAAGGGCTCCATTTGTTTTGACTGGACCTTCTGTTTGTCATCATTTCAGTTTATTTTGAAAAATCTCAACAGGCTCTTCAGCTTCATTGTGAAAGGTTTATGTGGAAAATAAACAGGCGGACAGCGGAGCCACACACTGGGTTTACTGTCATTGTTGCTAATGACAGCGTGTAAAAAAAGTCGCTTGTCTCTCCGTAGTGTGGTTATTTTAAATATAAGAGAAAGAGAGAACTTTAAGAGATTACTATAGCCACTACAGTGACCATCAAAACCATGAAAAAAATGTTGCCATAAACAGTTTATTTTGTGACACCACGAAACAAAACGATAGTGTAATATGAAACGATAGATTTTTTCATATCGTCATCCGATATATATATTGTTATATCAAACAGCCCTACTACCAAGGACCATTAGAAACTCATACAGGCTATGAGAACACAGCAGACCTCATCCACACCATCACCGCGTCACCATGAGCAACTAGAGCTTTCTTAAAGACCATTAGCACAAAGACCCTCATCAGGTCTCATTAGAAATGCAGCAAAAGCTGTCAGAGCTTTATCAGCACCAATGATTCACCACAGACCCTTACAATGTCACCAAGAACCATTACAGCCTCCTCAATGACCGAAATAACATCAGTGATCATCAGAACTTGACTGCTGGGCATGTTTTTCATTTTTCCTCCTGGAATAAGAGGCTCTCAGTTGGCTTGTACCAGGAAGTGCATCAAGAATCCAAGTGCATGTAGGACAGCGCACATGCGCATAACAGCCTTCAAAAGCACACTAAAGGATGAACCTGCTCCTCACTGTCACAGGTCAGTGTGACAGGAAGCCTCTGAGGGTGGGGGCTATGGAGGGTGTAATGGAAGTTTATAGGAACATGACAGTGGCTGCGAGGTGTTGAAATGAGTCATGAAGCAGCAGGTCTGAGACGCCGGCATGTTGAAACCTGACACAGTTGTTCACAGTGTCGCCACTGGAACGACTGACAGCAGGACTGGAAAACATGAAGTTTGGAGGCAAGCACACAAAAACACGTCAGCATTGGAAACATCTGCATTGATTTTGATTCATATTTTGTTCAAACATGACTTTTTTATGTTGAAGTTTTTTTTATTATTTTTTTCTTAAAGGAAATTGAAGTGAATGCTTTTATAATTATCACTGTGGAAAATAGAGGTGGTGTAATGCTGACATGAAAAAACTTGCACACTTTCTTTTAACCCTTTAAAGCCGGCCGTTTTGCATAACTATTTTTAAATCCCGGTAGCACTGCAACCATGTAAGCTAGCGCAATAATCTTTTTTGCATATGAAACCGGAGAAGTTGTACTTACATCTTATGCCATCAGCTTGTCCTCGGTCACGGTTTCCTTCCATATATAGCTTTGCAAAAACTGCATAAAAAGCGCTTGCAGCAACAAAAACATAATATTCCAGAAACACGCTTTGCCGATCCGATCAGCTGTTTGTAACACTTCCTACGTCCATCAGCGCGAACTATCGCATGTTCTGCCCAAAACCGGAAGTGACGTCATTTTGCGGAAATGTAGTTTTTTTTTTACCATCGGGGCCTTATAAGCCTATACTGGTGTCTTTCAAAGTTATGTTTGACTTTATGACTCTCTGTATTGTTTCTGGGATGCTTAGGACTCATATTGCACTGCTGGAAATAGTTTATTTTGATGCACATGCGGTTTTTTTGCAAATGTGCACTATAATATTTATTTTAGTTTTTCCTGCAGTGTATAAAAATTGGTGTATTTCAAAAATAAAACTATGAAGACACTTAAATAAAATTTCCTGTGGTGGGAAACTATTTTGTGCAACTTTTTTGTATTTACAGTTTTGAGGGATAAGCCTCTTAAATTTCTCTAACTAGAAATTTTTTCAATTTTTTTGCAGTTTATCGCATTCTTTGCAATTTTATGTAATTACTATGCACTTAATGCATACATATTATTAAAATTTGGGCTATAATTGTTGTATTGATGTATATCAACTTGAAATTCTCCCAAAAATGTCTCTAGAGCATGTAAAAATATAATATAAGCTCTGGCGGACTTGGTTCTATGGTAGGTCTTAAAGGGTTAAGCTGAGATTGATATTATCATCACCTAAAAAATAACATTGTGGTTTTCTTTAAATTATGATTGTTTTACTAAATATTTTTGTGAATCTAAGTGTCTGCTGATGTTCTTTGTTTAAAAATATAGTTCCTCTTTGAAACACAAAGCTCTTTGTTGCTGTTGATAATGTGATCATGTAAATAAAACTTATACTGACAATAATGTAAGCATATGGGTTATATTCTTTCTATAAATTCAAACACAGGTATGTGAATAAAAACAGATCAAATGAATCTGAATTATGAAGACTGGCACTAATAATAATTACAACGAATAGAAACGTGTGGAACAAGCAAACACTCCACAGATGAAGTAACAACTGCACCAGCTGCACCTGTGTAATTAGCGAGCTAATTGCTAATAACATCCATTTTTTGTTTGCGTACACACACACACACACACACACACACACACACACACACACACACACACACACACACACACACACCTGCGGCACAGTGTGTTGGTGTGTTCATTCAGGAGATTAACTGCTAGCGTAGTGTGTACGCAGTAGCCATTAGGAGCTAATGAGTGTGATGCTAACAAAGCTGGCTGTCTTAAGGAGCTCATCGTTAACCATTAGCCACCTGATGAGCTCAGTGCTAATGCAGCTTAGCACGGTACGCTAATGACTCAGCCATTAACCTCCTAATAAGAGCAGTGTGAGTGGAGCCACACGGTTAGCTGCTAGCTGCTAGCAATCACCCGAGGGTCTCTACAAAACAAAACCAACTATGATGACATGAAACGGCCCTCATCACTGATTGGCTGCAGGGTTCGACCATGTGACCTCACTTTCACCCACCTGCACACTTGGTCCTGGCTCTGAGCGGTGGCCCGGGGTTCCCTGTGCCTCCATCCAGGGGCCTGGTGAGGAGCACACTGATCTCATACTCTGTGTCGGGGTCCAGATGCCCGATTTTATGAGTGGGCTTATCAACCGGTGTGGTGTCGATCAACATGCCTGCTGTCGTCCGATACTCAACCTGAAAGCGAGCACAATGTTACAGGTAGGCTGCCCCAGAAGTGGACAAAAATCACCCGACCAAAACAAATATAAAGCAAATTCATGGATCTAAACTTTCTTTGAAAAAAAAATATGCACGCATATACATCTGCACATACATACATACATACTATAGAATTGTAAGTTCTATGCATTACAGAATTCTGCCACAGTTTGTGGCTCCAGCGTCTAAACTTTCTTTGACTATTAGCCTGTTAAAGGGAACAGCAGGCTGATAAGCTAACTATGCAATGTTAGCCAATGTCGTAGCTGTAGCCACACTTCTGAATCAGTGACCAATCAGCACTCACGTCTCGCTCAGTGATTGGTCCGTCCCCATTGATCGAGTTGGCGTTAAGTTGTATCCACAGGTAGGTGGCACCAACTGCTGTCAGCTGAGGAGGGGCGATGGGTACAGGGGGCTCTAAGGGACAAAGGACCAAGATCAGTCTGACAACACACACATGAACACTCACACACACATGAACACTCACACACACATGCTCTTCTGGGTTTCACTAAACTCTTGACGAGGGAGGAAGGTGTTAATAAGACAATTAATATTCGTGACCTTCGGCGAATCACGGCAGACTTGGATTCTATTACCCAGAATCCCCGGTGGTGCTGCTCTACTTCGTCTTGACCCACTTCATCAAAAACACACACACACACACCAGCCAGGATACAATGATATCTGTTTTTCACGTTCAAGTTAATGTTCACCTGTGTGTGTGTGTGTGTGTGTGTGTGTGTGTGTGTGTGTGTGTGTGTGTGTGTTATTGTATCAAACACACATACAAAGTCTGAGTGACAGTTCAATCAGAGGTTTAACCGCCGGGGATTGTGGGGATATGTGTCAGGTCATGTGACCAACAAACACCTCCTCACCTGTTATGGTGTTTGTTTGCTTAGAAATGGCACACACAGACACACACTTAATCCTTGTATTGATCAGCTCAGCTGTGAGTAATGTCACTTGGATCTGCTTCTTCTCACATCTACAGACACAAACTGAAATCTGAACTAAACAAATATAAAAGTATATATGAGTGTGTGTGTGTGTGTATAAAAATAAAACTCGGGTTTCAAGCTGGGGTCCTCAGTAGCTTGAGGGTCCTGCGCAGTATCTTAGCTGTTCATACTGCACTCTTCTGAACAGAGATCCCTGATGTTGTTCCCGGGACCTGCTGGAGCCACTTGCCTAACTTGAGGGGGTCACTGCCCTGGTCAGCACTGGGACCACTCTTACCTTCGCTCTCTACAACTTCTTCTCCAGCACCGTCAATCTGGTTATCAAAAACCAGGCCTGTACGTCCAGGTAAAAGCACCTACGGAGCTGCCAGAGCCCCGCCCTACATAAAAGGCAGATTCAACATGAAACTGTTTAAAAGCTGCAAACTCAGACGCTCTCTGCTCATCATCCTCCGCCTGGCTTTACGATCCTGAACAAAGAGCCCTAACAGCTGGTAGCGCAGTGCTAGTTAGCATCACCCAGCATGGTGTGCAGTGGGACCTATTTCTGAATGTGCAGTTAGTGTGTCACAAACACTTTGTTGTGTGATGGAAGAGTGCGATATAAACTGTTGTCTCATCAGTTTGTCGTGATATAATCAGAGTATGAAGTGGGTGCTCCACAGCGCCTCTGGTGGCTGAAAATATAAAACAGCGCTGTGATCCCTCAGCGCACATGTGACACAAATACAGAAATAATGAAGTCGGACATCCATGAAACCGTCACAGGCTGCTGATCGATTACTGATGGATCCCATTGATCTGCTGTGATTTCTCCTATTTAGACTGAAACATGCTTAAATGTAAAATCGCAGAATTATGTTCATTTAAGAGAATCTAATAAAACATGAAATCATATTTATACTGCTGGTCTCAGCAGGCACCATCAAATGTGCCGCCATGACTAAGCCGCGAGATGAAGGCTAAACGCCATCGAGGCTCATCCCGCGTTCCTCCAACTCTTCAGCGTGATGGGGTAGGAAAAAAGTGTGGATGAAAGCTACGCTTCAGAGACGCCTGACGGCTCCGTCGCACTGAACACGGTGCGTTTAACGAGTCATCGTTAACACGCTGCGGGCCCGCATGTGCGTTCGGGTTAGGGCGCCAGCACTCTGACAAGCAGCGCCAGAAAGAGGAGGCTTTTACTTTGGCGTGATTCATCTTCACAGAAACATTCTGACAAAACGCCGCCGAGACTCCCGCCTTAAAACGGCGCTCTGACTTTCTAATGAGGCTCTCCTCTAACCCCGCAACACACACACACACACACACACATACACACACACACAATCACAAAGCAGTAATGAGGAGCTTTAATAAAACTCTTTCTCGTTTCACGATGGAGTCATTAAAATAAAAAACATGACAAACTGCAGCTTTGATCTGCAGCGAGAGACAGACGAGTGAGGGAGGGGGGTGAGGAGAGGGGGAGGGGGTGAGAAGGAGGGACAGGCGTCCTCTTGTGGAAGACAGGATGATCAGTTTTTTAAGCTTCACATTATTCACATCACTTAAATATATTCAGAGATTATCAGTCAATAAGAGAGCAGCACTCACGTTTGACTGTGAGGTCAGCATAGGAGGACACGCCCACCCCTCGCTCTGATTGGGCGATGCAGCGGTAGCGTCCAGAGTCTCCTTTGGTCGTGTTGTCCACATTGAAGCTCGCCACATAACGCCGAGCATTCAGCGGTTTGGTTTCCCGTACCGCGGCCTGCCGACCGCCCATTCCCTGCCGAGCACAAACACACAAAGTGAAGCAGCCACATACACACACGCCACGCCGAGTGCAGTCTCGCCGCGTGGCGCTCATGTTACTGACTATGGATTATTGATAGATCACCTGCAGGTACAGCAGCAGGTTGCTCTGCGGACGTCCATTGACGGTGCAGTGAAACGTGGCTGTCTGTCCTGCGTTCACCTCCACACCTTTGATATGGAGGAAGTGAGGGGTGCTCACTGAGGACAGGAACACGTAAAACACTGAGGTCAGAGGTCACGCACTGCTGACATCACCTGACTGACCATGCTACGGTAACAGTGAGTCTTCTCTCCTCTGATCTCTTCAGCCGAAAAACAAAAATCTCTACAATCCAATTAGAAAATGGATTCTGGAGGATGCAGGTAAGTGTGTGTGTGTGTGTGTGTGTGTGTGTGTGTGTGTGTGTGTGTGTGTGTGTGTGTGTGTGTGTGTGTGTGTTTTCAATCAGTTTATTGAACAGTGTTGACGTGAAGTAAGACAGCAAGAAAAAGTTCAGGTCAAAGATGTTTACTCGAGGTTTTTCTTCCATCAAAAAGATGTGTACACACACGCACACACACCACCCTATGTGTGTGTGTGTGTGTGTGTTGTGTTCACATAACAAAACAACATAAAAATAGGAGTATTCAGTTGAGCAAGTAGATAAACAGAAGGATGGATCAAAGTCCATGCTAATCAACTTATATTTTAATGAGCTCCCCTGCCTCCACACACACACACACACACACACACACACACACACACACACACACACACACACACACACACACACACACACACACACACACACAGTGACCTTGATTCTACAATACCGGCTCAACTTTTAACATTGTTATCCAATTAAGTAGCCAAACGTCGTTAACCAATTAGGAACTTGTTCTACAAGGGGGCGGTGTCTTCCTGTGTGTCTGTGTGTGCGTGTGTGTGTGTAAACTTACTGCACTGGTGTCCCTGCAGTGAGATGTCCTTGATGGCCAGAATGCCTCTGTGACCGGTGCTGACCGCCTCAAACACCACCTGCACCAAAGACCAAACACCAGCTGTGAAACCTCAGACCTGCTCGTGTTGATAGTTTTAACCCTTTAACGTCCACGCATCAAGAGGCCGCCTGCTTCATTTTGGCTGTAAAGCTACAAAATAATTCTCATCTCATCACAGTGTCAGATGTGTAGTTGTCAGTTACCACGGTGTCAGATGTGTAGTTGTCAGTTACCACGGTGTCAGATGTGTATGTCTGTGAAGGTTCTCAATCATCCAGGTCATCGTAGTCTAAGGAGCTTGCAAAGAAAAGCGTCTGGACTTCTTTAAGTTGCTTGAAGACGTTTCACCTCTCATCCGAGAAGCTTCTTCAATTCTAAGGTCAAATGGTGGAGAGTCCCAGATTTAAACCTAGTGGGAATTTCCCCCCACAGAGGGACAAAAGGACCCCCTGATGATCCTCTAATCGCCTGAGCCAAGGTGTGAAACTGGGTGTGGGTCGCAATCAGCCAGGGACTCCCCACCCATTTGACCTTAGAACTGAAGAAGCTTCTCGGATGAGAGGTGAAACGTCTTCAAGCAACTTAAAGAACTCCAGACGCTTTTCTTTGCAAGCTCCTTTGACTGTCAGATGTGTAGTTGTCAGTTACACAATTACCACGGTGTCAGATTTGTAGTTGACAGTTACCAGTGTCAGATGTGACCCTGACCGCGGCTTTTGTCAGTGTTTTCTATTTGTGTCCGAAAAGAAAGAATCTCTGATGTAAGTCAAACATGACTACAGACATCAGTTCAGATTCTCTGCCTGTGAGTTTGATGACTTTAACGTCAGACCGTTTTCTTAATAGTGCTTATATTTTCCATCTGAGTGTAACGAGTGGGCCCAGCAGCGTGCCCTGAGGAACTTCTAACGCCATGACAACAACTTCATGAAGCCAGAGAAAATTCCCCTGCCATATACGTCCTTGATAACCCTCTCTGACACACATTCAGCTGTGTGTGTGTGTGTGTGTGTTGTACAGTCAGCATAGAAAATGGAGCCTTACTTCCTGTTGCCGCCCATAACAGGAAGTCCTCCTCCCTCCCGTCTCTCTCAGATATGACTTCTCTTCCCTTCATTCTTCTCTCCTCCCTGCATTTCCTTTTCCAATCTCTCACTTCCTGATTCTTTCTTTCAGTCCTCCCCCGCTTCTCCCCCCTCCACTATCTAATTAAGCCTGTCACTAATGAGCTAGCAGTGTTGTTACCGTGGTGATGCAGCTAATTAGTGATGGCTGCTGTGATGACAGGATGGTTGTTCACAGGCAACAACACCTGCACGTGTGTCTGTGTGTGTGTATTACAATCTGTGTGTGTGTGTGTTAAAGTGTGCGTATGTGTGTTTGTGATACAGTGTGTGTGTATGTGTGTGTTTGTGTGTGTGGTTGTGTGTGTGGCTCCCTGCTGTGGGACTTGATGGTTTATGGGCCGGCGTGCTGACAGCAGTGTTTGTCTGTCAGACTCAGACAGATGTTGGACAGATGCAGCTGCAGTGACCTCTCCGTTGCCAGGACAACACCTGAACATTGTGCAGGTGTTGACTTATCAGCTGAGCTAGCGTGGTAATTAGTCTGTATGGGAGCAACAGACACCGGCTAATACCGGTCCAGTTTAGGTGAAGTCGAGCATAACAACAACCAGCTACTGCTGGTGACAAATTCGTAGATGGGTATAAAGGTCAAACGTAAATGAGGATTAATGCAGCACTTTTCCAGCATTAAAGTAACTGATCCAGAGTTCAAAGGTCACAGTGTCATGCCAGAGCTACGACCATCCTGGACACAGATCACAAATTGGAGTCAGAAGAAACATTAATGGTCAGAGAAAGCCAGAGCAAGTCACCGCGCCCAGCTTTCAGAGAATAGAATAGAATAGAATAGAATAGAATTCAACTTTATTGTCATTGCACATGCACAGGTACAGGGCAACGAAATGCAGTTTGCATCCATCCAGAAGTGCTTTAGTGATATAGATATATTACAATATATATTAGCAATAATATAGATATGTGAGTATATTACAGAAATGGGTCTATTATGGTATGTTATAATGTACACGGTATGAGGTATGTTCTGAATATTCTATAACTATAAGTATGTACAGGCTGTAGTGAGTACAAGCTATGTACAGGATATGAACAGGATATAAATATGAAAAACTATACAGAATATGAAATAAATAACTTTACAGAAATCTGAGATATACAGTTATACAGAAATGGGAACTATGCAAGTTGTAAACAGTTGTAGGGTTAAAAATTATCGAATGTACAGAATGATTATTTACACAGAGCTATACAGTAGTGCAGTTAAGATAAGTGAGATATACAGGGAGTGCAGAATTATTAGGCAAATGAGTATTTTGTCCACATCATCCTCTTCATGCATGTTGTCTTACTCCAAGCTGTATAGGCTCGAAAGCCTACTACCAATTAAGCATATTAGGTGATGTGCATCTCTGTAATGAGAAGGGGTGTGGTCTAATGACATCAACACCCTATATCAGGTGTGCATAATTATTAGGCAACGTCCTTTCCTTTGGCAAAATGAGTCAAAAGAAGGACTTGACAGGCTCAGAAAAGTCAAAAATAGTGAGATATCTTGCAGAGGGATGCAGCAGTCTCAAAATTGCAAAGCTTCTGAAGCGTGATCATCGAACAATCAAGCGTTTCATTCAAAATAGTCAACAGGGTCGCAAAAAGCGTGTGGAAAAACCAAGGCGCAAAATAACTGCCCATGAACTGAGAAAAGTCAAGCGTGCAGCTGCCAAGATGCCACTTGCCACCAGTTTGGTCATATTTCAGAGCTGCAACATCACTGGAGTGCCCAAAAGCACAAGGTGTGCAAAACTCAGAGACATGGCCAAGGTAAGAAAGGCTGAAAGACGACCATCACTGAACAAGACACACAAGCTGAAACGTCAAGACTGGGCCAAGAAATATCTCAAGACTGGTTTTTCTAAGGTTTTATGGACTGATGAAATGAGAGTGAGTCTTGATGGGCCAGATGGATGGGCCCGTGGCTGGATTGGTAAAGGGCAGAGAGCTCCAGTCCGACTCAGACGCCAGCAAGGTGGAGGTGGAGTACTGGTTTGGGCTGGTATCATCAAAGATGAGCTTGTGGGGCCTTTTCGGGTTGAGGATGGAGTCAAGCTCAACTCCCAGTCCTACTGCCAGTTTCTGGAAGACACCTTCTTCAAGCAGTGGTACAGGAAGAAGTCTGCATCCTTCAAGAAAAACATGATTTTCATGCAGGACAATGCTCCATCACACGCGTCCAAGTACTCCACAGCGTGGCTGGCAAGAAAGGGTATAAAAGAAGAAGAACTAATGACATGGCCTCCTTGTTCACCTGATCTGAACCCCATTGAGAACCTGTGGTCCATCATCAAATGTGAGATTTACAAGGAGGGAAAACAGTACACCTCTCTGAACAGTGTCTGGGAGGCTGTGGTTGCTGCTGCACGCAATGTTGATGGTGAACAGATCAAAACACTGACAGAATCCATGGATGGCAAGTTTTTGAGTGTCCTTGCAAAGAAAGGTGGCTATATTGGTCGCTGATTTGTTTTTGTTTTGTTTTTGAATGTCAGAAATGTATATTTGTGAATGTGGAGATGTTATATTGGTTTCACTGGTAAAAATAAATAATTGAAATGGGTATATATTTGTTTTTGTTAAGTTGCCTAATAATTATGCACAGTAATAGTCACCTGCACACACAGATATCCCCCTAAAATAGCTAAAACTAAAAACAAACTAAAAACTACTTCCAAAAACATTCAGCTTTGATATTAATGAGTTTTTTGGGTTCATTGAGAACATGGTTGTTGTTCAATAATAAAATTATTCCTCAAAAATACAACTTGCCTAATAATTCTGCACTCCCTGTAATTCCTACAGAGGCTATATAAAGTGCTAGTGGTTGTGAGTGGTGGTTCAGTCCATGTTATTATTGTGTGTTTGAGGGTACAGTTGTCCATTGTGGGTGTGTGTATGTTCAGTCCATGAGTTTAACGTGGGTCAGATGTCAGGAGGCAGAGTTCAGGAGTCTGACAGCTGTGGGGAAGAAGCTGTTCCGGTACCTGGTGGTCTTAGTCCGGAGGCTCCTGTAGCGCCTCCCAGAGGGCAGGAGGGTGAAGAGTCCATGTGATGGGTGACTGGGGTCTTTGATGATTTTCCCAGCCCTTTTCAGACACCGCTTCCTGTAGATGTCTTTTATGGCAGGAAGTGGTGCTCCGGCGATGCGCTGGGCAGTTTTCACGACCCTCTGCAACGCCTTCCGGTCCGAGGCAGAGCAGTTCCCGTACCAGACTGTTATACAGTTGGTCAGGATGCTCTCGATGGTGCAACGATAGAAGTTCACCAGGATGTCTGAGGACAGGTGGTTCTTCCTCAGAGTCCTCAAGAAGAAGAGGCGCTGGTGAGCCTTCTTGACCAGCTTGGAGCAGTTGGTCGTCCAGGTGAGATCCTCGGAGATGTGGACTCCCAGAATGCAATTAGCTTCAACAGAACCGCCTCCAACGCAGTGGGAGGGGCCTCGTAACTTACAGGTAAGTTCAGGAAACATTCTCTCCCATAAGGCTGTTATGAGGGGGGAAACAGTCTGTGTATCAGGCTGTAAATATGCTTGTTTTAACATGGGAGTCTTTGGGACTGACTCACTGCTGCCTCTGCTGGACGTCAGAGAAACTGCAAGTGGTAGAGACATGACAACAACAACACAGAATCTATAAAGAGAGCTGCCTGTGAGTGGTGCAGGTGGAAACACCTTTGTGAATGCTTTCATGTGTTTGTGTGATTTTAATAAGTCCAGCGTCAGACCGACAATCAGCCATAAGTGTTCAGAGCCACACGACTGAAACGCAAAATCACTTCTAAAATGTTGGACAGTAACAGGAACAGATTGGGACGTTGAGTCCAGAGGTTGTGCTGTCGACGGGAGGAAACATTTTTTGGCACTAGAAGGTTCCCGTGGTGAGAAAAACTCACTTCCTGCTGCTGCTCTACACCAAGTGTGCGCCTATGTGTGCGTGTTGAACCAATTAGCAGCAGCCCTCGTGTGGTTTGGAGATGACAGAGCTTTTAAAGCCACATAAAAGAGCTTTCAATACGGATCAGCCACATCCAGAGCGAGTGTGTGTGCATTCGCCTGTGTATCTCTGTGAGGACCACTGCAACTCTCAGGACATGTGAGGATCGCTTTTTGGGACGGAGGGTCCAGACTGGGGGTCAGGGTTTGGTCAGTACCCCAACCACAGTCCTCGCAGTGATAGAAATACCAGCGTGTGTGTTATCTCGCTGCTTTCAGACTGCTTTCAAACACACAATAATAACATGGACTGAACCACCACTCACAACCACTAGCACTTTATATAGCCTCTGTAGAAACTATCTACACCCTCACTTATCTTAACTGCACTACTGTATAGCTCTGTGTAAATAATCATTCTGTACATACGATAATTTTTAACCCTACAACTGTTTACAACTTGCATAGTTCCCATTTCTGTATAACTGTATATCTCAGATTTCTGTAAAGTTATTTATTTCATATTCTGTATAGTTTTTCATATTTATGTCCTGTTCATATCCTGTACATAGCTTGTACTCACTACAGCCTGTACATACTTAGTTATAGAATATTCACAACATACTTCATACCGTGTACATTATAACATACCATAATAGACCCATTTCTGTAATATATTCACATATCTATATTATTGCTAATATATATTGTAATATATCTATATCACTAAAGCACTTCTGGATGGATGCAAACTGCATTTCGTTGCCCTGTACCTGTGCATGTGCAATGACAATAAAGTTGAATTCTATTCTATTCTATTCTTTCCAGCCAATCTCCCAGTTTAGTACCACCTGGTATCACACTATTCAGGTAAAACCTGTCAAAAGTAAACGTGCGTGTTTGCGTTAGGGTGGTTTACCTCGTAGTGATTGGGCCAGAAGGTGGACACAGCAAGCTCCACCCCCTTCCAGATGTGGTAGGAGGGGCCTGAGAAGTTAAAGACAGGAACTCCCAGAGGACTACTGTTCTCTGCAGGAAACATATACACCGTCATCATCTGAGAGCTCGGCCTACACTGACTAACCTGCGCCAGTGTTCCTGCGTACCTTTGATGTAGACGTTAAGCGTAGCGGGCACGGCACCCTCGCGCCCTCCAACCTGGTAAAACAGGAAACTGAGGCAGTGCGTGTCGTTTTCTCTGAGTGGCGGTAGTAGCAGCTGAGCGCGCTGACCACCATAGCGACCTGACGTGTTCACAAACAGGAAGGAGGAGCCTGCGGAGAGGAAGCAACACCTCATTATAAACAGCCAAGATAAAGTCCTTAAACAGTGACAGACTTCAAAATAAAAAGCATGTTTGTATAGAAATATGTCTTTTTATTTACTTTTAAAATCTTTGTGTATGTGAACAGCACATAAAAAACTGAATGAGTTAAATTTAAAATGGTTTGAATGCAAAATGGGTTAATAATGGTCAGAGGGTCCGGTGGCGCCAGTGTCCGGCAGCCTCGCCTCTGTCAGTGCGCCCCAGGGTGGCTGTGGCTACAATGTAGCTGCCATCACCAGTGTGTGAATGTGTGTGTGAATGGCTGGATGACAGGTTGTGTAAAGCGCTTTGGGGTCCTTAGGGACTAGAAAAGCGCTATACAAATACAGGCCATTTACCAATAAACATGTTTATTAGCATATTAATACATATGATTAATAAACATGTTAATAAACATCAAACTTTCTCACAGTGAACATGTTGAGGATTAACACCCATCAAAATAAAGTCAGACTTTCAGCTCAATGATTCTGATCATTTATTGGAGCGAATGCCAGACAGCACAGCCTTCAAAATAAAAGCATGTGTGAGGTCACAGGATGGAGAAAATGAAAAGGAGTGAAGACGGTGGGAAAGAGATGAAACAACAGGAAAGGTGAGTCTATTTGTCAGTATGTGACAAATAGGTGAAGTGAGAATAGTGAAGGACGGAAGTGACGGACAAGGTTCAAGGTTCTTTATTATTTGTCACATGCATAGTTATACAAGTATAACACACAGTGAAATGTAGCCTGACACGCTCCTCGACATGTGCAAAAATTGGGGGGGGGGGGGGTGTAGAGGAAGAACATTATATTATATATATATTTCGGTTCGGTACGCATATGTATCGAACAATACAACATTTGTAATTTCTTTTATCAATTTTCCTTCTGACGATGCTGTCTGTGTTGAGCGCTCAGTGAATCTGTGTTCGACTACTCCGCCTAGGCTGCACTGTCGAGCGCAGATCCACTGAGCGCTCAACACAGACAGCATAGTCAGAAGGAAGAGCGCAGGGCAAGCTAGCGAGACAGAAGTTAAGCTCTACTTGCAACAGGCAAATTGAACCTCATTCAGATCTGGCGTTTGGAATTATTTTGGTTTTCATGTGACGTATGACCCTGAAGGTAAGCGAGTCATGGACTAAAGTAAAACAGTATGTTGGATGTGCCATGCAATGCTCAATTACATTGGTGTGAACTAGTGTGTTAGCGCAGTTAGCTCGTTAACGTGTTGGCCGTCTAGCCCCATGCACGGGGCGATCGGCGGTAGCTCGTTAACGGAGATTTGCCGTGTTGTGGCGTTAAGGTCATTTCAACGAGATTAACCTGAAAGCACTAGTGGGAACACAACGAATATGACTGCACATTTACGCCGACATCATCCTAGTGCAAAGACAAGTGGAAGCAGACAAAAACAACAAGCATGCTACTAACGTTAGCCGAGTCATTTAGACAGCTGTTAGCACATGATTCTCCTTATGCTGCTGAGAATATAGCCCAGAAGAAGCGGATAGTATAGCTTTTATTTTGGAAAGAGCCATTTCTCTGTAATAAACTCTCTTTTCCAAAGATGAGTGATTCCTCAATCAGATACAGGGCTCGCAATATCGCTAGCCCGATGTCCCGGAGCTAGCGATTTTTTTCAGTCGGGCTACCAAAATCTTTCTCTTCCCTGCCCGTCGGGCTATTGTAGGAAAAATATATGTCAATGCTTTTGCATTCTTTCAGAAATGTAGCTGGGTAATTATGTCATTGGCATCGGTGAGCCACTGTCAATATGTGACATATTGAAGTCGCGTTTGAATTTGCGCTTGTTTTTTTGCTTTCACTTTGCAATCGTGCGAACTGTGTATAGAGAGCGACAGCACTGATCTGTGAGTGATGATAATTTGTGCACCAATTCCTCTGACATCGTCTTATTAATCGTTAGCTTACTATGCAAACATGACAAGTGAAATCTCCCGCAGCTTAAACATGTGAGAGGTTGATCGCGCAGAGAATCGCTGAGCTTATGTGAGTGAGTGTGTAAAAGCATTTCAGTTCTGCTGAGCCAAATAAGACAGGTCAGGGTGAAGAAGTGACAGCCAAAGAAAAGCTTACCACAAAACGGAGAAGTTATGACAAATCAGACTATAAGGCAAAAAGAAAGTGCAGCTTTATGGTTTCATGGACAAAATAATTTCTGTGGCTGCGATATGATGAGCTAAATAACCAGGGCTGCACATAAGTGGTCCGCAGGTGCGCATTCGCTGTCAAAATAAAAAACACGCACAAGGGTTAGGGTTAAATTTAAAAACTGTACTTTTGAGTTAAAATATATATTTATAATTTTAATAAATGACAAATTAAAAATGCATGAACATTTTTTTGTATCGAAAAAATATCGAACCGTGACACCAAAGTATCGAACCGAACCGAACCGTGAATTTTGTGTATCGTTGCACCCCTAATATATACATACATACATATATATATATATATATATATATATATATATATATATATATATATATATATATATATATATATACATATATATATATATACATATATATATATATATACACACATATAGTATATATATGTGTATATAAGACAGCACAGAGGCACTAATCATGGCAGCACAAGAACAAGCTCTGAGTACAAGATCCATAGAGGCTGGGGTCTATCACACCAGGCAAGACCCCAGGTGCAGGCTGTGTAAAGATGCCCCAGAGACAATCCAGCACATAACAGCAGGGTGCAAGATGCTAGCAGGCAAGGCATACATGGAACGCCATAACCAAGTGGCCGGCATAGTGTACAGGAACATCTGTGCCGAGTATAACCTGGAAGTCCCGAGGTCAAAATGGGAGATGCCCCCAAGGGTGGTGGAGAATGACCGAGCTAAGATCCTGTGGGACTTCCAGATACAGACGGACAAAATGGTGGTGGCTAACCAACCGGACATAGTGGTGGTAGACAAACAGAAGCAGACGGCCGTAGTGATCGATGTAGTGGTTCCGAATGACAGCAATATCAGGAAGAAGGAACACGAGAAGCTGGAGAAATACCAAGGGCTCAGAGAAGAGCTCGAGAGGATGTGGAGGGTGAAGGTAACGGTGGTCCCCGTGGTAATCGGAGCACTAGGTGCGGTGACTCCCAAGCTAGGCGAGTGGCTCCAGCAGATCCCGGGAATAACATCGGAGATCTCTGTCCAGAAGAGCGCAGTCCTGGGAACAGCTAAGATACTGCGCAGGACCCTCAAGCTCCCAGGCCTCTGGTAGAGGACCCGAGCTTGAAGGATAAACCGCCCGCAGGGGCGTGCTGGGTGTTTTTATACACTGGGTGAATGTGCAGTAGTAGCAGCAAGCAGGTGAATTCTGTACATTAATATGAATAGACATCTGACTATTTTACAGGATAGACAATATAAACATATTTAAAATTAAAGGAATTGAAATGTACATTGTGCCTTGGTTTAGTGTCTGGAAGAGAGTCCTGTCTCAGTCAATTATAGATGATGTGAGAGGGCGGGTGTGTGTGTTTAGGGCACGGATGGCTTGGGGATAGAAGCTCCTCTTGAGTCTCGCTGTCCTTGCCCGGAAGATGCGGAACCTTCTACCAGATTGCAGAAGTTGGAACAGTTTGTTGCCTGGATGGGACGGGTCCTTCAGTATCTGTTCTGCTCTAGTCCGGCATCTCCTGGTGTAGGTGTCCTGAAGCGGGGGGAGAGCAATCCTGCAGCAGCGTTCTGCTGTACGGATCACTCTCTGGAGAGCTTTTTGGTCCTTCACACAGCTGTTCCCAAACCACGATGTCATGTTCTGTGTGAGGATGCTCTCCACAGCGCCTGTATAGAAAATCCTGAGGATCTTTGGAGAGACCCTGAACTTCCTCAGTTGTCGTAGGTGATACAGGCGCTGCCTAGCCTTTTTGGTCTGGACCTGAATGTGGGCAGCCCATGTCAGGTCTGAGGAGATGTGGACACCAAGATACTTGAAGGACTGCACCCTCTCCACTGGAGCTCCATTGATGATAATGGGCTTGTAGTCTCTGTGCTGACCCCTTCTGAAGTCCACCACCAGCTCCTTGGTCTTGCTGACGTTTTGCTGGAGGTGGTTGTCCTGGCACCACGATGCCAGATTCTTCACTTCATCCATGTAGGCCGCCTCATCGTTGTTGGAGATGGCACCCAACACCACTGTGTCGTCAGCAAACTTCACAATGGTGTTGGAGCCATGGGTGGCCACACAGCCTGAAGTGTAGAGGGAGTAGAGCAGTGGCGAGAGGACACATCCCTGAGGTGCTCCTGTGTTGATGGTGATGCTGTTGGAGAAGCACCTGCCCACCCTCACCACCTGAGTTCTGCCAGTGAGGAAGTCCAACACACATGCACACAGACGGCTGTTAAGTCCCAGATCCCTCAGCTTTGTGAACAGTCTGCAGGGCACTATTGTGTTAAACGCTGAACTGTAATCAACAAACAGCATTCGCACATAGTTACCCTGTTTCTTGTCCACGTGGCTGAGAGTGGTGTGTAGGACGTGGGCGATGGCATCCTCTGTGGATCTGTTGGATCTGTAGGCGAACTGCAGCGGATCTGTGGTGTCTGGGATGGAGGAGGAGATGATGTTCTTCAGCAGCCTCTCAAACACCTTCATTACTATAGAGGTCAGTGCAACTGGCCGGTAATCGTTCAGGGATGAGGGTTTGCTGTTCTTGGGCACAGGGATGATGGGATGATTCTTCACTTCATCCATGTAGGCCGCCTCATCGTTGTTGGAGATGGCACCCAACACCACTGTGTCGTCAGCAAACTTCACAATGGTGTTGGAGCCATGGATGGCCACACAGTCTGAAGTGTAGAGGGAGTAGAGCAGTGGCGAGAGGACACATCCCTGAGGACACAGGGATGCTTACCCTGAGGGTAAGCGACTCATGTTGTAACCAGGGGCGGATATAGAAGGGTGGCATGGGGTGGTAAGTGCCACCCTAAAATGATCCCTTGCCACCCCAAGTGCCACCCCAGTCTTGCATATGACAGTGTTGTTTATTAAAATAAGATAGCATTAACAGTTTGAGCGTAGTTACAGTCAACAGTGAATATAAATGCTAAAACTGAATATATTGCATAGTGTTCCCCCCCTGCACCATTAACAAATGGTTCAGCCCATAGGTGGACCGGCTTTTTTCTTGTTTTCAGTAGCAAGCGATGCTTATGATTGTGCCAGAGCACATTTTGAACAACACCATGGGAATTTCAGATTTCACACAGGCAGGTGGATGTTACACTGTGGAAATGGAAGGAAGGTGAGTGTTATTAACCCTCTGTGGTCCACGGACACGCTGCACCTCCAAATCACATGACTGATGTAAGCTGACACAGCAACAAGCCACGCTGAGTCTCTGTTTCAGCCAACATTGAAAGTTCGGACTTCAAAGTTTTTAAATTTTAATTACAGGCCAGTAAATCCAGAGTTAGGATAATATATATCAGCCACGCTTTTTTCTAAATACTGTCGTCACGTTTGTGTGTGTGTGTGTTTTAAGCGTTTTCTAAGGACAGCGTGAAAACAGTAAAGAAAGGAAAAAAGCCACCTCTTTCCTATCAGTGGAAAAATGCACCATGTCGACCAATTTTAAAAAAACAGTCCACATGTGGGATTTGGTTGTTTAGGAAGAGGGAAAAGTTTTGGGAGTGACGGTAACGACAGCGAGAGAGAGAGAGAGAGAGAGAGAGAGAGAGTTTAGATGTGGGAGATTTGTGACGTTTAGCGTGGCGTGTTTACTTAGTGTGTTGTGGTATCTTGTGTAGTTGTTCTGTTGTGTAGTCGTTTTGTTTAGTGTGTGAGTGAGGGCACTAATGAATGTCACAAATGCACATTTGCAACGTAAACACTGTCACTAAGTAGAAAACCAGCAGAGTGATACACCTGCTGTTGTCAGGCCTGCAGGTTTGTCCCTGTGCTCTTCTGTCTTTTGGTGGACAAACTTGTTTTTTACTGGCACACATCATTTGTGGGGCATCTTATTGCAACACCTGATTGTTCTCTCATTTTAGTTTTAGTAATATTTTTAAATGGTTTTAGAAAATGAAAAAAAAAAAAAACGGTGTATTGGCTGCATTTTTAGATAAATAGTTGTTTATGTTTACAAAATGTACATTTTATATTTGCATTTCAAGTTATAAAAATTTACTCAACATGTCTGTGGTTTTTGTTTACAGTAATAAATACTGCTAAGATTTTAGGTTCTTTGTGTGATTTCAGATCAGTAATACTAATGCAGTATGTCAGTGAAAAAACAACTAAATTCAGTTGAGCTGAAAAGATACCAAACAAGGCAACGGGGAAAAAAAATAAAATGAAACAATCTGAGGGTGAAATACAAACGTAAACTCAAAACGAGTCAAAAATGTCCGGTTGTATTTCAGACCTCAGTGGGTTAATGCAACAAATCATGAAAAATTAGGTTTAAATTTTTGCTCATGACAGTGCAGATTTCTGACATTTTGTGTAATGTTAATGTAATTTTGTAATTTTTTTCTATTTAAGCTGTAACAATGTGATTGTTTTCTAACAAAAACAGTGTGAAACTTAAGTTAGACTTGTGTTTGTAAATGAAACGCCTGTTGTTGTGTAGCTTTCTGGATTTTATACTTATTGGGCTACATATTTATTTATTATACAGGCTATACAGTACATACCATCACCATGTTTTATGTAACTATAGTATGTAATTATGTGGGCTACAGACAATAATTAAGTTATAGACTATATTTATATGAAAAACGTGTATACTTACTGCATTTGAATCATTTTAACCATGTGTAACCACCTGCGTATGTTTGGGAAAAAAAAAAGGCTTTGATTTTGCCACCCCATTTGATTTCTTTGCCACCCTCATGCCACCCTAAGAAAATTAATCTAGATCCGCCCCTGGTTGTAACTGACGTCAGACGCCGGAGATTTTGGCGGAAAATTAAAGCAAATGGTAGTTTAGAATTGAACAAAGTTTCTTTAAGCTTCAGTATTACCAAATATACTAATCAATTGTCATATAACTAACAACATCTGTCCTATCATCTCTAACACCCTGGAGGACAACGGGGAGAGTTTAGACGCTCTCCAAGATTACATGCCGGAGGACACCGTAAAGAACATCGCCTTCGATAGAGTGCATCAGCTCTGTTCTAGGATGCCTTCTGGACCCAGTGGAGGTGGTGAGTGACAGGAGAACGGCGGCTAAGCTGTCATCCCTGATGGACAACATCTCCCACCCCATGCAGCAGACTGTGACAGCACTGAGCAGCTCCTTCAGTGGGAGACTGCGGCACCCACGGTGTGGGACGGAGAGATTTCGCAGGTCTTTCCTCCCCACTGCTGTCAGACTCCATAATAAAGACTTTAACTGATCAAGCACACACATCCATACATATGCAATAATACTAAGTGCAATAATCCTTTCTGTCATCGTTGTATTTTTACTCAGTTGTATATAGTATTTGTATTTGTATTCTATTTTTATCTTATTGTATATAGTATTTTATTTTATTCTATTCTGTACAGTTGTGTACTGTATTTATTCTTATTGTATTCTAATTTTTGCCTCATAACTTTTGCACTGTCCACTTCCTGCTGTGACAAAACAAATTTCCCACGTGTGGGACTAATAAAGGTTATCTTATCTTATCTTATCTTATCTTATCGCTTGGGGGACGTGAGGTCGCCGGCCAGGAGACCACGTCCTATTGTGGCCAAATTCGGCCACTTCAAACAAAAGGAACAGGTGAAAAGCCACGGCAGGAAATTAAAAGGAATCGACTTCAGCGTGAACGACCAGTTCCCCTGGAACGACACAGGGTCCTCTTCCCAATCCGACGCGGCCTCATCCAGAAGGGCTCCCGCGCTGTCATCGCTGTGGACCGGCTGTACGTGGACGGACAGCTTCACTGCGACCCCAACATCACTCGGTGGCTGTATTAACCTCACACCAGATAAGAATCCGCTACACCCTTTCCCTATCCACTCACGCTAACTTGTATTAACATCTGTTTAACTTACCGGTATCAAATCGCATCTTAAGTGTGATATGATCGCAGAATTAACACCAATGGTTCATCAATGGTTTGATTGAAATGTTTCTGGGTTTTTTTTTCCTTCTAATTTTTTTTCTCTCTTTTTCCCCCTCTTCTTTTTATGCTGCTCACCCTTGTCCTTGGTTTCTTTCTTTTTTACTTTCTTTCACTGCTTCGATCACCTGCTTCCAGACTCATCCACAAACAACATCCTTTATTTCGACATTATACGCACAGCACGATCACGCACAATCACGCGCTCAACGGCAGCACATTTACATCAGTCAGACAGTGCACACAGACCTACAGGATACACACACTTAAGCCAAGCGTACTCATATTAGTAAATATGCACACACATAGTCAGACTCAGGGAGCATCTCGCCACACATTTTTTCTCTCTCTCCTTCTCTTTATTTATGAACAAGTGATGTATTCTTTCCACCTGTCTAAGCGACACACACAGCGTACATCCCTAGTTATACACACACATCTATGGGTGCACTGAGGTTCATTACATGGAATATAAATGGAGCTGGCTCCAGAGAAAAGAGGTTAAAAATATTTAACCAACTCAAAAAACTACAGGCAGATGTTGTCCTTTTACAAGAGACCCACAGACCTCTTAGAGGTTCGAATGAACTTAAAACACCTGAGTTTCCCAATGTGTTCTCAGCTTGTTATAATTCTAGACAAAGGGGAGTAGCAATTTTAATACATAAAAATATTAATTTCACAGTACTCGATACAGTTATAGATCCAGAGGGCAGATTCTTAATCATTAAACTATCTATACTTGATAAAAAGCTATGTATTGCAAGTATATATGGTCCAAATGTTGGTGATCCCTCATTCTTTCACGGTTTTTTCAGTGCACTCTCTGAACACTTAGATGGCACACTTGTTCTTGGAGGCAACCTCAACCTTGGACTACTTGGACTAAATGAAGACATGGATAGGCTCCATACAGCAGGAACTCAGCGTAATTGGCAGTCCACAAATATAATCAAACAGTATATGAGCGACTTTGGTCTTTGCGATGCATGGCGCTCCCTTCACCCCAGTCAAGATGGCGCCGAGTATGGCAGCCTCGTCGCGAGCTCCCCCAAGCAACAGCTTTTTTCTGTGTTTAATTTTACTTTTCCTTCATTTTTTCGCGAGTAGCACATGTCTCCTTGTGTACGACCGACAAACCTTACTGGACATAAAAGACCGACTTTCTTATAACTTTCCGGAGTTCAAGTTTTGCAACACGGACGCTCCGTTCGCAGACCCCCCATTCATCTCACCTGAGACGCCTTTGTTCTCTGGCCCTGGAGGCCGCAAACGCCGACGCAGAGGGAGAAGATCTGGCGTTCTGGTTCGACTGAGACGGCGCACTAACAGACCACCGTTACCCAGTTTATTACTGGCTAATGTGCAGTCTCTGGAGAACAAGCTGTGCGAGCTTCGGGCACGGATCTCATTCCAGCGAGAGATGCGGGACTGCTGCGTGATCTGCCTCACAGAAACCTGGCTATCGGACAAGGTACCAGACTCCGCAATACAACTACCGGGGTTCTCCGTGCATCGCGCGGACAGGTCACAGGATCTTACTGGGAAAAGCAGAGGCGGTGGTGTGTGTTTCATGATCAACAACAGCTGGTGTGATTATGCAAACGTGCACCCGGTCAAATCCTTCTGCTCACCGGACCTGGAGTACCTGATGATTAAGTGCCGGCCATTCTGGCTACCGAGGGAATTTACAGCAGTGATTATTACGGCTGTTTACATTCCCCCACAAGCCGACACTGACCGTGCACTCAGGGAACTGTACAGCGCGATCAGCAGCGAGGAAACCGCACACCCAGAGGCAGCGTTTATCACAGCCGGAGACTTTAATAAGGGAAACCTGAAGAAAGTCTCACTCAAACTCCACCAACACATCCACTTTAACACTCGTGGAAATCGGCTACTCGACCACTGCTACACCTCTTTCCGGGATGCGTACAAAGCCCTCCCCCGCGCCCCATTCGGCCAATCAGATCACCGCTCCATCCTGCTCCTGCCCGCCTACAGGCAGAAGCTGAAACAGGAAGCTCCAACCCGGAGGGCGGTGCACTGTTGGACGGACCAATCGGAGTCTGCGCTGCGGGACTGTTTTGATCACGCGGACTGGGAAATGTTTCACGTGGCTGCTAGGGACATTGATGAATACACAGACTCAGTCTGTGGATTTATCAGGAAATGTGTGGAAGATGTCGTCCCATCCAGAACAGTTAAATCCTTCCCAAATCAAAAACCCTGGATTAACGGAGATGTTCGCGCGGCACTGGCGGCACGGAGCACCGCCTTTGCCTCCGCAAACACACTACAAACACGCACATTACCAACTCCGGAAGACGATCAAAGCAGCCAAACGTGAGTACAGGGACAGGGTGGAGCAACAGTTTGACAACCCTTGGAGTATGTGGCAGGGACTAAACACGATCACAGACTTTAGAGGGAAAACCAGCACACCGCAGACCACGGCCTCTCTGTGTGAGGATCTAAACGTATTCTACGCTAGATTCGACACAGCGAACACCACGAGACCGGACAGTGTGCGCACCGCGGATGACGTCAGTGCGCACACTGTGTCTGAGGAGGATGTGCGGAAGTGCTTCAGGAAGGTGAACGCACGCAAAGCTACTGGTCCGGACGGGATTCCCGGCCGCGTCCTCAGGTCATGCGCGGCTCAGCTGGCTGGAGTGTTCACGCACATCTTCAACCTTTCCCTCTCTCTGTCTGTAGTCCCAGCCTGCTTCAAAATGGCCACCGTCGTCCCTGTACCCAGATCCTCCACCATCTCCTCATTGAACCACTGGCGACCTGTAGCCCTGACCCCCATTGTGAGCAAATGCTTCGAGAAGCTGGTCAGGGACTTCATCTGCTCTGCACTACCCGACTCACTGGACCCTCTACAGTTTGCATACCGCCACAACAGGTCCACTGATGATGCCATAGCCCTGACACTACACACTGCCCTGTCACACCTGGAGAAGAGAGACACGTATGTGAGAATGCTGTTTGTAGATTACAGCTCAGCATTCAATACCATCGTTCCCTCGAAGCTGGACAGGAAACTGCAGGATCTAGGACTGAGCAGCTCCCTCTGCAGCTGGATCCTTAGCTTCCTGTCTGATAGACGCCAAGTGGTCAGACTGGGCAGCATCACCTCATCCCCCGTCACACTGAACACTGGTGCTCCACAGGGGTGTGTACTGAGCCCTCTCCTGTACTCACTCTACACCTACGACTGCACAGCCACTAACAGCTCCAACATCATTGTGAAGTTTGCGGACGACACTACAGTGGTGGGTCTTATCACCAACGGTGATGAGACGGCTTACAGGGAGGAGGTCAGCGCCCTGACCCACTGGTGTCAAGACAACCATCTCACCCTCAACGTCGCAAAGACAAAGGAGTTGATAGTGGACTTCCGGAGGTGCAGAGAAGTACACACCCCCATCACCATCAACGGCGCTGCTGTGGAGAGAGTGAGCAGCTTCCGGTTCCTTGGTGTACATCTGGCTGAGGATCTTACGTGGTCAGTACACACAAACAAAACAGTGAAGAAGGCGCAGCAGCGCCTCTTCTTTCTCAGGAGACTGAAAAGATTCGGCATGAGCCCCCGCATCCTCAGGACCTTCTATCACTGTGCCATTGAGAGCATCCTCACTGGATGCATCACCACCTGGTATGGCAACAGCACCGCCTACAACTGCAAAGCTCTCCAGCGAGTAGTGCAGTGCTCTGAACGGATAATTGGAGGTGAGCTTCCCTCCCTCCAAGACATCTACAGGAAGCGGTGCCTGAGGAAAGCGGGGAGGATCATCAAGGACTCCAGTCACCCCAGCCATAAACTGTTCAGACTGCTTCCATCAGGAAGGAGGTTCTGCAGCATCCGGTCCCGAACCAGCAGACTGAGAGACAGCTTCTTCCACCAGGCCATCAGACTGCTGAACACGTCATAGACACCTCAGCTTCACTACTGGAACTTTAACATTATGCACTCCATACTGTACAGTAATGCCACTGTTTTGCACATGTCTCACTCTGTATATTTTTATATATTTTATTTATTGTTTACTCTATTTAATTTGTAAAATATGTGTACACACACACACACACACACGTAGAAAAATATTTAGTATACACATCCAGAAATGCATATACTATTATATATTGTACATATATTTATTAGTTTCAGATGTAGCCATTCTTGTATTTTGCTTGTTTACATTATTGTATTTTGCACAACTCTGTTGCTTGTGAAGCTCGTACACAAGAATTTCACTCACATATGCTGTACCAATGTTCCTGCACATGTGATGTGACAATAAAAGTGATTTGATTTGATTTGATTTGACCCTACCAGTAAGGAATATACTTTTTTCTCACATGTCCATCACTCCTACTCTCGTCTGGATTATTTTTTGGTCAGCAGCTCACTGCTGAGTGACATCTCACACAACTATATGTGCTGTTCAAGACTCATCTGGGAACACAATATATGAACCGATACAAATAAACAACATTTTCAGGGATTTCTATAAAACGTTGTATTCACCACAAATAAACCCATCTAAAACCAAAATTGATCAGTTTTTAGACAACATAACTCTCCCAAAATTATTAGACTCTCAAGCAATGGCACTGGATTCACCACTGACACCAGGCGAACTCCAGGAAGCCCTGATAAGTATGCACAATAATAAGGCTCCAGGTCCAGACGGCTTTCCTGCAGAATTCTACAAAGAATTCTGGTCGATTCTAGCACCAGTTTTCTACAGAACGTTGTTGGAAATCAAAGAAAAGGGCAGACTTCCATCAAATATGAATTCTGCAAACATTAATCTCCTGCTAAAACCAGGCAAAGACCCTGTATATGCCTCAAGCTATCGTCCAATATCCCTTATAAATGTAGACCTTAAAATAATCTGCAAAGCTCTCTCGAAGAGACTGGAGAAAATAACCCCCCGCCCTTAATTCATCCTGACCAAACTGGTTTCATAAAAGGTAGGCACTCATCAACAAATACACGCAGATTACTTAATTTGATAGACTACTCATACAGTAAAAACCTAGAAACTACAATATTCTCTTTAGACGCAGAAAAAGCATTTGACAGAGTTAACTGGAAATTTCTATTTGCAACTTTACACAAATTTGTTTTGGATCGTCTTTCATAAACTGGTTAAAAATATTATATAATTCCCCAACAGCTTGTGTCAGAACAAATGACCGGACATCCTCCAGCTTCTGTCTCTTGAGGGGCACCAGGCAGGGATGCCCACTCTCCCCTTCACTGTTTGCAATTTTTATTGAACCACTAGCAGCAGCAATTAGACAGAATTCAGTAATTAAGGGCATAAAATGCAAGAACGTGGAACATAAAATCAGCCTTTATGCGGATGATGTGTTACTCTTTCTCCAAAATTCACAAACCAATGTCTCTGGGGTGATTGAATTGATAAACTCTTTTGCAAGAATATCAGATTACTCAATTAACTGGTCAAAATCTACAGTCCTACCGATTAATTGCTCCCTCCATAATTCCTCTTCTACACCACTGCAATCGGGAAATATAAAATATTTAGGTATTAATGTTTCTCCCAAGCTTGCAGATCTAACTAAATTAAACCATATCCCACTTTTAAAGAAGGTAGAAGATGATCTGGCTAGATGGAAATGTCTACCCATATCACTCATGGGAAGGATTGCCGCTATAAAAATGATGGTCTTACCAAAAATAAATTATTTATTCTCAATGATCCCAACTAAACCGCCACAAGATTGGTTCAGATCTCTAGATTCATGTATGTCCAAATTCCTTTGGAAAAATAAACCCCCACGTATAAGCTTAAAAACACTACAAAAGACCAAGGATAGAGGAGGACTAGAACTGCCTAACTTTCAGCACTACTTCTTAGCCAACAGGCTTCAGTTTATCTCAGGATGGCTAAAACACACCCTCTTAGATGAACCTTGGCTAGATGTAGAACAAGCACTTTGCAATAATCTAGAGATCTCAGACCTACCATTTATCAGCTCAAACATCCAACGACATGAATGCTTTAAAAGCATCAACATCAGCTCTTCTCTGACAGCATGGTGGGAGTTTCTAAAATTGACGGCGTCTTCATTAATCCCATGCAAACGTACACCTATCTGGAACAACCCTGACATATTACAAAACAATAATATGATAAACTTTTCAGATTGGAGTGATAAAGGAATCAAATATTTAGAACATATACTAGAAGGAACAGAATTTATTTCATTTGACGGACTAGTTACACAATATGGGATCAACAAGAAAAGATTTTTAGAATATCAACAAATTAAATCCATAGTAAAAAAGAAATTCAAACCGGGTCAAGTTGAACTACAAACACCACAAAGTGTGGAACAATTTCTTACTCATAAACCCCCAAAATTACTTTCCAAAATTTACAGAATGCTTTCTAAAACAGATGAATCAATATCACTTCCTATTGCAAAATGGGAAGCGGATTTATCAGTTAACTTAGACCTAAACTTCTGGTCTCAGATTTGCTTAAAAACCTTTCATCTAATCAGAAATCCCAGTCTTCAATTAACTCAATACAAAATATTACACAGAGTGCACTATACAGGTCATCGGATGTTCAAGATGGGCTTTACGTCTACCAACAACTGCTCACACTGCCAAACCAATTCACCGGACAATTATATCCACGCTCTTTGGTTCTGTCCACCAGTTCAGAAGTTCTGGCGCGAGATATGTGAAGACTTATCGAAGTGTCTGAAATGTAACATTCCAACTTCCCCCTTAGTGTGTTTGTTGGGCAGCTTAGATAATGTCACTTCAGAAAAGAATATCGCCCATATGGTTTTCACTGCCCTATGCATAGCCAAGAAAACAGTCCTCATGAACTGGAAAAATAAATATAATCTTAATTCTAACCAATATAGAAATTATCTATTAGATTACATTAGTCTTGATACAGCCTCTGCCACCACATCAGATCAATTGCTCTGGGCTCCTTTGATCAGCTCCATCACCTAGCGGGGGTGGGGGGGGTCATAGTTTGGTCCCACCTTTGCTGTTGTGATTGGTGTGGGGGTAGGGACAGGCTTAGGGCGTCGGGGAGTTCCCTAGGAGCATCTTCCTTGGAGGGCTCAACCTGGGGTAGCGGTCATGGCCTATTAAGGGCTCTGTTGGCTCTTAGGTGACAGTTTCCTCGTGGCTGCGTACAGCGGGGCTAGGGGAGGGTCTGTGCTGACGGATGTGGGTTACTGACCTAGTAGCCTGGCTGCCCCGGGGTGGGTCCGGGACGGGCCGGACTCTGGGCTGGGGCCCTGGCTGGGTCTCGGGGGCTTGGATCCTGGTTTGTGTGTTGCCGGGGTTGTGGGCAGGTGGGTGTATGGGGGCCCAGCCCTGGCGCAGGGAGCCGCCAGTGCATCGAGCCACCTAGGGGGCTCTTCAACTGGTGGGGGAGGTTGTTACATCTTGCAGGAGCTCTCCTCTCTTCAGGAACTCTCTGCAGCAGGGGGAGATACAGGAGAGATGGAGGAAGATCTCAGCCTGGGCGTCTATTGTCTCGTGTAGTCTGGAAGATGAGTGGATGACAGGGTGGGTGCAGTTTTCTCTGTGGTGGGGTCAGGTGGGCTGTCCCGGGCTCTGTGGGCCAGGCGGCGCTGCTGTACTGGGCCCCGGTCCGGATGGGTCTGGGCCCCCTTTCCCTGGTGGGTTGCGGAGTATGGGGGTGCCTACTTGGGTCAGCGGGGGAGCTGGCCCCAGGGAGGGGTCACTTGCCCCTCCCTTCTTTCCTTCCCTATCTCCAGCTGCCTCCCTCTTCCCGCTCCACCACAATCACCCACACATGCAGGGCCTTGGGGTAAAGGTGTGTCACCAGGGTGCAGGGGGGGGGGGGGATGCCTCCCCCCTCTGTCCCCTTCTGGCTGCCTCTGCCTCAATTTTATCCCACAACTTAGACATTCACATTACTCACACTCTCATAACACATACATATAGGACCTTGGGGGTGGGCACGCTACACGGACTCCAAATTACCATCAGGGTGTACACCCCACCCCTGGCGTCGTTGCCCACCTCTCAATTTTAAATACACGTAGACATTGAGGGCTAGCAGGAGGGGCCATGCGCTTACCTGCTGCTCTCTGGCAGGTAGCTCCATGCCCTCCTGGGTTTTAAATGCACCTTAGAACACACATGCATCAACACTACATATGAGCGGGCGGAGGGAGGTTTGGAGTCTTCTCTCACCCCCGTTCTCTGCGGCCTGCTGGAGCAGGGGGGCTGGGAGGGGGAGTTGGCCGTCCAACTGGGATCTGGAGTGTGGGGCCTCCCTGCTGCTGCGGAGTCGGGGCGGTCTGCTTCTCCCCACCCCAGGGAAAAGGGTAACACCACCTGGGTCTGGGTGCAGTTTCCCCCTCCAGGGACAAGGGTACCTAGACCCGGTTCTTAGAGTACCCTTGGGGAGTGTGATCGTGTGTACAGCGTCTCTTTATGTCTGTCTCCACGTTGGTTGAGTGTGGAGTAAGTGCATATGAGAGCATGAGGGTGGGAATGGATGTTTGTATGTGTGTGTGCCTGTTTGTCTGTGTCTATATGTCAGGTTGGGTGTCAGACGCCACCGCTCTGGGGACATCTCAGGCCCTCCAAGATAAGGAGGCCTATCTCCCCCCACCACTTCCCCTGCCGGTGGCAGACGCCCTCAGACATCGGTGCGTTGGTGGGTCTTTGTGTCCGTTGATGGGCGTCCAGGTACACACCGGCTCACTCCTTGGTGGCTGCTTATCGGGGCCTGGAGCCTGGGGCTCGCTCGGGCCACTTTGGGGGTGGGGTGCCCTCGTTCTCTCGGCCTGGGGCTTAGTCACTCTGGAGCAGCTGGCTGCCGGCGGAGCCCCCGGGCACGTCACTGCAACTCCCCCTGGCTTCTGCTCCGCAGCTGCTGAGTGAGCCCTCATCTGGGACTCTCCTCAGCTCTTTCTAGGACAGTGGCGCGGCTGCCCCTCTGTTGGTCTTCCTTGGTCTCTTGTGTTCTGGGGGCCTCTGGATGTCTGGAGTCTGGATCTCCTCCATACCTGCTTCATGCCCTGGAGGACAGGGCTGTGGCCCCCCCACACCCTCTAACAGATCATTACATGAAGGAACCTTTTAAAAACAAGCGCATCCATGCGCACAGGTGTACACACGGGTGATCACACACACACAAACTACACCCTTTTTGGCTCCTACCTCAAAGCACACTGTGCGCTGTCGATCTTATGTGCTGCATAATAATGTTTAATATTTAATATTTACTGTTATATTCCCATATATCATCATGACGTTGTTTATTGTATTGCTCTCGTTTTCTTCTGCTTGTTTTCTTTTTGTCTCAACAGGTGATCCAGGAAAAGATAAAGAGGGGGAAAAAAAGAGACAAAGGTGATGAAGCAGATTTTCATTGTCTTTTCTCTCTATCTTATTTCTCCGTTTTCTTTCCCTCTCCTTCTGTTAACTTTCTTCCGAACTTTTCTTCTTTTTTTCTTTCCCGTCCCCGAGTCCAGTCTGGCCTGATTACAATAACTTAGAATAAAAATAACTAATAAAGATCAAATAAACATTGAGAATCAAGTGGGCCAGTATAGCAAAAGGCCCACTTTGGAAAGTAAATCTGTTGGGTATTTTTCTTGGCCTTCAGATAATAATTCTGATTGCTACAGTGCCAGACAGGACACAAAAATAAAAAAATAAAAAAATAAACAACAGGAAATCATCACTGACAAGAGGAGATAAGAAAATAAACGGTGCTCGTTAGTGTAATAAATCAGTAAATCCATAATTGATCTGTGTGTGTGTGAGAACAAATGGCTCATTTTGTCGACAGTGGAAATCTGTAATTGGAAGACTTCAGAATAAAAGCGCGACGTTTGCGTTAAAGCTCAGTAACTCTGAATGCACCCTCTTCCTCTGTGTGTGTGTGCGCGCGCTCTCATTATTGTGTCTTCACATCTCCGTGTCACGACTACAGCTGTCAATCTCCCGAGCTCACTGCTTTCACTTCCCTTCATCTTTCTGCAAAGTTTCTATGAAATTTAAATCGGTCGTCTTACAGCGAGCGTGTGTGCGGGTTGAAGGGCGTCTCTATGGTAACTGTACTGCAGTACTCCTTCAGTCAGCTGTCAGTTATGTTGTATCGCTTCAATGTTGCCATCGCTTCATCTGCAGATGACTTTCTGATTGATCGCTTGATGGTTTGGTGAGGTGGGGTCACTGTGGAGCCGTCAAACATTTTCTTTGCTTATTTGGGACAAATAAAGACTCGATAAAGAAACCACATTTAATGACTTTTCACTTATTTGTAACTAAAAAGCTAAAGCTGCAGTTCTGATTCGTACCACTGACTCCACATTCACATAAACATGTTCACAGCCTGATGATGCCACTTCATTACACATGTAGGCTTAACGTTTGCATTATTAGGGGCGTGGCCTCTTTGACAGGTGGATGGTGACAGCTTTCGGCTAGCTTCACCTGAGCTGGAGCTTTGGTGTGTTGTTGGAGCCTTTTAATGATATCATGTGACCAATAATATGGCTGCTGTGAGGTCACTGTAGTAACAGAGCGTCCAAGAAGGCGGAGCTCCATGTGAATGACATCAGCAGGTATCTGAGTGTGTGTTTGGATGTTTCACACACAAAAAGCTTTGTGGCCACATGCCACTCTGTAGCTTCCCCATCTTTCAGAGCATTTTCCTGGGAAAGTTGATCAACCTTCAAACGATGATTTCCTCACAGAGACTATTTTAACCTGAGCGTAGACTCGTGTTTGATTTCATTTCCTGGTTACCAGAGCGTTTTAATGTGTGTGCATGTGTCAGTGGATCAATGGACCTTGAGGAGAATCGATTAGAAAAACATGAGGTTTAATCACGGAAGGAAGAGGAGGACGAAGAGGAGAAGGAGAAGGAGGAGGAAGGAGCAAGAACAATCCAGACTGATGAAGAGCAAGTGAGAACAAAAGCTGTGATGAGTTTATTCTCAAATCAGCCATTTGTGCGTCTGCGGCTGATTAGTGTTTGTCTCACAGCTCGCGCCTCACTCCATGTTTAACACGGCCCAACAGCTGACTGAACCTTCATCTACAGCCAATTAGAAGACCCCATTTGTCTTCCTGACAAACATCAGAGCTGTTTTCAGGATGAGGTTTTCAGTTTCCTGGTGTTAAAAGACTCACTTTGTTTTTCTGATTTCATTTCAGATATAATCATAAAATACTGACATAATACATTCAAACCATCAGTCACACATGAACACAATCCACCACCATCACCACCATCACCACCATCACCATCATCACCATTATCACCTTCATCTTCACCATCATCATCTTCACCATCATCATCATCATCTTCACCACCACCATCATCATCATCATCATCACCATCATCATCACCATTATCACCATCATCTTCACCATCATCATCATCATCATCATCATCTTCACCATCTTCATCATCATCTTCACCATCATCATCATCATCATCATCTTCACCATCTTCATCATCATCTTCACCATCATCATCACCATCTTCATCATCACCATCTTCATCACAATCTTCACCATCATCTTCATCATCACCATCTTCATCACCATCACCATCTTCATCATCCTCATCATCACTTTCTGAAGGACATTTTTCAAACATCAAAGAGTCAGTAGAGCAGAGCAGAAATGAGGCAGAATGATTGGATTATGGTCGTTTCCTGTGTGACCTGGACGTCTCTGTGTTACAGTCATGTAATGCCATGTTTCTTTGTTTCTGTAAAATGATGACAGCAGTTTGTTGTGTTTGTTTTTTGCCACTCTGCAGAATTAACTGTGTCACAGTTCCCAGCACGTCATAGCCTGAAAAACCCAGAGTCAGAGCTCGGACTGTGAAATGGTCACATGTGTCAGCGTGCTGTCAGCTGATACATGTAGGCACTGAAACACCTTCATTCAAAGGTGAATGACGTCGCTGATGTGTGGACGTGTCTGTGGAGCTCCTAGGGATTATTCTGACTTCTTTGGTCACACATCTGTGTGTGTGTAGTTGTAGGTGTGTCAGGGTAAACACACGCATGTGCTGTGTGTGTCTGCTGTTTCTGTAGTAACTGAGGCATGCTGCAGGGCAAACAGCAGTGTGTGATTCAGCAGAGAAAGATTTCAGGTATGAGGTGTGAGTGGGCCCAAGGGGCCCGGCTCAGGGTCTGATCCTGTGAGCAAGGCTGGGGTCTGCTCTGTTTGTCTGCGTTTAGGTGCAGGTTATGGGTGGAGAAAGACACGGGTGGGTGTGGCTCAGGAGGTACATCGTCTACCAGTCGGCGGTTCAAACCCTGGCTGCTCCAGGCCAAAGAGTCCTCAAGCAAGACACTGAACCCTGAGTTACTGCTGATGCATTCATGGGAGTGTGAATGTTAGTATTTGTATGAAAGTGTGAATGAGGCATGTTGTGGTGGTGCTAGAAAACGCTGCTGCTAATCAGTGAGTGAACACCAAACCGACCAATCAGAGCTGCAGGAGGTGGAGGCGCTCGGATCGAACACTCGGCCAAACTTGATCTTCATCACGTTCTCAAAGGCCCGAGCGAGCGCTTCAAACTCTCTGCACCTGAGACACAGCTCCGCCTCCTCTTTCTCGCTATCGTCCAATCAGACCATAGGCAGAAAGAGAAACAAACACACACAGCCCCCGTTCGTGTCCTGGCGTTTCTTCTGCTCGTTAACCTCCCGCCCCCTCTCACCTGTGGGCCAATAATATACGACCCCTACCATCTGTAAACCAATCACCTCACACCCAGCTCACACACGCGCGCAGATGGAGGCAGTAATTCTATTACCCGAGCTGTACCGAGACGTGAGGAGAGGCAGCTGCACCGTATTTACTCTCTCTCTCACACACACACACACAGCAGGAAGTGTGTGTGTGTTTCCTGCTCTCAGAGGTTTATTTCAGGCGGCGAATGTGTGTTAAACTTTCTGAAAGCATCCACACAAACGTCGGGCAGAATCCCCGGCCAACAGGTTTGAAGGAGCAGTCCCACATTTACTTAAATCGGCCAATGGGGAGCTGGTGTGTCAGTGTGACCTCTCCTCTGATTGGTCGGATTTCAGCTGCAGTCACTCCATGTGTTTAAACTCCCTGAATGAGGCTTTAATTGCTTTTGGCAGGATGCTGATAGTGGCTTTATACACTACACACACACACACACACACACACACATACGCACACACACACACACAGAGTCATGTTCAAAGAGTGAATCTACTGCATGCCGACACGCTGATAAACCCTTTAACACACTAATTAACCCAAAACACACACACACACACACACGCACGCACGCACACACACGCACACATACGCACACATACGCACACACACACACTGAGTTTTCTTTTCTCTCATTTATTTGTGAAACAGTCCAAACTTTAAACTCTCTTCTCTCTCACCCACCTTTAAACAGTGTTTACCTGCAGCTGTGTGTGTGTGTGTGTCTAATCTCTTTTCAAATTCACTTTAAAGCCACAAACTGTGTGTCTGCACACTCGTGTGTGTGTGTGTGTGTGTGTGTGTGTGTGTGTGTTGTTTACAACAGCTTGTATTTTTTTAACACACACGCACAGAGAGAAAAAAGTGGTTTTGACCTCCAGGTCTCTTTGACACAGAAAGGCATTGTGGGAGTTATCACACAACAGACAGACCGAGTGTGTGTGTGTGTAGTGTATATATTTGCCTTGGAGCCTCCCTGCGTGTGTGTGTGTTTGCTGTGTACAGCTGGCAGTGAGCTGATAACAGCCCTATTAGAAATATTAATATACCCTGAACCCCACAGAGACACACACACTCACCAAAAGGCATGTGTGTGTGACTGCATGTGTGTGTGTATCCCCACCCTTATTGGAGCAAAAAACAGAAATAAACAACGACCGGAGAACCTCATAGAACCAGCAAACAGCACCACCACAGCACCTGTGAAGAACCAGTGGGCCACATCTGAAGGTTCTGACTCGGGTCAAAGTCCTCCTGCAAATGAATCAATTAAAAACTGTCCAGAGACAGCAGAATGAACCTGTAGAGCAAAATGTGGATCACTTACAGTTAATCTTTATGTTGACCTCATTATGAACCTTAAACGAGAAGCCACGTCCTTAATAAAGTTTAAGCCTTAATGAAATGTGAACAGGTGTTATAATGGGGAAAATTAACTCTAAAGACCCAAACAGTGCTTATTTCTGCTGTAGGGGTGTCCTCCCTGAGGTATAATATCATAGGTGCAAATAAACAGTTCACCTGGATGGTTCTCCTGTTCTTACTCACAGAATCCTTTAGTCAGGTTAGACCGTGTGGCGATCAGGACTGGACATTGCTGGGTTGTATTTATTATCCTTTATTTATACGGGTAAAAAGTCTCATTGAAATGTGCACCTCATTTCCAAGAGAAAGCTGGTTAAAGCCCAGACTCTGTTGGGTTCATATCTGGACCCCGTTGGGTTCAGGTCCAGACTCTGTTGAGTTCATATCTGGACCCCGTTGGGTTCAGGTCCAGACTCTGTTGGGTTCAAGCCTGTTTTCTCACAGCTCTGGAAACGCGCCCTGATATTCCTGTTGTCACTGTTGGCTGTAGGTCTGACTGACCCAGCTATTAATAAACTGAGTAAACAGGTTGTAGAAATGGACCAGACTAACTGAACTGGGAACACTGAAAGGCTCTGAAGACTGTTATTTATGAACATCTGGTTTTCAACTTGACAAACTAGAAACAAACCTCAGGAACATCTTCCACTGCCTCAACTGCTTTCCCTGCAAAACTAATAATTACTGTACTGTTGGCTCACTGCACTCAGCTGCTTCAGCTGGTCTGTAAGGAAGCTAAATATACCCGTGATGTCATGGCGTTACCAGCATCTGATCTGGTCTGGACTCGTTTATTTTTAGCTGACCAGACGTGCTAGTCACCAAAGAGAAAGATTAGCAAAGTTGCTTTCCAGGATCAGGTTAAATGATCTAAAAATCTCAGCTGGAACAGGCTGACGATGAGGAGGGGATGAAGTTTATCAGCTCGTCGTGAGCAGTAACAAACAGCTAACGACAGAAAGAAATCAGAGCAAGAAACATAGTCAGTCCAGAGGCTGAGACGGTGTGTGTGTGTGTGTGTGTGCAGCAGGAAAGAGTATTAGGGAAGATTACTGTTGTTCACACTGACAGCAGAGAGCAAGCCGGCGCTACATGGCTCAGATTAGATTGAACTTGTACCATTTATAAGAACATTAAATGGAGCCTGCAATCACTGGTCAATCGATTCTTCGCTGCAGCTCTGTGTGTGTGTGTGTGTCTGCAGTATTAAACCACCACTTTCACTGGAGAATGCTGTCTGTGTGGATGTTTTCCTCCCACCGATATCACATGCAGAAGTCCCATTGATAAAGTGTCTGTTTTTAGAGTAAAGGCGGTGGAGCGACGCTGGTCCTCGGCAGCCTCGGACACAGACAGAAGAGAGGCATGCGCCCAAAGGCACCAGAACAAATATCAAATAAATATTAAGCACCGCCTGCCGTTGGCCTGAAACATTATATTTGATTTAAAGAATCAGATGTGAGCTGCTGAAATTGACAAACGAGCTGAGATCACTCCTGCATGTTACTGCTTTGTGTCTGTGCTTCCACGAAGCTCCACATGTTCCAGATGTTTTAACACTGACTGTCTCCAGATCAGTGAGGTTTATTAACAGCTTTAACAAACTGCGGCTCTGAACTCTGACCCGATAACAGCTGTCTCTGGTTGAACCCATCACCTCCAAACAGAACCTCAGCTTCAGATTCGGGTGAAGCTGAGGCTCACCCCAACCAGTCGCAGCAGATGGCCCCGCCCCTCCCCGAGCCTGGCTCTGCCAGAGGTTTCTTCCTGTTAAAAGGGAGTTTTTCCTTCCCACTGTTGCCAAAGTGCTGCTCATCGGGGGTCATATGATTGTTGGGTTTTTCTCTCTAGTATTATTGTAGGGTCTACTGTACAATATAAAGCGCCGTTGAGGAGACTGTAGTTGTGATTTGGCGCTGTATAAATAAAACTGAATTGAATAGATTGGTCAGTTTTTCCTCCGAAGCAAGCTCAGCTGGGAGAAGGCTGAGTTTGGCCTCTGCTGTGGAGGGTGTGTTAGATTTAATGCCCTGTCTTGTCCTGCTCACTGCTCCACACATCAGCCAGGAGGAGATCGAAGCGAGGAGGAGTGTGTGTGTGTGTGTGTGTCCACTGGGAGAGAAGCTGTTTGCTCTCTGATTGCTTGGATTGGCTGCAATTAGTCACACACACAGTGAAACACACAAAAACCCTCTTTTATTGGAAAAGAGTAAAGGTGACAAACTCTCCTCTCGCCTCCTCCTCCTCCACCTCCTCTATAACTCACATTAAACAGGACAGTAACCACCTCCTTTCTGTGTGTCCTCGGTCAGCCTGTCTCTCACGTGATTGGCTCTGTGATTTAAGAGTGCTGCATTCTCATTCGTCAGCAGGGTAACCTCTGTGAGCATGTGACAAATGGCGGCTCGCTCACACACACACACACACACACACACACACACACACACACACACACACACACACACACACACACACACACACACACACACAGTGGCAGGTCAATAGCAGACAAAAGGAAGGCTGCAGCAGCTTTTCCCTCAGTGCTGCCTTCAGGTGCAAAGCGCTGCAGTGCTGTGTTTAAGGACCTGTACAATAGTTGATTATAGGGAGAACACTCCCTCTCTGTCTGGTTACGACCGCCGTCCTCGGCTGCTCGGGACGAATTACGGTCACGACCGAGGTTAGCCTAACTGACCGTGTTACAGGTGTGTGGCACGCAGTGACAGGTAACGCCATTAGGCATGCAGAGCATAAACATGCCATTTATAGGGGCGTTGGTGTGAAGCCCGTGTGTCTGACAAAGGGTTGGGGGCTTGGTTGTAGACTGATGCGTACACAGCTCGGTCTGGCGCTCTGTGATTGGATCAGGCTTGCACCTGGTTGATGCAGCCATTTCCCATTTAGAGCGGCGTTCCTGCTTTCAGTAGTCCAGAGTTTGTTTTCAGACTCAAGCATCTCTTCGAGCTGTTTAACGACATACCCAGAGGATTGCACCTTGTTGTAAACAGTAAGTACTTATAAGCCTCGGCTCATCGAGCACAGGATTGATTAAATGAGCAACAGCAGAACCGGAGAGGCAAAGATATGCTGATGACCAATGTATGTGTGTCACAACACAAACGTACTTCAGGGTTTTTAAGAGTCAGAGGAAGACATGCATGCACCACCAAGACCCAGCTTCAGGAGACCCAGAAAGGTTCCCTGAGGAGCAATGTTCCCTCTAAGCTGAGCGCATGAGCAATCGCACACTGCTGACATGGTGTTCCCACACAGAAAATCTGCGCTGCGCACAAAAAAAAAATACAGCCTGAATTGGAATTAAAGTAAATACATGTATTTATTTTATTTCGCTGATTTTCTGCATGTGGAGACGCTGTCAGCAGTCATGCGCTCAGCTTAGAGGGAATCGTGCTGAGGAGCACCCAGGGAACCTTTGAGCTGCAGGAGGACTGCAGGAGGACTGCAGGAGGACTGCGGGGCCCTGACGGTGCTTTCAGAAAGACAAACAGTACCTGCAGGGATCCAGGGGGTGGCCAATCGGTCTCGGGTGTCTCCCTGCTCCCAGTCAAAGTCATCTTCTTTGGACTGGACCAGCGTGCAGTCAGGAGACCGACCAGATAGACAAGCTGAAAAAGAGACAGACAGATGCTCAGTTACCTTAGGTGAAACTAGGGCTGCTCGATTATGGCAAAAATGATAATCACGATTATTTTCACTGAAATTGAGATCTCGATTATTTGATGATATTTATTTAACCCTTTAAGACCTACCATAGAACCAAGTCCGCCAGAGCTTATATTATTTTTTTACATGTTGTAGTGCCATTTGTGGGAGCATTTCAAGTTGCTATGCATCAATACAACTGTTATAGCCCATAGTAACTACATTCATTGCAAAAAAGTGCAATAAACTACAAAAAAATTGAAAATCGTTTTTGTTTGTTTTTACATATATTTCTACTTGGAGAAATTTAAGAGGTTTATCCCTCAAAACTTTAAATACAATAAAGTTGCAAAAAATAGTTTACAACAACAGGAAATTTATTTTGAGTGTCTTCATAGTTTTATTTTGGAGATACAGCAATTTTTATATACTGCAGGAAAAACGAAAAAACAATCCTGTGATGCAAATTTGCAAAGAAAACAGCAGGTGCATCAAAATAAACTATTTCCAGCAGTGCAATTCGAGTTCTAAGCATCCCAGAAACTATTCAGAAAAGCATAAAGTCAAACATGACTTATAAAAACACCAGTATAGGCTTTTGAAGCCTACAAGTAAAAAACTACATTTTCCACGAAAATGACGTCACTTCCTGTTTCGGGCAGGAAATGGCGGACATGCGATAGTTCGCGCTGACGTCTGTTTCAATGTGGGAAGTGTTACGAACAGCTGATCAGATCGGCAAAGCGTGTTTCTGGAATATTATGTTTTTGTTCCTGCAAGCGCTTTTTATGCAATTTCTGCAAAGCTTTATGTGGAAGGAAACCGTGACCGAGGACAAGCTGATGGCATAAGATGTAAGTACAATTCCTCTGGTTTCATATGCAAAAAAAATTATTGTGCTAGCTTACATGGTTCCGGTTCTACAGGGATTCAAAAATAGTTACACAAAACGGAGCGTGCCGCTCTGACCTGCTTTAAAGGGTTAACAATAACAATGTATTGAATAATGACTTTAAAAAATAATATAAAATAGTGTGCAAATACTGAACAGTGCAAATGTTTGCAATATAAAATATAAATGAAAAATGTAAACATCTATGTTTAGTGAACTTTGCAGTGTTGCTCTGTGGTGCAGCTACACTGTAGCAAAGTTTACACACTATGTCTACTTGATCCACGTCTGACTCCGCGAACCCATGTTTCCACACCACTGAAGTTTTTTTTTTACCTCTCTTTTCAACCAACGGCAGTCACTCTCCTCTCCAAATAACTTCTGCTTAGCTTTCCGAGCTTCCCTCGGGTCCTCTTAAATGCACAGAGGTGCGCTCGATTTGCCACACGGAGCAGCGCGAGAGTAAAGTATGAGGGAGGTGCTAATAATTTTTAATGATCGTTGAAAGCCCAGATCGTAATCGTGATTAAAATGAGATTAATTGAGCAGCCCTAGGTGAAACCACAGATAGGATTAAGGAAAAACTGTTCCTGAAGGCCCCGGCTTTAAGGCTGCGGACGGGGTTCGCTTTGAGTGATTTCTTGGAACCATTTCCAAAGATTGTACAGCAGACAAAAAACAAATTTGGATTTTCTCGGATCCACAGAGGCTCAAATATCTACGGACAGCCCCACTGACGATGAGACAAACATTGGTCGGCGGCAGAAACCTGGCTGGATCTCACTCATATGAGCAGAGTTAGTGGGTTCATCACCTCCATCACAGCAAGTCCCACCTAAAGACTGAGACACGGAGATGCTGCATACTAATGGCACATTAATGCGATCACAGGATCGACTACACTGTGCTTACAGAACCTCATCAATACGATCATTTCTTCTTCAGTGGTTTAGAAGTGAGGCTGTTATTTCCCCCTCTCTCTATTTGGATGATATAAAATGAATCTTATGATTATTGTTATGAACTGTGGAAAATGAGAAGTAAAGAGTAAAACCTGCGATATGAACCCCACTCCATGCTTTAAATTAACTAGGTGAGCAGTCTCCAGTCTGTGTTCTGTCTTCCAGCCGATGAAGAAACAGAAATTAGAGCTGGTGTAGAAACACTTCTGGATACTTGGACACTGGAACTGATTTAAGGCTCGTGCAGTTCCTTCTTTCTCCTCATACATCAGCTGGAACGTTAACCACATATTTATTTCTTCAAGTCTATTCCTCCCACAGCCCCCCACAGCCCCCAACAGCCCCCCATGGGACCCCCACAGGACTCTGTGTGTAGCATGCTGTTGAAATAATTACACAGAAAGTTTAATCAGCTCTAAAGACTCTGCTACTCACTGCTGCATCACTTTCATCTGGACATTTTTATTTATAGACTTTATTAGTATTTTTCTCCCATTATTTATTCCAGGTGTGGGTTTTTATACTTATTTATTGAAATCACATTATCAGCTCGTATACTTTGCACCTACATGTGATGATGTATTCAGAGTAACTGGGTCACGCGTGTTTGTACTGTGTTTAGTTCCATTACAGAAAGACTGCGGCCCGTTTGCCATTCATTTACTGATGTACAAGACGCACCAACATCCTCAGAACGAAGCAGGAAACCCGAACGCTCGACCAGTAATCAGCGAATCAATCACCTCATTGATTAATCGCTTCATTGATACAGACGTTCAAGTCACACTTCCACCTTGTTTCTCGCTCGTCAGCAGAGAGCAGCTTGTAAACATATAATGTTCTTCAGAGTGAGACAGTTCCAGTTCATTACCATTTCCCAGCATGCTCTCTCTCTCTCTCTCTCTCTCTCACACACACACACACACACACACACACACACACACACACACACACACACACACACACACACACACACACACACACACACACGCACACACAGGAGAATAATAGATGTAAACCTCCTCCTTCCTCTGTGACTCAAAGATGTCTAAATCCTTCCATTCATGCCGACACGCACACGCGCCTGTGTGTGAGGAGCCGTCATCTGAAAGCGTTGACATTAAATAGCGGGAAGGCTCATTTTCTTTCTTTGTAACAGAAGGCACATTAAACACACACACACACACACATTCGTCCCGCTGGGCAGTGTTAGCTCATCAACAGATACCAGACACAATCTGTTTCATTTGCTTCTATCCATGTGCATCTATATAACAAACACACACACACACACACACAGTAAGCTCTCTCTCTCCAACAGAAAACCAATCTCATCTCATGATCGCCCAACACTGCAGAAAGAGGTGTGTGTTTGTGTGTGTTTGTTTGTGTGTGTGTGTGTGTGTGTGTGTGTGAGTGTGAGAGAGACCGGACTGTGACTCTGACGTGTGGTTTTAATGTTTCATGTCGACATCCTGCGCTTTATTCTACCAGAGCAACTTTGCATGATTCAGAGTTCAGATTAATCCTTCTTTGTCTGATTGGCTGCCCTTCTCCAGCTGCTGCTGTGTGCGGCATCTGAACACACACTATACACCAGCTGACAAACAACATTTCTGAGTGACATGTTCTGATGCTCAATCATCCAGGTGAGGAAACAGAAAATCCCCCAGAACGTTGGTTCTGTTCACCTGGATGTCTTCAGTGGGAGGAACGTTTCATCATCATCATCATCATCATCATCATCATCAGGTGACTCCTGATCAGAATCAGAATCAGAAACTTTATTGTCATTGTCACGAGAACAACGAAATGAAGAATGGTCCCCGATCATTGCATCATCCCTAGCAATATCAAAATATAAATAAAACAATAAAATTCAATGAATAATAAAATTCAATAAATAAGAACTCCTGATGACTCCTGAGGAGAGACGGCATCCATCCCACTTTGGATGGAGCAGCTCTCATTTCTAGAGATATGGACAAATTTATTAAACCTCCCAAAATATGACTATCCAGAGTTGGGACCAGGAAGCAGAGTTGCAGTCTTACACGCCTCTCTGCAGCTTCTCTCCTCCTGCTACCCCCCAAAAACCCATCTCCATAGAGACTGTGTCAGCTTCCAAACAGACAAAAAACAAACTAAAAACCAGCAATAAACAACGTAAACATAAACAATTACAAAGAAAGAACAATACAGTATCCACATCTGAACCAAAGAGTAAAACAGTGAAATGTGGATTATTAAATATCAGGTCTCTCTCCTCCAAGTCTCTGTTAGTACATGACTTAATAATTGATCAACAAATTGATTTACTCTGCCTTACAGAAACCTGGTTGCAGCAGGATGATTATGTTAGTGTAAATGAATCAACACCCCCGAGTCATTCTAACTACCAGAAACCTCGAAGCACAGGCCGAGGGGGAGGTGTGGCAGCAATTTTTCACACCAGCCTATTAATTAATGAAAGACCAAGACAGACTTTTAATTCATTTGAAAGCCTGATGCTTAGCCTCGTCCACCCCAGCTGTAAAACTCAGAAACCAGTCTTACTTGTTATCATCTATCGTCCACCTGGGCCTTACACAGAGTTTCTGTCTGATTTCTCAGACTTTTTATCTGATTTAGTTCTGAGCTCAGATAAAATAATTATTGTGGCTGATTTTAACATCCATGTAGATGCTAAAAATGACAGCCTCAACATGGCATTTAATTTGTTATTAGACTCAATTGGCTTCTCTCAAAATGTAAAAGAACCCACCCACCACTTTAATCACACTCTAGATCTTGTTTTAACATATGGCATAGAAACTGAACATTTAACAGTGTTTCCTGAAAACCCTCTCCTGTCTGATCATTTCCTGATAACATTTACTTTTACAATAATTGATTACACAGCGGTGAAGAGTAGACTTTATCAAAGTAGATGTCTTTCTGAAAGCGCTGTAACTAAGTTTAAGAATATAATCCACCCACTGTTATCATCTTCAATGCTCATAGAGCAGAGCATGTCACAGCGAGTGAAGTAAGCTGTGTGGAGATAATGAAGAGGGATCCAAACACAGACTGCTTGTAAAGGTGTGAAGGTGGTTTATTGAAAGTAAAGTACAAAATAGAAAAACGGCAAACTGGACTGCAGACTATCTGAACTGGGAACAACTAAATTACAAAACACGAACCAGGACATGAACATGAAGAAGGATGGGCGGAGGTAAGTGATGACGGACAGCAGGGAGAACACATGGATGAAACACGATGGATGCACAGACGGATCAGTGACTACTACAGCAGAAGACACGACTTAAATACACTAAGAGAAACGGGGAGATTACACACAGCTGGGAGTAATTAACGAGACGAGACAAGGGAGGTAAACTGAACACACCCACATGAGACGCAGACCTTCACAATAAAACAGGAACAAGACATCACTACACAAAGACGCAGACCAGACACAGAACTAAACCCACACAAAACATGAGAACACAAACCCTGTGAACAAAACCCTAAACCAGAACCACAGTAATATAATCTATCGTAAATAATCAAAACACCACAGAACCCCAAAACACTCCATAATGCAAAAATAAACCCAAAACATAATAAACTTAAAATGCTGTGTCGAACTGACCCAGAACCGTGAAAGAGCAGCTATCTGAACGCTACCCCAACAGAGGTCGATCATCTTGTTAATAATTTCACCTCCTCACTACGTACGACTCTGGATACTGTAGCTCCTGTGAAAACTAAGGCCTCAAATCAGAAGTACCTGACTCCGTGGTATAATTCTCAAACACGTAGCCTAAAGCAGATGACTCGTAATCTGGAGAGGAAATGGCGTGTCACAAATTTAGAGGATCATCATTTAGCCTGGAAAAATAGTTTGCTGCTTTATAAGAAAGCCCTCCACAAAGCCAGAACATCTTACTATTCGTCACTGATTGAAGAAAATAAGAACAACCCCAGGTTTCTCTTCAGCACTGTAGCCAGGCTGACAAAAAGTCAGAGCTCTTTTGAGCCAACAATCCCTTTAACGTTAACTAGTATTGACTTCATGAACTTCTTCACAAATAAAATTTTTATCATTAGAGAAAAAATTACCAGTAATCATCCCACACATGTAATATTATCTACAGCTACTCTTAGTACCATTGATGTTAAGTTAGACTCTTTTTCTCCAATTGATCTTTCTGAGTTAACTTCAATAATTACTTCCTCCAAGCCATCAACGTGTCTTTTAGACCCCATTCCTACAAAACTGCTCAAAGAAGTCCTGCCATTAATTAATTCTTCGATCTTAAATATGATCAACCTATCTCTAATAATCAGCTATGTACCACAGGCCTTCAAGCTGGCTGTAGTTAAACCTTTACTCAAAAAGCATCTCTAGACCCAGCAGTCTTAGCTAATTATAGGCCAATCTTCAACCTTCCTTTCATATCAAAAACCCTTGAAAGAGTAGTTGTCAAACAGCTAACAGATCATCTGCTTGTCCTGCTAGACCTCAGTGCAGCGTTCGATACTGTCGACCATAATATCCTATTAGAGCGATTAGAGCATGCTGTAAATGGCCTGTATTTATATAGCGCTTTACTAGTCCCTAAGGACACCAAAGCGCTTTACATATCCAGTCATCCACCCATTTACACACACATTCACACACTGGTGATGGCAAGCTACATTGTAGCCACAGCCACCCTGGGGCGCACTGACAGAGGCGAGGCTGCCGGACACTGGCGCCACCGGGCCCTCTGACCAGTAGGCAACAGGTGAAGTGTCTTGCCCAAGGATAGAACGATCGAGACTGTCCAAGCCGGGTCTCAAACCGGCAACCTTCCGATTACAAGGCGAACTCCCAACTCTTGAGCCACGATCGCCCTGTAGGTATTACAGGTACTGTGCTGCAGTGGTTTGTATCATATCTATCTAATAGACTCCAGTTTGTGCATGTAAATGGAGAGTTCTCTTCACACACTGAGGTTAATTATGGAGTTCCACAGGGTTCAGTGCTAGGACCAATTCTGTTTACATTATACATGCTTACCTTAGGCAGCATCATTAGAAGACATAGCATACATTTACACTGCTATGCAGATGACACCCAGCTCTATCTGTCCATGAAGCCAGATAACACACACCAATGAGTTAAACTGCAGGAATGTCTTAAAGACATAAAGACCTGGATGGCCGCTAACTTTCTGCTTCTTAATTCAGATCAAACTGAGGTTATTGTACTCGGCCCTGAAAATCTTACAAATATGGTATCTAAGCAGATTCTTACTCTGGGTGGCATTACCTTGGCCTCCAGTAACACTGTGAGGAACCTTGGAGTCATTTTTGACCAGGACATGTCCTTCAACGCACATATTAAACAAATATGTAAGACTGCTTTCTTCCATTTGTGCAACATCTCTAAAGTTAGAAATATCCTGTCTCAGAGTGATGCTGAAAAACTAGTTCATGCATTTATTACTTCCAGGCTGGACTACTGTAATTCATTATTATCAGGAAGTCCAAAAAACTCCCTGAAAAGCCTTCAGCTGATCCAAAATGCTGCAGCAAGAGTCCTGACAGGGACTAGAAAGAGAGCAGATTTCTCCTGTATTGGCTTCCCTTCATTAGCTTCCTGTTAAATCCAGAATTCAAAATCCTGCTCCTCACATACAAGGCCTTAAATAATCAGGCCCCATCTTATCTTAATGACCTTGTAGTACCATATCACCCTATTAGAGCACTTCACTCTCACACTGCAGGCCTACTTGTTGTTCCTGGAGTATTTAAAGCCGCCTGAGCCATGGCAACCATGGCTCAGGGGGTTGGGAAGCATATCTGTAACCGGAAGGTCGCCGGTTCGATCCCCGGGCTCTCTGTCCTGGTCGTTGTGTCCTTGGGCAAGACACTTCACCTAACGCCTACTGGTGTTGGCCAAAGGGGCCGATGGCGCGATATGGCAGCCTCGCTTCTGTCAGTCCCAGGGCAGCTGTGGCTACAACTGTAGCTTGCCTCCACCAGTGTGTGAATGAATAGTGGCATTGTAAAGCGCTTTGGGTGCCTTGAAAAGTGCTATATAAATCCAATCCATTATTATTATTATTATTAAAAGTAGAATGGGAGGGAGAGCCTTCAGTTTTCAGGCCCCTCTTCTGTGGAACCAGCTTCCAGTTTGGATTCAGGAGACAGACACTATCTCTAGTTTTAAGATTAGGCTTAAAACTTTCCTTTTTGCTAAAGCATATAGTTAGGGCTGGACCAGGTGACCCTGAATCCTCCTTTAGTTATGCTGCAATAGACTGCTGGGGGATACCCATGATGCATTGAGTTTTTCCTTTCCAGTCACCTTTCTCACTCACTATGTATTAACAGACCTCTCTGCATTGAATCATACTTGTTATTAACCTCTGTCTCTCTTCCACAGCATGTCTTTTATCCTGTCTTCCTTCTCTCAGCCCAACCGGTCGCAGCAGATAGCCCCTCCCTCCCTGAGCCTGGTTCTGCCGGTGGTTTCTTTCCGTTTGGATCTTTAGCCATCAGAGTTGTTGTCTTAAGGCTAAGAAAGATGCCAAGCGAATTTATTTTACCAAGTGGATCATCATGGCCTTGTCATATTGGTCCATTTGATTGACCTTTATTATAATTATGAATTTATTTTATTTTCGGTTGCTACAAACGGGACAGACACTCGAAGCATTTACTCACAAGAAGGCAGTTTATTGGCGACACTTTTAACTCACAAGTTAGGTTAACTTTAACAATCTGCAGTTAGTTTGTGAGAGGACAGATTCATGACACACTGATTAGATGAGCTTCAGGCAAACAAATTCCCAGCATTACGTCATCTCATTGCTTAAAAATGATCTACGATCAGAAATAGAGGAGTCCCGAGGTTCATGCTGTTTTGGCTTCAATACTTATGGAGAAATCGCCTCGGAGTTGTCATACAGATTACTTTATTCAGTACATAAGGATCAGCGCATCCACGTAACTGTCAACTGCTAAGCTAGCACACGCACATACAGCCGGCGTACCTGTGTACTTCAGGTAATTTCAAAATAAGAGTTTGAACATTACACATGCGAGGTAAGGATCCAAAAGAAAACTCAGTTCACTCACCTTTTTACAAGACTTTGTTTACACAGACGTGAGAGCTATGGTGTACCACAAGATCCTGTATTGGGACCCAGAGTTTTTGCCACAGTTGCCCCCAGACTCTGGAACTCTCTCCTTCTGAGCTTGACATCTGTGGACTCAGTGGTCTTTGGTTATCAATCAACCAAAGACCCAGACAGACTTTTAATTCTTTGTAAGCCTGATACATAGCCTTGTCGACCCCAGCTGTAAAACTCAGAAACCAGTCTTACTTGTTATCATCTATCGTCCACCTGGGCCTTACACAGAGTTTCTGTCTGATTTCTCAGACTTTATATGTGATTTAGTTCTGAGCTCAGACAAAATCATTATTGTGGGTGATTTTAACATCCATGTAGATGCTAAAGAGGACAGCCACAACTACACCTATTACAGCTAAGGGAGGATTCAGTGTTGGTTGTAGACTGCTGGGGGATTCCCATGGTGCACTGGGTGTTTCTTCTTCACTCACTATGTGTTAATAGATCTCTCTGCACTGAACCATACTTGTTATTAATCTCTGTCTCTCTTACACAGCTTGTCTTTATCCTGTCCTCCTCCTCTCTCCCCAACCAATCACAGCAGATGGCCCCGCCCCTCCCTGAGCCTGGTTCTGTTGGAGGTTTCTTCCTGTTAAAAGGGAGTTTTTCCTTCCCACTGTGGCCAAAGTGCTTGCTCATAGGGGGTCATATGATTGTTGGGTTTTTTCTCTGTACAGTATGTATTATTGTATGATCTACTGTACAATATAAAGCACCTTGAGGCTACCATTGTTGTGATTTGGTGCTATATAATTGAAATTTGAATTGAGTTGAACTCCTTCAGTCTCAGTTGACTGCAGGTTTCCAACCTTATAAACAGTAATGACTGACACCAGCAGCACTGACTAACAACAGGCTGTGAGGTCAGTTTATGATCATTAATATGCAAAAGGACCATTGACCACTGATCAAAGATCATTGATCAAAGACCACTGATCAGTGGCCATGAGTACCATTCACAGAGAGTTGGGGAATGGCTGCAATCACAGCACTCCTCAAACCAGCGTTCCTCCCTATCCAGGATGTGTACATCCTCATCATTGAAACTGTCCACTGGCCTGTAGGTGTAAATAGACTGAAGAGTCCTGGCCTGACGAGGTAGCTCTTCTGTTTTGTGCCTTCCGCACAACACTGTTTGGTTTCCCCAATGTATAAATCATGGCAATCCTCCTGGCACTTTACAGTTTTTCACTGCCAAGCTGGCTCCCAAATGGCAAGGACCGGGTGGTGCAGCAGGTTGGTCCAGTAGTTTTGGAGGATTTGGGGGAGGATATAAAAGTCCATGTCTCAAAACTAACACCTTGTTATCCCACAGCCACACAACTGGAGGAGCAACAACAACACCATTTGAAAGAAATATTCGAGGAGGAAACTGTGGATGAGAACTTTTTGGGCTTTCCAGACACCAGCACTAATACTTTGCTAACATCTGGGTATCCCGAGGAACGTAACAGCAAAACAGGCGGGGAGGATCAAAACAAAAACTTGCTGACATTTGTAACCAATGATGAAGAGGAGGACACATCACAGCACGAAGAACTAATATGAAATGATAAAAAATAATAATATTACTCAGTCTAGAAGTCGCTTTTCCTTAGGGGAGGAGTGTGGCGATCACCAGATCCAAGTCCTGTCAGCAGCTGATGTGGTTGATTGTTGGTTTGGTGCTGCATGGTACTTTTAGTTTAATGAGCTAGACTGGCATGAACAGGAGAGGGTTAGGGTTTTTTCCTTTGTTACGAACTTGTATGTCCATGTGTTTGTTTGTGCAGGTGTTGTGTTTTTTCTATGTTAATTTAGCTGTGCCAGGGCCCTGTTCCGATTGGTGCGTGGATATACTGCCCCGGCGTGATTGGATCCAGCTGGAGGACCCGCCCATTAAAAGGAGGCTGGAGTGCTACAGCGGGAGAGGCCCTCGCGTTTCTCCTCATCACCCAGCAGTAGTCCTGTGGTAGCCGCTGGCTGCAGTATACGCTTGAAAGTTGTGGAAGTGGAGTGGGTAGGGGTGAGCTGCCATTTCTTTTGATCACCCGTTTTCTCCTGTTTTGAGTTAGTTAAGGAGGTCAGACTCTGTCTTTATTTTTGACTTTGTTTTGGTAAGGTCAGGGGTGCGGGATTTGTGTAGGTTTGTTTTGTTTATTGTTTTGGCCTTGGCTCACCCTGAAGTGTTGACACTCCCGTTTTGGTTCTCTTTATTCACATTGTAAATAAATCACCTCATATCTAACGGATTGGTTTCGTGTGACTGCTTGGGTCTTGGGGGGGAAGCGAGTGCCTCGCTCATGTTATGGCCTGGCCCTAGACGGGTCGTAACATGAATTGGGGGCTCGTCCTCTGCCTTTTTCTGTGGGTTTTCGCGTGTGTTTGGTCTGTTGGCGGTTTTCTTGGGTGTGGGGGTGGTAGGTGTGTGGAATTATGGAGTTTTCTTTGGATGATTTTGTTACTTCGCCTTCATGGGATAAAATAGTGAAGTGCAGGAAGGCGGATTTGCTTATTATTGCTAGTTGTTATGATATTCAAGTGTCCTATGGTGCCCGCAAAGCAGAGGTTAGGGACGCTTTGTGTGCAGAGCTGGTGGAGCGAGGCATCCTTCCTGCCCCGAAGGCAGCTGTAGAGCAGCCTGATGGCGGGGGTGTGAAGGTGGCTCCGGAGGCTGAGCCGGGGCCGGATGCCAAAGGGCCTGTTAACGTGCTACCAGCCGAGGCGGACTCTGATGCAGCCGAGGCGGACTCTGATGCAGCCGAGGCGGACTCTGATGCAGCCGAGGCGGACTCTGACGCAGCCGAGGCGGACTCTGACGCAGCCGAGGCGGACTCTGATGCTGCTGGGGCAAAGATTGAAGCAGCTGGGTCTGGTACGGCCGGGGAACCCCTGGCGGGGCGGTCTACGGAAGATCTCCGTTTGACCCTCCGTATAAGGGAGGTGGAAACCTGTGCTAAAGAGCTTGAGGTACAAGCAATGCACCTCCGTGTCAGAGCTTTGGAGCTGGAGCGAAAGCCCTCCACATCTGCCTCTAGTCATCCTAGTACGTCCACCGCTGTCCCAATAAGTTTTGACATCACTAGGCACGTTAAACTGGTTCCCCCGTTTCGTGAGGCCAAAGTGGATTCCTATTTTAACGCTTTTGAGCGTATAGCGGCCGCGTTAAGCTGGCCGAAGGAATTTTGGCCGCTGCTGTTGCAATGCAAACTGGTTGGCAAAGCCCAGGAGGTGTATATCGGATCCAGCTCTATCCCTGTTCAAGTGTTCACTGACCATAACCCATTGGTATTTCTCTCCCAGATGCAAAACTCAAATCAGAGACTTATGCGTTGGTCCCTTCTTTTGCAAGACTTCAACCTGCAGATCAAGCATAAGAAAGGGACGGAAAATGTCATCGCGGACGCCCTGTCGAGAGCGATTTTGTAGTTTAGGAATTAAACAATAGGAGGATTGTTTAAATCTTATGGAAGGGGGTGTTACGAACTTGTATGTCCATGTGTTTGTTTGTGCAGGTGTTGTGTTTTTTCTATGTTAATTTAGCTGTGCCAGGGCCCTGTTCCGATTGGTGCGTGGATATACTGCCCCGGCGTGATTGGATCCAGCTGGAGGACCCGCCCATTAAAAGGAGGCTGGAGTGCTACAGCGGGAGAGGCCCTCGCGTTTCTCCTCGTCACCCAGCAGTAGTCCTGTGGTAGCCGCTGGCTGCAGTATACGCTTGAAAGTTGTGGAAGTGGAGTGGGTAGGGGTGAGCTGCCATTTCTTTTGATCACCCGTTTTCTCCTGTTTTGAGTTAGTTAAGGAGGTCAGACTCTGTCTTTATTTTTGACTTTGTTTTGGTAAGGTCAGGGGTGCGGGATTTGTGTAGGTTTGTTTTGTTTATTGTTTTGGCCTTGGCTCACCCTGAAGTGTTGACACTCCCGTTTTGGTTCTCTTTATTCACATTGTAAATAAATCACCTCATATCTAACGGATTGGTTTCGTGTGACTGCTTGGGTCTTGGGGGGGAAGCGAGTGCCTCGCTCATGTTATGGCCTGGCCCTAGACGGGTCGTAACACCTTTATAAATGAACTGTGTTAACTGATCATTCATGAAAGGTCAAACCACAGGTGAAGGTGCAGGTAAGGATCACCTGCAGGACACTGCTGAGCTTCAACACTCATGTTCTCCCCAAAGGAAGTAAACAGCTAGAAGACAGAGGGGTGCGCTTGATTTACAACACTGTTGCTCTGACACCGTCCACCTTTACTCTGACAGCAGCACTGTACGTCAGCTGTATTCAGTCCGACTGAAACATGTTCTCACATTGCTCTCGTTTCTACATGCGTGGAAGCTGCTTACGGCGAGCTAGTCTGACGCTCGCCGTCTTCCTGTCTGTCCGTCCCGCTCCGTTTGTTCGCCCTCATCTCATCACAGAAACAAAGCTGAGAGTTTCAGAGGGATCACACGCTGTCGGGCATTCTTCTTCTTCGCCTCGACAGGAAATGACACAAACACACACACACACCTCCAGGGATCTCTCTCTCTTACACACACACACGCAGTCTTTCCATCACATTCCACACCCTCTTTGTGTGTGTGTGTGTGTGTGTGTGTGTGTGTGTGAGTGTGTGTGTGTGTGTGTGTGTGTACGCTGGTAGAGTGATGAGAGAGAGAAGAAAACGCTGCCTGAGGGTACACACACTCTGCCTTGTGTGTATGTGTGTAGCAGGTGTAATTAATCATAATGTTCAGTGATCGATCGCCTGCCCTCTTTATTCTCCGGTCCTCTGATCAATAACTGTTAATGGTCCTCTCCTAAAACTTGTACAGGAGTTTTAACCCTTTACAGACAAACCCAAACTAAAGTCTAATTTCAAAGTGCACACCTGTGTCAGTGTCCAATCAATAATCAATAAAGATCACACTGATCTCAGCCCAAAGTAATCAACTAAACCAGGTGTGTCCCGCCCACACACAGGTGACCCAGCTGGTCTTGATAGATAATGTCCCCGTTCATAACACCACCTGGTTCAAGGCTTAAAGTCTACATGATTAGGGGTGTGGCCTTTACTTTCTAAGTAAATATATTTCTAAAGGTGCTCCTGACATGAAACGTTGGTAACGAGCCATCAAACCACCGATGATCTTATGTGTAAGCTCCACACAAGATGTCACTTATGGAAGCTGCAGAAAGACTTGAATCAGAAAAGCTCTAAGTAATGCACTGGTATGTATCCACGCTCACCACAAAAGACTGCAGAGCATCCAAGAAGGCAGAGCTCGAGTTTGATTGGATGATACTGATCAGCAGGTATCTGTGACTGTGTGATGCTACCATTCACTCTGAAGGCGGCTAAATGTTACCAAACCATCCCCCGACCTGCCCAACAAATACAGGAGGACTGTAACGTAGATCCCCCCTCGTGTGTTTAATAAAGTCACACAGTGGGAGCTGTAGCCCACAGGCCTGCTGATATGATGGAGGCGGGTATAGAGATTGAAAATGTGACGTGATTCAGGGGTAAAACCACAAAGGATTCTGGGAACTCGTGGCAAGAGGTACTAGTGCTCGCAGGCTTTCAATTGAAATCAATTACACAGCGATAAAAAGAAACACAAAAAATGTCAAGAAGCTGTTGTATTATTAACTGCAATAGCCGGTCGCATGACAGCCACGGGAAGCCGACGGGTAAAGAGATCGGTTGTTATCGGATTACGTCGTTGAAGAGAAATAGTTCGAGCCATGTTTCCGAAGTAACAAAGACGCGACGGGTGGCCTGGATTGCAGCCATTCAAAGAGCAAATATAACGTCCCAGAACACTCCAGCTCACAGGTTAGTCTGCTCCAAGCATTTACACAAAGGTCAGTCTGCTGTAGTAGTTAATACGTCATTTTTCTTAACTTAATTGGTGATATAGGTTACAAGCAAGTCTGGTGCTGAACAGAAATTGTCGTGCTATGCTCCTTTATTTATTGTGCATAAACAGTGAATTGTCCTGACACAATATTGCGTTTCGCTTCTGTTATTATGGTACATTGACAAAAACATTTACTTTTATACACAGGATAAAACAGGTTTTTTTTGTATCACTAATTGTCCAGTACGATTACAGCATACAGTATTGTTGTCACTGCTACATTTCTGTGATGAACCAGAAATTATTTCCACTACTAATTAATTACCGTTGAGCTCAAAGGTCCTATTAATAAACGGTTAACGAATGTGTATTTATGAAGACGATTTGTGAGACTGGTAAACTTTGTTTGTACGATGGTCTTTCTTTCGGTGCATTTCAAGGTCCTGCACCCATCCATCGGTAAACTGTACCTGGGCTTGTTGCAGTGACCTGAAGTTACTAAACTTCATGAGTGTATGCACTCACTCCAAGAACCGTATGATTATAAATATGAGCGTGGTGAAAGTTGGGGAGCACGCTAACGTCTTTTGTCCACTCTGTGCTCGTAAGGGTCTGACCCTTTCACTCCTTTGATTTTTTCCTCGTATCTTTCCTTTGACTTTTCATCAAGTCCGTCTTTGTACGGACCGGCATTGTTCTCCTTCGTTTTGTACATAACTTTTTGGGGGGGCAAAGAAAAAGCAAGAAGGTATTGGAACCGGAAAGGTTTTGCGGTGCTGCAAATGCAAACATTTGATGCTGTACTTGGATTGTTTTGCCACTAGTACCCGGCATGCAATGCGCAAAAGTCATGTTGTCTGTCAATCTCTATTTAGACTCGGGTTCAGCTTATCAATGGTGAGACAGTGAGTTTATTCTAAAAACAGAGAAGAAGAAAAACTACAAACCCGCCAATCAGAGCACAGGATAGAAGAAAAAGTGAAGAATTAAAAAAGAAAAGCGATGAAGAATCTAAGACAAAAGATCAATGAACCATTTAAAAGACAGAGAAAATGAGAAAGAAGAAAACTGAATTTAACCAAACAATAAATAAATAACTGAGATAAGGTGAGAAATATCCCGACGACGGGACAGAAATAGAGCAACTGTTGCAGTTCAGTGAATAACGAGCAAAAACAGGAAGACAGAAACTGAGACGACCTCACGTCACTCGCCGTTTCATGTTCTATCTGACTGATAAGAAACCATCAAACACAGGAGACAGACAGAAGGAGCAAGGATTTCTGCTAAAGAAAGAGAAAATGACACAAGGCGAGGAAACATTCGAAGAATCCGGAGGAGAAACAGCTGGAGGAGGCCGGCAGTCCTCCCTCCCACACTCGGGCTCTGAGCTCCGCCCGCGGGAGCAGCCGGACTCCTTCGGACTCCGCAGAGATCTGATAACATTTCGCTGATCTGCTGGTGGGCCGGATTAGACCCCTGCTGCTGCTCTAATCCAGCCTAATCTGTCAGCAGCCAGCCAATCACACACAGCGAGGGCTGGCGCTGCGCCTGGGTGGAGCCACCCTCGCCCTCCTCTCCCTCTCTCTCTGAAGTATGTGAGGCTGAATGAAGCCATCTGGTACAGATTAGGAAAATGACTCGTTTGTGGTTTTGTCTCTAAAGCTCCTTCAGCCTCCTCCTCCGAGTTTTTATTAACGACTCAGACTGAAAGACTTTATTTAACTCTTTGATCCTCGAATGTGAGAGCAGCTAAAGTGAACAAACTTTATTTAAACCAGGAGACGTGACAAAAACCTTCTCAGAGCAGCAAGGCGAGCTGCATGAGGCCACCTGAGACTGTTCCTAATAAAGAGGCCACGGCTTGGTCCTGGTTGATGACTCAGCACGGCCGACTGCTGTGAGCTGGGCACCGTGCTGAGGCGCAGGGCCGGGAGGTAAAGCTTGACGTTTATCCTCGAGGCCAACGAGCTTCCATTGAACTGTCTCCTCAACGTTGGGGAGACGAGGAGCTCAGGGTAGAGCTCTACACCAATGAAAGGAGCAGCTGAGGTGATTCAGTGTCGCTGCTTGGACACTGCTAGCGTAATGGACAGGTTTCTGATGAGGCTCCCACACAAACACAAAGCACAGGATGAAGCATTGCCACATATGCTTCCAAGCCAAAGACTGGAACATATGATGAAGCATATCTTGCCTTTAGCTTCACCTGGTAGGTATCCCGACAGAATACAGTGGGGCAAAAAAGTATTTAGTCAGCCACCGATTGTGCAAGTTCCCCCACTTAAAATGATGACAGAGGTCAGTAATTTGCACCAGAGGTTCACTTCAACTGTGAGAGACAGAATGTGAATAAAAAATCCATGAATTCACATGGTAGGATTTGTAAAGAATTTATTGGTAAATCAGGGTGGAAAATAAGTATTTGGTCACCTCAAACAAGGAAAATCTCTGGCTCTCACAGACCTGTAACGTCTTCTGTAAGAAGCTTTTCTGTCCCCCACTCGTTACCTGTATGAATGGCACCGGTTTGAACTCATCATCTGTATAAAAGACACCTGTCCACAGCCTCAAACAGTCAGACTCCAAACTCCGCCATGGCCAAGACCAAAGAGCTTTCGAAGGACACCAGGAAAAGTATTGTAGACCTGCACCAGACTGGGAAGAGTGAATCTACAATAGGCAAGCAGCTTGGTGTGAAAAAATCAACTGTGGGAGCAATCATCAGAAAATGGAAGACATACAAGACCACTGATAATCTCCCTCGATCTGGGGCTCCACGCAAGATCTCATCCCGTGGGGTCAAAATGATCATGAGAACGGTGAGCAAAGATCCCAGAACCACACGGGGGGACCTGGTGAATGACCTGCAGAGAGCTGGGACCAAAGTAACAAAGGTCACCATCAGTAACACACTACAACGGCAGGGAATCAAATCCCGCAGTGCCAGACGTGTTCCGCTGCTGAAGCCAGTGCATGTCCAGGCCCGTCTGAAGTTTGCCAGAGAGCACATGGATGATACAGCAGAGGATTGGGAGAATGTCATGTGGTCAGATGAAACCAAAGTAGAACTTTTTGGTATAAACTCAACTCGTCGTGTTTGGAGGAAGAAGAATACTGAGTTGCATCCCAAGAACACCATACCTACTGTGAAGCATGGGGGTGGAAACATCATGCTATGGGGCTGTTTTTCTGCCAAGGGGACAGGACGACTGATCCGTGTTAAGGACAGAATGAATGGGGCCATGTATCGTGAGATTTTGAGCCAAAACCTCCTTCCATCAGTGAGAACTTTGAAGATGAAACGAGGCTGGGTCTTCCAACATGACAATGACCCAAAACACACCGCCCGGGCAACAAAGGAGTGGCTCCGTAAGAAGCATTTGAAAGTCCTGGAGTGGCCTAGCCAGTCTCCAGACCTCAACCCCATAGAAAATCTGTGGCGGGAGTTGAAAGTCCGTGTTGCTCGGCGACAGCCCCAAAACATCACTGCTCTCGAGAAGATCTGCATGGAGGGATGGGCCAAAATACCAGCTACTGTGTGTGCAAACCTGGTAAAGACCTATAGTAAACGTTTGACCTCTGTTATTGCCAACAAAGGTTATGTTACAAAGTATTGAGTTGTATTTTTGTTATTGACCAAATACTTATTTTCCACCCTGATTTACGAATAAATTCTTTACAAATCCTACCATGTGGATTCATGGATTTTTTTTTTCACATTCTGTCTCTCACAGTTGAAGTGTACCTCTGGTGCAAATTACTGACCTCTGTCATCATTTTAAGTGGGGGAACTTGCACAATCGGTGGCTGACTAAATACTTTTTTGCCCCACTGTATGTTTCCCCTGCGTCGGCAGCACGCGCTGGGCTCTCCAGATCACAGGATCCCACATTCTTGATTTGAGTTCACAAACACTTCTTATAATGAAATTTTGGCAATGTTTGCTCTTTATACAGTAAAGTTACAGCGGGATACAAATAACATCAGGCTGATCCTGCCACAGTTTGTTTCCCTGGTTTAAATCACAGACAAACAGCATCCCACAGCTGTTTATGTTTTTGGACCCATTTTGCACAGAGAGGCATTTTTTTGACAAATGTATTGTGTTGAATATTCTTACGAAGTGAAAAGAAGAAAGAAAAAAAACTATAGGTAAAACAAATACAGGATAAAGGTGGTTTATTTTATTGCAACCTGTAACTTATTGCAGTTTACTTTTCTGTGTTTAATTGTTTACTGCAGTGGAGTTTGAATATGGGTAAAACAAAGGGGGCCTAGCACCAACACTTCACTGGAGCTGAAACAAGTTTAACTGTGAGTTTGATTTTAGGGATGAAGCAGTGATTGGATCAGGAAACGGAGTGATGTCAGCCTCAATGAGCATCCCGCCCTAGCAAAGGAGATCTGTGTGTGCTGGACGAGGGGGAAAAGCAGGAGTGCCTCGACAAAAAAACAAAAACAAAGAAGAAGAAACAGTGAGACACGGGAGAGCTGAACAGACCACGTGAAAAGAAACCTGATCTTCATTTTTCAACTTTGTTGTGTTTCTGGATGATCATGTGATCTGAGACTGCAGAGAGGATCTGAAACCTTCTGACTGTCTCTCTCACTCACACTCACACACACACACACACACACACACACACACACACACACACACAGAGTCTGTTGTTCGGTAGTACCACTGCTGAGTGATCAGAGGAATGTTAAGTACGCTGCAGCTTCAGGAGATTTTCTCTCAGACTGACTGCAGGATCAGCGAGCGGCTGAGTCACGCTTCACATGTGTGTCAGCACAAACACACAAACACAACAAAAACAACAAAACTCAAAGACATTAAAGGAACCACAGCTTGAACCAACCAAGTTTTAATCTGGACATTTATTCCAGAGTCCAGGTTATCTAAAAGCTCAAGATCAGACCACACATGATAACAGCATAGGGCTGGGCGATATGACCCAAAATTCATATCTCGATATTTTTTAGCTGGGTGGCAATATAAGATATATATCTCGATATTTTTTAAAGCCATAAGTTAAGAACAAAAAGAGAGTTCTAGTCACACTGTGTCCCAGATGTCACACAGGCATTTTTATTTACATACAGCATAGATTTACATGAAGAAATTACTGAAAAATAAATTATCAGCATTTATTAAATAATCATGCTCCATAAATAAAAGAAAACAATGTTGTTTTTGTGCATAACAAAAAGCTCATAATTGTGCAGTCAAAATGTAAACTAACAGACGCTGAGCATAACAACAAAGACAGATTTCACAGCTGCTCTGTTCCCAACTTCTACTGCGTGACTGACAGCATTGAGTTTGAAATCCGCTTCGTAACCATGTCTCTTAACAGGTGCCATTTATGGTCCTTATACACACACAATACGGTAATATTACGTCGAAGTACAGAACGTATCACTCCGCGAGGCTCCAGACTATGGTAGCCGTAATCCTCCGACAACCCATCAAGCGCTGCAGCTCCGTAGCTTACCAAAGTCGTAAAAAATTTTGACAGATTGCTGAGCGCCATGTACCACCTAAAATCGGTTCGCGGTCAGTAAGCACAACCAGAATTCATACATAAGGCGCGCTGTCAACTTTTGAGAAAATGAAAGGATTTTAGGCCGTGCAGCCCCTGTGGGCTGCATGTCATTAGCGCGGTTAGCTCGTTAGCGCGGTTAGCTCGCTAACACGTTGACGCCGTCCAGCCCCACAACTCGCTAACGGAGATTTGCCGTGTCCATCTGGTCGCTGCCTGTAGGTGAAGCTATGGGGGAGGGGGAGTTGTATTCAGTGAAGGAGAGGCGAGTCCTAGTAACGTTGCTTAGAGACAAAAGTGGACGAAAGAGAGGCAAACTTGTGGCTCCACAAGTATAATTATAACGTAACATAGACTATATCGATATAAAGGATATTGTTACATCTTATATCTCGTATGAAAATATATCGATATTTTTTAAAAACTCGATATATCGCCCAGCCCTATAACAGCATCAGATTTATACTGCTGCATTGTTCTAGCCAAGCTTTTATTATGAAACCTGACATTTTATTTTGAAAAACAGACAGTGAGCTGCACATGTAAAACAACACAACAGCTGGAGGAGCAGACAAAGCTCAGCAACACACACCTTAACACGGGGGGTGGGTGTAGGTGGGATTAAAATCACGCTGGTCGTCATCATTAATGTCACATGATGGATGAAAATGGGACTTTTTCCCTTCATCTCTCACTGACCCAGATCAATCGTGGACCTTTGGACTACTACCTCTGATGCTGCCGTTCACCTAAAGCTTTAGTTCTGGGACTCTTTAAGCTTTGTACTTCATCCACCTGAACCCTGATGAATCTCAGGACTGTTTCACTGAGGTCATCGGTCACTGCATCACATCATCTGAGAGTCTTTGTTTCAGCTTTTGAACTCTCGTGTCTTTATGGTGATCTAGACTTTCACAGGCTGATCTCTTTCTACACATCAAACTGGTACGTTTCATAATAGAATAGAATAGAATCGCCCTTTAGAATGAGAATAAAGAGCTATTCTATTCTATACAGACTCCTTTAGGGTATCTGCAAGCCACTTTGCAACCCACCTGACAGCACAGAGTGTGGAGGTCACAGATCCTCAGAACAAAGTCTAATGCTGTCCTGCTTCCATCTATCTCTGCTTTATTTAAAAAATGAAACGTTTTCATAGTTTGTTTTTTCTCTGATTGTTTTTTGTTTCATGGGGTTCATAACGACGCTCATGCGTACGCTTGCTGGGATATGTAAACAGTGTAGGGATTAGCTCACACTGTTGTTAAAATGCTAGTTTGATATGTTTTGCAGGCTTTAGCGTCTCTTCTGTTAGCTTCAGTCTGCACACTTTGAGCCTCTTTGATTGATTTGCTGACGTGAAACAGACAGCTTTACCGATGCTGTTTGTTTCACGTCACAGATGTTTGACCACAGTACAGCAACACCATACATGGAAACACTGCAAGACTGCGATTGCTGTTAAACCTTTGAGTTTAATAACGAATCAGATCGCTGATGGGAGACAGAACACGAAGCATTGCTGTCCAGAGTCAGATTATCTAACGTACAGTAAAATAACATGCTTTAACTGGAGACTGAGCAGTGAGGCTGGACTCACACTGGGAGATCCATGCTGTGAGACATTCACGACTCACCCCCCTCCCCCGTCCTAATGGCCCTTACAGCTCATCTGCGACCGCCAGGACGGAAACCGGCTGGTGTTTCCTGCAGAGGTGACCCCTTCGTCGGGATCAGGCTCGCCGTCACGCTTCCTTCTCAGGAAGCAGCCGTTTCTTCCTGTCTTTGTCTGCCAACCACACGCATGCGCCTGTCTTCCCATCAGTGCGAGGACCCTTGGTCACACACTGACCCTCACAGGGCCCTCTGTGAGCTCCCCCACACACACCCCAGACACTCACACCAATTATCAGAGTGTAACCAGCCCTGCCTAATGTGTATGCTATTAGCCTCGGAGTTAACCGTTAGCATGTAGTGATGCTAACACCCCACCGAACAAAACCCAGAGACCTGATTGGATGAGACAGGACAGGCTGGGGCGGCAAGACGCGCTCCCAGCAGGCCCCGAGGCTGTCTCACACACACACACACACACACACACACACACACACACACACACACACACACACGCTGATGGACAGCTGCAGCCTGTGGTGTCAGTGGTGGCATTTAGCTGGTGACACACACACACACACACACACACACACACACACACACACACGTATACAGTGACAGTGAGGCTGAAACAAGATGGCAGCAAAAAAACAACAGACTGTGTGACGGGCGAAGACAGACACGAGAAAGAGGAGGAAGGAGGTAAAATGAGGAGGAGGAGACGTGCTCCCCACATGAACATGAGCTCAGCGCACTGACGTCTATTAAAAGGAACTCTGATTAGAGACACAAACACAGACCACACCCAACACACACACACACACACACACGCGCGCGCACACGCGCACACACACACACACACACACAGTGAAATACCTCCACAGATAAAAAGCTCCATGCACTCCACTGTAGTGTGTGTGTGTGTGTTTCCATGTGTTTCTGTGAGGATCCATGTGTGTTTAGACTTTCTAAAGACTTCCACATGCATTCTGTTCTCTCTCTGTGTGTGTGTGTGTGTGTGTGTGTGTGTGTGTGTGTGTGTGTGTGTGTGTGTGTGCATAAACTGTGATCTCCAGCAGAAACAGTAACCAGGCGCTAACAGCATTAGCGTTTGCACAAGAGCTTACTCGCCTCAGGCCAAACATGAATAATGCAGCAGTCAGCCCAAAGCCTACGGGTGTGTGTGTGTGTGTGTGTGTGTGTGTGTGTGTGTGTGTGTGTGTGTGTGTGTGTGTGTGTGTGTATCACTGCTATCTGGCTGTACTCGAGGCTGTCTATATGACGACGGTATTAGAATAATATGCTAATTACTAATAATTACTCTGTAAAACACACACACACATACAGATTCTCCCCCTGTTCCGCTTCCTTCATCTTCTGCTTCCTGCATTTCTTCCTCCCTCCAGGTTGTAACTCTTCCCGGCGAGGATGAAGAGGAGGAGGAGGGCAGCTGCTGGACTTGACACTCGGACTGATCCAGACCTGAAGTAGGTTCCTGAAGGATCACACGGACAACCGAGCAGCCAAGAGAGGTCAGAGGTCAAGTGGCGGCCCTGCCACACCAGTCAAACAGGCGCTGGTTACTGAACAAACCCAGAGGGAACCGGAAGCAGAACCTCTGTATGTGTCAGCACGTATGCATGGAAGGCGAATCACAAAGAGACGTGAACTTTCCAGTGAGAGTGAAAATGCAGACAGGCAGAGTTACTCCTCCAGGGTCCACCTGTGTGTTGTGTTTGGGTCTGCAGGGGCTCCTCAAACTCCTACAGGCTGACGTGAACCTGCTCCATTTCACTCATCAGTCAAGATAAACACGTCTTTATCCTGGTTATGACACGTTTCCTTTTTACTAACACAGCCGGGCTCCATTAGAGGAAATACCAGCCATACATGTGGCTACTGCTGCTTTTGAAGGTCTGTAGGACAAAGCTGCCTGATCCCACCAGACCCCTGGACCAAGGTCCACCAGAGTGGAGATGTTTGTCCACACAGCACAGCAGCAGCTCCTAGCAGCTGTCAGCAGGGGGAGGAGCAACCAGACTGCAGAGCTCACAGAGCTGTGATGAATACTACACACCAAAGTGGGCCAACGTTCCTCCACAGTGACATGACACACTGACACACAGGAAACCATCACTGCCACTTCCTGCTGCTCAGCGAGGCTCTGCCAGCTCGTGGGTTGGACCCTCAGCACCGAACTGTAGGTCCCTCAGTTCAGACTGCACAGTAGTGATTATTATTATTAATACTGCGACGGTCTGCAGTGAGTGTGTGTGTGCGCAGCGATGGCCAGCGGAGGGTTGAGTGTTTCCGTGTGTCCGCTGTCTTTCCTCATCAGTCATACCGTCCACTCTGGAGCCAGAGGACAGCTGCTGTCACTCAGTCTTCATGTCCTCTGTGAACTACATCAGATCTGTCACCGCCAGTCACTGCGAGTCACAGCAAGTCACAGCGGCACGTCCACGCCCGCCCAACGCTCTGCACAAAACTGAAGCACCCAGCCCACCTGTCTCTGCTTAGTGACACTCGCCACAAATTCTCACACATGCTCTCAAAACCAACAAGGACTCCAAACACAAAAAACTGATCCAGAACTTTGGACTTTCTGGACCACAATGAAACTGAGAGAAGATCCTGCTTCATCTCGCAGCCAGTCTGAGAGGGTCCGTCTGGACCAAAGCAGCATTCAGGTGTCCCTGAGCCTGAAAAATAATCAAGGTATTAAAATGTGAGCGATAACGTCACAAATGCGCAATGATTACATATCTGAAGGCTGCAGGTGACCTGACCGAGCTCCGCCCTGAGACAGCTGGGCAGCAGCTCAGTCACCTACAAGCTTCACTGCAATAAGCAGGTGGATGGACGGACAGACAGAGTTCTCCTGGGGTGTCCGACAGCGCTTTGTTCTGGTGTTTGTGGATTTCTTTTGAGGCTGTGGGTCGCCACAGAGACATGTGCAAACGAGGGTTTCAGTTAAAAATCCAGATAATCCAGAGAGCAGATTAGAACATTTCATAACCCAGAAACATGGAAGATTAAGGTCCAGATTAAAGTGCATCCCAAGAAGGAACGAAGGGATTCCTTATTGGTCCGTGTTTCCTCACGTCTTTGTCTCTCTTGTCTGACCTCAGCTGTCCTGGTTATCCTTCACCCTGTAACAGCACCGGTGCATGATGCAATCAGTATGCACTTGTACCTGAGCTGGTGCTGCAGCCCTGTGTGTGGAACCAGACATGTTTCCACAGAGTGACCCACTGAAATCATCATCAGCCCACAGCACACCGCTGAGAACCTTTTCGGTCACACCCACCAACTCTAACTCACCTTTTGCCACTGACCAATAAACTAGGTCATCACCTGACAGCAGTACCAATACTACACCACGTGTACAAGTAGCCAGAGCATCAGCACTAATGCAGCATGGCTAAAGGCCTTCCTGTGTTTACACGTATAATTGAACTTTATTTTCTTCTGCAAATTAGCAAATCTAAATATAGTTTAGTTCAACATGAGAAAATAATTTTTTTGTGATGTTATGTTCTAAGTTGAAGGCGTTGTATACGTTTTTGTTGTTCAAATTTAGATGATGAGGATGTAAACCTGAAGGGGTAGGGCTAAATAAGTATATACTTCTGCCTACTCCTTTTCAAACAACTGCATGGAATGATTTTATGAAACGTTGGTGAATGTATATGTTTGAAATAAAAAAGAACTGAGTTGAACTAAAGCTCAAAGTGAAAGCTCACTGATTCACAACATTTTCACAATAAAAGCTGGACACTGTGAAAAATCTGCATTTTTTCAGTGTGGGTGGCACTGATGCTTAAAATGAAGCTTTGAAACATGATGAACAGATAAAGGCTTTTTTTTTTTAAACCGCTTTGAGTAAAAGAGAGGAAATAACGAACTCTTAGTAAAAACTGTGGTCTGTAATTAAAACTCTGAGAGCACATATTAAATAAAACAGCATGACGAAGCGTCTCCTTCTGCTGGGCAGAAACTCTGCGATTTTTGGCCCTTTTTGAGCCGATTTTTCAGTCGTGTGACCGTTTTGGTGATCGGCCCGAGTTTGGCCTTCATCGTGCGTCGTGCAGTATACACGGGGTAACGAGAAGCGATTAACGCCTCACGACCAGCTCCCGATCATCAATTGCTTGGTCGTAGGAAAATCAAACCTGTTTGAAATCCACATGACCGTTGTGAGTGTCACTGCAGCCACTCACACTGCGCACACGCAAACACGTAAACGTTGGTGAAAAGACGGAGCAGCACGGCAGCGTGTGATCTGGACACAAGCGATGGAGGCACTTGTAGAACTTTGGAAAGCTCATCCGAGCCTTTTCGATGTGGCCTGACAAAATCATCACGACCACAACAACCATGAAAATAGTTGGATTTACACTGCTGCTCAATAACAGCTGCCTGATTTTTCATTAGCAATTTAGCAAAGTTGATGGTGGTGTGTGTCTGTGTGAGTGAAAGACAGAGAGAGCGAGCGACAGATTTTCTGTTATGGACGCACAGTGTGAGCACTCAGGTCAGGCATCAGAGCATCGGGCCGTATAGTGTGAGACCCTGCATCATGACCTACGACCTTCTAACCCCTGCGAGTCAATCGTACAGTTTGAGCAGAAGCTGAATAACGCGACTGAATGTATGCCCAGCTTTAGTCATCCTGGGCACCTTCACAGGTAGGGCCTCTCGCAGGGTCTCTGTATGGCCAGCAGGGGCAGCAGAGAGAAACGGTTCCATTAAACACTAACGTTTTTCATATCAGGCTTCCAGGATCAGGTGTGTAGTTCAGGAGCGCACAGACAGGGGGCGCTGCTCTCACAGCAGCAGACACACAAACAATCCATCGAATAAATGAAGGAGAACGGCTCACAACCACAGGAGTGAGTAAATGCTGAGGATGGCACCTCCAGCTCACGAAGAGCACACCACAGCCTGAACCAGCCCCCATCCTCACACCCTTCCTCCCCCCAGCACACAGAAGGTCATCTCCAGCCTTCAGCAGGGGGGTGGGAGGGGGGGGGGGTTATCGTTCCGCCTGGTGGAGGCAGAAAAGGTCTCGTCCCCCAGGAACCACACAACGGACGGACGCAGCGCACAGCCGGGCGCATCAACACAGCGCATCAGTGTCGGCAGTCAGAGAGCTGCTGTGATTGGTCGACTGATGGATGACCTCACGCTGGTTTAAGTGTGACTGAATAAACATGTCTGTGAAGGTTCTCAGTCATCCAGGTCATCGTAGTCAAAGGAGCTTGCAAAGAAAAGCGTCTGGACTTCTTTAAGTTACTTGAAGACGTTTCACCTCTCATCCGAACTCATCAGAACTGAAGAAGCTTCTCGGATGAGAGGTGAAACGTCTTCAAGTAACTTAAAGAAGTCCAGACGCTTTTCTTTGCAAGCTCCTTTGACGACCGAATAAACAAAATAAAAATAAACTACAGAATAAATTAATACAAAAATAAAACACAAAGCGTGTTTCTTTGTAAAGCGCTTTTTAAATTTTTTTAATTTTATTTACTTACTTACTTTTTTATACTACTACTACTACTGCGTACTACTACTACTAGTAGTACTACCACCAGGCACTTCCATCGCCTGGATGTGCCTGCAGCTCCCTGACGGCGCTGGGACTTTAATGTAACTGTGCTGCAAGGCAGGCCTGGGGGGCACTCAGACATGGGCCTCCACCTGTGAGGCTGATCCTGGGTCAGCCTGTCTCTCCTTTCTTTCTGCTGCTCATAGTTTGGTGCAGCATCAGAGGCAGACGGAGGAGTTAGCGAAGAACTCCTGAAGCGTTTGTTTGTCCTCAGACTGATTATCAGGACTAAAGAGCATTTTTAGAAATGAAGCTGTGAGCTCATTACTCTGATTTCATGAAACTCACAACGACACGCAGGCTGGACTAATGAGCTGTTCACTGCCCTCACAGCGAATTTAATAACACTCTGAAAACATTTTATTCTCATCCTCTGCACATGCACAAAATATACAGCCTGCATTATACCACCAAATATATGAACACTTACATGGTCTGATGCACCAGAGAGCAACGGGGGAGCCAGAGATTGAACCACCGACCATCCAATCAGCAGATGATGTTCTGCTCTACCACCTGAGCTACAGGTGTATATTCAGTCAGAGAAGCTGTCAGCAGTGTTGGTGCTGATTCGCTGTCCTTCCTCTGTGTTTGAAGGTTTTGGACATTTGAGCGTCTCACTCAGGTTTGAAGGTGACACGTCCTTCAGCTGGTGACAAATTTAAAGAAAATGAGTGTTTGCAGTAACTGTAGAGGAGTCGAGGAGCCTCAGGCTAGCTGTTGCTTCAGGTCAAAGTGTGTGGATGTGCAGACGACGCTCTTCTGTTTCAGACATCAGAGAAGCGAAAGCTGACCCATCGCGTTGGTTCTGTGAGGAAGTGCTCACGACGGCTGCGTTTCACTCGGTTTCCTCGTTTTGGAGAAGAAACTGAAGGTTCTCTGTTTATTGGTCTGCGATGTGACATCACGCAGAGCAGGCGTCACCTTGGCTCGTTTCTAATAACCCTGGAGTCGTCTGTGTGTCCTTAACGACTAAAATAAAAACAAGAATCTCACTTTTTTCACTTAACTTTTTACTGTAAAGCAGCTTCATGGTGTGTGTCACGTGCCCTGCATGTCAGAAAGACAAGGAAGCTCCCAAAAGCTGTTCTGACTACAAAGTGATATTTGCTGCGTTGTCAGGACTGATGATGAGGCTCAGGCACAGGAAGAGGAAGGTGAGGAGGACGAGGGGAAGAGCGTCAGGTCAGCTGCTCGCGCCGACATCCTGCGGCCGATATCTGCTGTGAATATTTCTTCTGTTTGAACTTCATGCTCTGCCTCTTTAGTCCCTGTTTTTGTGCTGATTGTGGTTGCTTGACACACACACACACACACACACACACACACACACACACACACACACACACACACACACACACACACACACACACACACATTCATTTAATCCCCAAAACTTTGATGGTTTCCCACAGAAACAAAGAATCAGGTCACATCAAAGCGCTTTCACCTACAAACGAGTAAGACGATCACAGAGCTCTAATCTCTCTCTCTCTCTGCATGTCTTTAACCTTGCTCAGCCTCGACCGGTCCCAGAGGTGAGTCTTGGTTTCCTGCGGTTACGCTCTGACACACATACAGCCAATCATTAATCAGAGTCTGGTAGCACATTAAGAGTCTGAAGCCGCCCGAGGACTCCGGTGCTCGCTCTGACCCAAAAACTCGTCCTCAGCACAAAGACGCTTCCGACAGCAGCGGGTCGGCTCACGCCGGGCGGGCTCAGCTGCCGCCTGCCAGCGGCGCCCAACTTTACGACACAAGCGAAGACACCTTGCTAAAAGTGATTTCACAAAATCTTCCTGTGGTGCCTTCACTGACTGTGTGAAAACCATGTGGATCTGAGCGGCTGCCGGTCTTAGCTTCCTGCTCAGAGCAGTAACAGTAAGGATGGGTACCGGTATCCGGTGCCATGATGGCACCGGTTCTGACATAAACAGTAGTAACCAGACTGAAAAGCAGCGCACATTTCGGTGCTTTATTTCGGTGCTTTTTTTCCCCTGAGCTGTGATACACTTTGGATTCTAGTCAATCATTTTACGTTTCCGAGGATAGTAGGCGGGCCCAGGTACATACGTTCTTTTAGAGCAGAGCTACAGATTAAAAATGCCCAAGGCGAAGCGGTCAAACTCTGGCTGTACTTCACAGCAAAAGATGCAAACTCAGCAGCAACAAGTGCTTTAAGCTGATACTGTGATACTGTCAAAGGAGGTAACACCTCAAATCTGATGAAACACCTGGCGACGCATAGCGGGTTTTTTTTTAAAAGCCGAGAAATGCGCCGTATTTGATAGCTTGCTGCGAGACCTCACACCGTGCACATCTACTGCGGGTGGGTTGCCTGTTATTGGACCCGGAGTTAGCAACATCCCCCAAAGACCCGAAGAGGAGAGTCCTGGCCCCTAGCCCTGCCAGTGTAGCAGAAATGATGATGATGCAGCAGCAGCCGTTCTTCTCTGCGTGAGTAGCTTCATGTTGTTCGTGTGTAATTTACGTTGAGTAGGCTAACCACGTTATTACATTAATGCATGTAAGGTGAACTAGCAAACATCATCATAGCTACATGCGGCTGTCTTCTTGTTTGATGGCAGATGCTCCCTTCACCCTGGCCAAAAAGGCTAAAATGACCAAAGAAAAAGTGGAAAACAGTTAAACATGAGAGGTTTAGGACAAAGTTTGTGTTTTTTTCCCCATTGTTTAAGCACTGCTTCCAGCCAAGAGTGATGCCATATATGCCCCATAGCTGCAGAAAAGGCTAACATTGTTATCTTTTTACAAAAAAAACAGCTGAACATGAGAGGTTTTTGGACCAATTTTGTGTTCTCCATTCTTTAAGCACCGGTTTGAGCACCGTTTAAGCACCGGCACCGTTTCAAAAGTACCGGTTTGGTACTGGTATCGGATAAAACCTAAACGATACCCATCCCTAAGTAACAGTGAGCCTTTATAACCCCCGTCATGGCGTGGTGGAGCAGTGGTTAGTGCTGCCATGAAACGAGGTCCCAGTTTCAAACCCCACACGGCGTCTGCGTGTCCCATTTGGCTGCAGGTGTGTCATAGACTAACGCCTGTCTCCATCTTTGAAACGCTCCTTTAGGGCCGTTGTTCTCTTTTTCTCCAAAGGTTTCAGATTTACTATTAAACTGGCACCATTATAAGCATGGTGAAGCCACAGGACATATTCAGCCAATCAGACGCCGCCATCGCTGTGAAATCAGCGTCAAACAACCATCAGGTAAACTGGAGGAGCAAAACGCTCCGACCACTTCATGTTATGATTTTCTTCTTTTGGATATACTTCACCTCGCTTCAGTTAGGAAAACCAACAATTCAACCCAGCCCACACACACACGCATGCACGCACACACAAACACACACACACACAGGCTGCATATGAATATTTACTGTAGTAATTTAGGTTAAAGCAGCTACTGGGCCTGAAGTCACTGTAGGGTTTAACAGCACTATAGGAAACTGTGTGTGTGCGTTTGTGTGTGCGTGTGCGCCTGTGCTATCTGTTAGCTGGCAGCACTTTCAGATCATTAACATAATGATTATGATAAGAAAGAGAAAGCGTTAAAATCTTAATAAAATATTTATTCTGCCTTCCTCTCATCTCACCGTCGGCACACACAGACACACACACACACACTTGTATTAAAGGAGGAGTTGGGTTCTTACTTATGAGTGTAGATATGAATGTCATATTCAGCTGTCAGAAAACATGAAATATAAAAACGAGTCCCATGGCTCCGGCTACACCTGAATGCGGCTCAGGTAGGACAGTCAGAGTGCGGCGCTCATCGATCGTTGTTACAGAATTATTGATTTATTAGAATCTTTTTCTGTTTGCTGTAAAAACCAAGCAGTCAGTCTGAGGGTCTGCACGCGCTCAGTGAGCACCAACAGATGAGCTTAAAGTCGCGCTGAGCAGGCAGGAAGCATCTTAACACACACACACACACACGGACACACACACACATCGTCTTCAAACAATAATCCTGTGAATATGATCAGGGATTTGGGGCACAGCACTAATCAGACTGACATCTCTGGACACGGATTAAACACACACACACACCCTCTCTCCATGCAGTGTGTGTGTGTGTGTGTGTGTGTGTGTGTGTGTGTGTGTGTGTAATCTCCTGAAGACATGCTGACTCTTCTTTATAATCTGATGTCGTAGAAATAATTTCATTAATCTGACAAACAGCAAGTCGGAGCAGGAGGCCGGAGTGCGTGCAGCTCACAGCGGGTGTATCTGGACTTTGAGCTCCATCAGCTCCACGCTTTCCTTAAACAAACACCTGTCGCTTATTTACGTAGGTACACGTTCTCGCCCCCGTCAGCTCCATCAGCTCCGTCAGTGGCCTTCTGCTGCCTGCCTGACCCACAGACATGTTTCCCTGTGAGAGCTGTGAGAAGTTTTATAAGCTGAACCCACCCATAAGCAGCTAACGCCCACTCTGACAGCAGGGTCACATGACTCCTCCAGGCGCCACACACGTCTGAATCAGGGAAACCGGAACAGGAACCAGAACCAGAACCAGATGTGAAAAAGTCACTCATAAAATCAATACCCTGATCTGGCTTACAAGCCGAGAGGCCCCTCCCCTCCCTGAGCCTGGTTCTGCTGGAGGTTTCTTTGGGTTAAGAGGGAGTTCTTCCTTCCTACTGTCGCCAAAGCGCGGCTGGTGGTCTAATCGTTGGGGTTTCTCAGGATCACCGCAGGGCCTCCACCCTACAGGTACATGGTGATCTGAGCCAGGATTCACAGGCTGTGGGTGAGTGGGTTTACTGTCACCATGGCAAGATGTTAGGTAAACAGGTAACATTAGAGCATGGGAGGGGTGGGGTCTTTGAGGAGCGTTTCAGTTTTGTGGTTTGGCCTTCAAGCTGCTTAAATTCAGATGTGAGTGTGTTTGAGCTGCAAACCATGGCCTCAACTTCACTCTGTCCCACGCTGTGTGTGTGTCTGTGTGTGTGCATCAGGCAAAACTCCCTTTATCTCCTCCCTTTTCATCCTCACGTCTGTGATTCCAGAAAACAGGATTTTCTCCTGGATCTTCACTTTCTCGTTATCCGCTGGTGTTGGTGACGTGACCTCGACCGGCGCCTCGAGCATTAGAGACCTCGCTGTCCTGCGGAGAGTTCGGGGACCGGAGAAGATGCGGATCTCAGAGACAGAGCTTAGCGCTGACACCGGCCTCCTTCTCCGCAGCGTTGATCTCATCTCACACATTAAACAAAGAGAGTTTTAATCCGGCTCCTTTAATCCCCGCTGGGTTTGCAGACACAGCGTCTGAAGGCGGCGTGTTAATCTGGGGAGTGGGGGGCACAGCGGCATCTTGGCCCGCCAGGGCAGCTTTAATCCAGCGCAAACACACAAAAAGTGGTGCCTCTGCTGCCGCTGATACTTAGATGTGGATTTACAGGGAGATTAAAGCCAACAAAGATTTTTTTAAAAGACTCGAACACAAACAGGAAGCTGCAGGCGGGAGATGAGGAGCAGATTCATTTATTTATTACAAAACACGAACTCTGAGCGGAATGCACAGGACACAACACAACAGCACAAAACATTCTGCACATCCTCCGTGTCCTTCACAGCCAATCACTGACGGCCAGCTCAGGGACAGGACAGGGAGCTGGGCGGGTTGCAAAGCAGCAGGCAGAGGCTGAAGAGGCCAGAACACCTTTGCCTCCTGTCTGCACTCACATGATCAACAACCGTGCAGACAGTTCACTAAAAAGCTTTTTCACTTCGCCGCATTTCTGACTGTAATCTGGAGATACAATCAAACACATCACAAACTTACCGAACTTTAAACACGCGCCGAGTCTGACTGATTGAATCGTTCCAGTGCAGTAGGGTTGGGCGATACGTAAAAATGTTCCAACCAACAATCGTAAGTCCAATAGTCAACAATGGGCGATATATTCGTGCATGACTTTTTATGAGTGGAGCCATGCAATCATTGGACTATTTGTGCGTTTACAACAGAGAAAAAGGCCAAACATGGACGAACTAATTTGGGATTTCTTTGGCTTAAACCGGATGAAAGAGGTAAACCTAAGAATGTAACCAAAGCTTGTGCAGACGTACAGCAAAGGACTGAAGTACTCTCAGGACTGAGGACACTCTGAGGACGGGGCATTTTCTTGCAGATAAAAGAGGGTGCAGTTACAACTATTATTTCTGTTGACTGCTTCTATTAGCTCCATCATTACGAGCAAACGTACTCATGGGCAAATAAAGAAAGAAATCACCCTTGTAAACACGAGGGCGATTTATTTGTCCAATCGCCCGACCCTGAAGTGAAAACTGAAAACCTGGAGAAGCTGCGTCTCTAAAGTTTCCTCCAGAGGAAGCAGCTGGTTTGTACTTCCTGGTATCCACAGATCGATCGATTAGTAATCAGACGTGCCCAGTTTGATCTTTGTGAGCTCAGAGAAGCTTTTCTGCTGCCAGCTCACAAACTGAGACGCTCGTTTAGTTGCAGAAAGGTTGGAGCGCTGTCGCCTGTTAGCCGACAGTTGTGATGGCGTGCTCGGTTTTTACCTGCTCAGGTAGAACCATCAAACACGGAGCCACAGCCCTCATCGCTCAGGGAACTCCATCGCCACACACAGCTCATTATTTCAATCAGTGCAGAGGTGAAGATCTGAGAGAGCGCACACACACAGTCACTGAGCGGCTCACTACACTAACACTATTAAAGGTGACTGTACAGCAGCTAAAAGCCTCAATTGGCTTAAGAAGCACCCTGATAGCGCACACACACACACACACACACACACACACACACACACACACACACAGAACTAGGGGTTTCTCATGGCTTGCTGTCTGGAGCACTTTTCAGTTTCTGCATGAAGACACAGTTTCCCTTCATCAGCGCTGAACATCTGACTCAAGTACACGAGATACTTTTATGCTACTACTGTTTACATTTCAGAATCAGAATCAGAAAGGGTTTTATTGCCAAATGTTGAGCAGGCTTACAACATTAGGAAATTGCTGCGGTGCTTCAGTGCAAACATACTGTCATAAATTACGCTTAAATAGACATGAAAATAAAAATAAGAATAAAAATTTAAGTACTAAGTAGATAGATATATACATGATATATACATGATATATACATGAGTGCAGGTGGTGGTCAGTGCCAAACATGGAATGATGCAGTGAACACAGCGTAGGGTCATGTGTTAGTGGTGGGAACAGTCATACGGTTATTGTTCATGTGTCCAACAGCAGAGGGGAAGAAACTGTTCTTATGGCGAGAGGTTCTGGTGCGAATGGACCGGAGCCTCCTGCCTGAGGGGAGCAGGTCAAACAGACTGTGTCCAGGGTGAGAACGGTCAGCTGTGAGCCGAGCTGTACGCCCCAGTGTCCTGGAGGCGTACAGGTCCTGCAGAGATGGGAGTCTGCAGCCAATCACCTTCTCAGCAGAGCACACAACACGCTGCAGTCTCTGTTTACTGTATATACCAGGTCCTGTTATACAGCTGCTACTGTTAAACAGCAGATAATCTATCAGGTACTTTTGTAACAAACGTAGCAGGCTTTGATCAATCGCATACAAAGATGCATGTGTAGCGTTACACAGCCACCATTCACAGAAACGGTCAGCTGATGGCGCCGTGACGGTTGGTGTGAGCGCAGCATCGTAACATCGTGACCGGAGCTAGCTGCATACTTTTACATTACTAAGAGGTCGTTTCCTCTGATCATGTGATCACATGACCCAACCTGAACACAAGAATGAAATCCACTGCATGATTTTTAAACATACAAATAAACCGTCAGACACACAGTCAATGCTGATCACATGACAGGAAGGACGGACTGTGATTGGTCAGACGGAGCTGCCTTTGAGAAACAAAGAAGAAGAAGAGGAAGGAAGTGAAGGTCTCAGAGGTGTGAGGAGAGATAATTAACTCACTGAGGACCCTCGACACACACACACACACACACCTGAGTGCGCAGTGTGAGGTTAATCTGTGAGCTTCATTAAAACCCTGACGAGACAGAACAAAGAGCTGACTTCATCTGAACACACACAGAAACTCACACACTCAGGAGGAAAGGCTAAAGTCCTGAATCAGCGACAGTCCTGAACCTGGACACACCGGGAGTGTGTGTGTGTGTGTGTGTGTGTGTGTGTGTGTGTGTGTGTTGCTGAGTTAACAGTAGCTCTCTAATTACAGCCCGTCTCTGAGTCCAGGTGTCTCTGTGCACCTTCCACCACACTCACTCCCACATGTTTTCACTCCATGAGAACCACAGCCTACATTACCCACAGTGCACCTGGACAGACTGCTGTGAATTACCCGTAATGGACAAAAGTACTGCTTTTAAAAGGTTCAAAGACTCAAAGATCATCAGAGTGGAGGCCACAGGAGGCTGCTTTGCAGTCAGAGACTTTTAATTTGGAAATCTCAGGACAAAGGCTCATTAACAGGATGCTAAAGAACAAAAAACAACAACACAAACTCCCACCTGAACCCAACCACCGGGCATGCTCATTAGCTGCGCTCCATCTCCGCCGTTATCAGGGCATGGCGGCCATCTTAGACTCAAACCACAGAGAGTTTCATTCACACACACACACACACACACACACACACACACACACACACACAAACACACACACACACACACACACACACACACCCTGCAGCTGTCCATATGTGCAGCAGAGAGGGGCGGACAGGAGGAGAAATCAAACGCACCCTCAGGCTGCAGACAGAAGCTCCTGGTCTCCTGCAGTTTGACTCCTGAAGCTGACTCCACAGTCTTCTTCTGGACTTCCGTCCTGATCATCCCCGACTCCACCTGCTTCCATCCAGCAGTCACGGAAACCTAAACTCTGAGATTCTGGGCGCCGCGTTATCGTTCGTTATTCGTTGTTGTTCTGCTGCTTTTACTGCAGTGAAGGATGTGAACACTTCCTGACATCTCCAGATGTTTCTGAGCCATCAGCAGAACTACAGGCAACATGTCTGCCCTCAGGGAAGACTTCTCAGGTTTTTCCCAGTAATGGGAACCAAATCCCAGAGTTAGACCATTAAAGACCAGAGAATCAATGAGCTGTACAAGCTCTAGAAACATTCATGAAACCTCCACAAGATGGATCCGCACACTGCTGCCCAACAGCAGTCAAACAGCAGCACCGCCCACAGCGACTTGTTAAAAAGGATTTATACATCAGATATAAAGTCGTGCTGATTCAGCTGGAACTTGATTCTTTGTCCTGAAGAACTCCTGATGAGCGTTACAGTATGGGACTGATGGACACGCCCACTGACAGCAGAAGAACCGCCCCAAAACGTTGGTTCTGTTCACCTGGACGTCTTCAGTGGGAGGATCAGTCATCGACAGGTGACTCCTTCGGTTTCAGCTGACTGCAGGTTTCAGTCTTATGAACAGCAGCAGCACTGACTGCACACAGGCTGTGAGGTCAGTTTATGATCAAAGACCTCTGATCAATGAGTCTTGTTCACAGAGAGGTGGGAATGGCTGCAATCACAGCATTGTGAGATGGTGACAGATGGACCCTTAGGCCCCTCCTCCATTCAGATATGGTCTTTCCCTTTTCACGTAAATGGCCTCCTTGACTCCACCCTCAAACCAGCGTTCCTCACATCCTCATCCTTGAAAGTGTCCCACGCTGTGTCCACTGGCCTGTAGGTGTAAACAGACTGCAGAGTCCTGGCCTGACGAGGTGGCTCTTCTGTGTTGTACCATCCTCTTCGCCAGAGGTTGTTTGGTTTCCCCGATTATAAATCCTGCCAATCCTCCTGCACTTAACAGCGCTGTGGAGAGCATCCTCACACAGAACATGACATCATGGTTTGGGAACAGCTGTGTGAAGGACCAAAAAGCTCTCCAGAGAGTGATCCGTACAGCAGAACGCTGCTGCAGGATTGCTCTCCCCCCGCTTCAGGACACCTACACCAGGAGATGCCGGACTAGAGCAGAACAGATACTGAAGGACCCGTCCCATCCTGGCAACAAACTGTTCCAACTTCTGCAATCTGGTAGAAGGTTCCGCATCTTCCGGGCAAGGACAGAGAGACTCAAGAGGAGCTTCTATCCCCAAGCCATCCGTGCCCTAAACACACACACCCGCCCTCTCACATCATCTATAATTGACTGAGACAGGACTCTTCCAGACACTAAACCAAGGCACAATGTACATTTCAATTCCTTTCATTTTAAATATGTTTATATTGTCTATCCTGTAAAATAGTCAGATATCTATTCATATTAATGTACAGAATTCACCTGCTTGCTGCTACTACTGCACATTCACCCAGTGTATATACTATATGTGTGTGTATATATATATATACAGTGGGGCAAAAAAGTATTTAGTCAGCCACCGATTGTGCAAGTTCCCCCACCTAAAATGATGACAGAGGTCAGTAATTTGCACCAGAGGTACACTTCAACTGTGAGAGACAGAATGTGAAAAAAAAAATCCATGAATTCACATGGTAGGATTTGTAAAGAATTTATTCGTAAATCAGGGTGGAAAATAAGTATTTGGTCAATAACAAAAATACAACTCAATACTTTGTAACATAACCTTTGTTGGCAATAACAGAGGTCAAACGTTTACTATAGGTCTTTACCAGGTTTGCACACACAGTAGCTGGTATTTTGGCCCATTCCTCCATGCAGATCTTCTCGAGAGCAGTGATATTTTGGGGCTGTCGCCGAGCAACACGGACTTTCAACTCCCGCCACAGATTTTCTATGGGGTTGAGGTCTGGAGACTGGCTAGGCCACTCCAGGACTTTCAAATGCTTCTTACGGAGCCACTCCTTTGTTGCCCGGGCGGTGTGTTTTGGATCATTGTCATGTTGGAAGACCCAGCCTCGTTTCATCTTCAAAGTTCTCACTGATGGAAGGAGGTTTTGGCTCAAAATCTCACGATACATGGCCCCATTCATTCTGTCCTTAACACGGATCAGTCGTCCTGTCCCCTTGGCAGAAAAACAGCCCCATAGCATGATGTTTCCACCCCCATGCTTCACAGTAGGTATGGTGTTCTTGGGATGCAACTCAGTATTCTTCTTCCTCCAAACACGACGAGTTGAGTTTATACCAAAAAGTTCTACTTTGGTTTCATCTGACCACATGACATTCTCCCAATCCTCTGCTGTATCATCCATGTGCTCTCTGGCAAACTTCAGACGGGCCTGGACATGCACTGGCTTCAGCAGCGGAACACGTCTGGCACTGCGGGATTTGATTCCCTGCCGTTGTAGTGTGTTACTGATGGTGACCTTTGTTACTTTGGTCCCAGCTCTCTGCAGGTCATTCACCAGGTCCCCCTGTGTGGTTCTGGGATCTTTGCTCACCGTTCTCATGATCGTTTTGACCCCACGGGATGAGATCTTGCGTGGAGCCCCAGATCGAGGGAGATTATCAGTGGTCTTGTATGTCTTTCATTTTCTGATGATTGCTCCCACAGTTGATGTTTTCACACCAAGCTGCTTGCCTATTGTAGATTCACTCTTCCCAGTCTGGTGCAGGTCTACAATACTTTTCCTGGTGTCCTTCGAAAGCTCTTTGGTCTTGGCCATGGCGGAGTTTGGAGTCTGACTGTTTGAGGCTGTGGACAGGTGTCTTTTATACAGATGATGAGTTCAAACAGGTGCCATTCATACAGGTAACGAGTGGGGGACAGAAAAGCTTCTTACAGAAGACGTTACAGGTCTGTGAGAGCCAGAGATTTTCCTTGTTTGAGGTGACCAAATACTTATTTTCCACCCTAATTTACGAATAAATTCTTTACAAATCCTACCATGTGGATTCATGGATTTTTTATTCACATTCTGTCTCTCACAGTTGAAGTGTACCTCTGGTGCAAATTACTGACCTCTGTCATCATTTTAAGTGGGGGAACTTGCACAATCGGTGGCTGACTAAATACTTTTTTGCCCCACTGTATGTATATATATATATATATATATATAATGTTTTTCCTCTACACCCCCCCCCCCCCCCAATTATTTTGCACATGTCGAGCAGCGTGTCCGGCTACATTTCACTGTGTGTTATACTTGTATAACTATGCATGTGACAAATAAAGAACCTTGAACCTTGAACCTTGAACCACTATGTTACTCTGTTTGTGTCGGGGGACCCGATCCTTGGGGTGGACCAGTTTTTGGTGCAGCGTTTAAAAGCGACCAAGACGCAGTGTTGAATCCAATCCGAGTGCAGATCTGATGTTGAGGGGAGAGGCGTCGACATGGCGATCAAATCTGCTCTGAACAGCTTTTGTTTTTAAAAACGAAGAAGTAAACTTTAGTAAAGGAGAGACCGTCTGCTCACTGTTGCCCCCATCAGCTGAGCACAGGCACAAAAGCTGACTGAAAACAACCTCACCTTCATCATCCTCACATCCACAGGCTGTACTACTGCAGTACAAGTACACACATCCACAACATGTCTGCGGCTCACTGCAGAGCCTGGGTGTTACCAGAGACATGAAAAGCCTCGAGAACACAACCAGACTGTTAATCAATAATCATGGTATTGATTTATCGATGTGGCCGTGCCGACACGCGCTCTCATGGAGCTGTTTCTCTGGGCTTTGGTTCAAACGAGTCTTTGAATGCAACAGTCAGAGCAGCGACGCCGACATCAGGAAACGGGACCGAACGCACAAACATGTCGTTTTTATTGAGAGACGGGCAATCGATCAATAACAGCCTGACCTTAAATCAGACAGTCCCACCGCGGCACATATTCTCTGTTCTACTGTCCTCTACTGTCCTGCTTCTACTGGACTCTATTTTCAATTCTACTCTGCTGCAACATGATCACTGCATTAGAAATATGATCAATATTTAAACCTGTGACTTTTATTCCCACAACTGTTCAATGAGTCAGAATTCAAACAGACTTTTGTATGGGAGGAGAATCAATCCTGGTTTCTACTAATTCTACTGTGTGACTCTTCACCTGCAGAAAAACACTGAGAAAACACTCCAAATATAATCAATATGATCAATACGGTCAAATGTGGCTGCGTGAGTTCTACTTCACATGAATTCAAAGGGATTCATCTCAGCTCTGTGCTGCGACCTCACTGATTCTACTGCAAACATTTGCTGTGTTCTATTGTGGGTTCTACTCTGGGTTCTGCAGCAGAGCGTCCAGCCGATCAGATCAATACCATCAATCACAAATCTATTTGTGTAATGACGGACTTCAGCCTGTCCTGCTTCACACGCAGTCAGCCTGCTCTTGTGTCTGTTTCTACTCTGTTCTATTGATAGATTCTACTGTTGGAGAAGCAGGACTGTGACATCATCAGAGCCGATTATGTTTCCGATCATCTGATCGATCAGTCGGTTAGTTTGGGTTCATAAAACAACACCGGGCAGAATGTGAACGCACTTCGGTTAGAAAGCTGGACTCTACCGAGGTCTACTGCCGTCACGTGACAGAATAAAGCGACTTAGCTGGTTCTGGTTCCGACAGAAAACTCGGACAGAAAACCACGAAGAAGAAGAGGAGGAGGAGGAGAAGGAGGGGGAGGTTTTCCTAGCTGGAAACTTGGATGCCAACACGGTAACTCCCATGTTCCTCCTCCTCCTGCTCCTCCGGGTCCTGGAGCCCCGAACCCGGCCCCGGAGCTCTTCTTACCTTTGAAGGTGTCCGCCCGCGCGCCCATTAGTCCCAGCGAGAGCATAAGGAGAGCTGCGCGCAGCACCAAACTTCCAGCGAGCTCCATGTTCACAGCGGAGCCTCCGCGCGGAGGAAACTACTTTCAACTCTGACCCACTCCTCCGCCTCCTCCTGCTCCTTTTCTTCTTCTTTTCCTGTTGTTTCCTGTCCGAACCTGGCACGCGCAGACAGGTGAGCAGGCAGACAGGTATCACGGGAAAGTGTCGCTGGAAGGCTCAGACTTCAGTCTCCGCTTCTCCTCCTCCTCCTCCTCACAGAGAGAGAGGGGGGGGGGGGCAGCTGCTGACGTCACAGGGGGAGGGGGGGTCGTTTTACAGGAAACGTTTGTTTTTATTTCTTTGATGTTTCATTAAATGTTCACTCAGTTGGTTTTATTGTGTCACGTGACTTTATAACGTTAATCGTTTCACACGGAGTCGTTTATAAAATTTTCACACACACGGTAACACAGGAGGTAGAGCAGGGCAGCTGCTGAGGGTTGCTGGTTCGATCCCT
>NC_137430.1:35539139-35739139 GCF_964374335.1 Astatotilapia calliptera
ATGACCTGTCCTTCTCCATTAACACCACAGCAGTTATCAAAAAAGCACAAAAGCGTCTCCACTCCCTCAGGAGACTCAGAAAAACAGGACTCTCCACACTTCACCTCACAAATTTCTACAGAGGCACCATTGAAAACATCCCGACACAAAGTTTTACAGCATGGTTTGGCAGCTGCAAGTCCTACAAGAAGTGTCAACTTAATAGGATTGTTAAGACTGCCAGGAGGATTGCTGGTGCCCCTCTCTCATCACTGGAGGAGATCTACAAACAGCACTGCATACGCAGAGCTATCTCCATCATCAGAGACCCCCACCACCCCTCTCATGACCTGTTCTCACTCCTGCCGTCTTACAGGTGGTACAGGAGCATCAGCTGCAGAACCTCCAGGATGCTGGTTCTTTGTGAGACTGATAAATGGACTGTGCCCCCTCTCCACCTACACAGCCATTCACACAGCTACACTGTATAATCAACAAGCGGACTTTGTTGCCCCTATCTAGACACACACACACACACACACACACACACACACACACACACACACACACACACACACACACACACACACACACACACATACAATACACTCCACACTACCTAATTTAACCATCCCCTTCCGTGACAGGACTGCTGCTATCTACCCGAATGAATGTGACATGAGTTCGTTTTAGAACTTAAATTTTATGCTATTTATTTATCCATAACTATTGTTGCAATTCATTACTGCCTCTTTTACTGCTCTTTTTAAACCTTTTCTGTTTAAACTTATTCTTTTTAAACTGTATTGCTTTTTGCACTGTAGAGGCTGGTGAGAAACAGTATTTTGTTTCAGGTGGGGTAACACTATACAAAAGCCAAAGACTTCTTGAGTCTAAAGTGTGAGAGTAAAAGCACTGTGTCGCTGTGGTGGCAGCTGTAGCAACCTGTTTAAAATAGAAACTGCTGCACGCACAACGTCTGAACACAAACTGATAAGATGCTATGCTTCTTAGAATTCGAGCATCAGGGCTGTCAGAGATGCAGATGCTGATTATGGAAACCGCATAATAACCAACACATGCGAACATGTTTCCGCTTCACTGGCTCTGCAGCCTCAGCTCTGCTCCTCAGGCCTAAAACTTTCTGTATTTATTTGCTCCTATTAGCTCTCCACAGTCTGGACTCTCTGCTCAGTTCAGCTTTTCTTTTTTTTTTTTAGATTAGATGATGTAGGTTTAATTTAACAGTTACATGTAGTAACTGTTAGTAACACATATGTGAGAATGCTGTTTGTGGACTTCAGCCCTGCCTTCAATACAGTCCAACCCCACAAAATGATTACAAAACTAAGCAGTATAGGACTCAGCAGCTCACTGTGCACCTGGATACCGGACTTCCTGAGAGACAAAACCTCAGGATGGGAGAGCACACCTCCTCCACCCTCTTTCTGAACATAGGCGTCCCACAGGGAACAAGGCGATCTGAGCGCTCCACTCTCTGCATTGATGGAGAGGAGGTAGAAAGCTTTAAGTTTCTCAGAGTCGCAACCTCGGCCGACCTTACCTGGTCCACAAACATTTCCCACCAGGTAGGAAAAGCATAAGAGAGGATGTACTTCCTCAGGAAGCTGCTTCAATTACTCCCAGAGACTGCTAATGAACTTCTACCGCTCCACCATCGAGAGCCTTCTGACCTACTGCTGCTACTCTGGTTCAACTGCTGCACTGTGGAGGAGAAGAGGAAACTGCAGCAGGTGGTGAGGGCAGCAGAGCGGTTATTGGCACCTCACTAGCCCCCCTCAGAGACATTTATACTGGCAGACTTCTGCAGAAAGCCAGCATCATCATCAAGGACCCCTCCAACCTGGACACTCACTTTCCCCCTCCCCTCTGGTAAACACTACAGGTCCATCAGGTCAAAGACAAACAGACTCAACAGAAGCTTCTACCTACAGGCTGTCAAACACGCCCCACCTCCACCCTGACTAAAGGTTAACTGTGCTGCTAACACTCATGGGCACTATACTTATCTACAAACAGTTTTCATTACAGTATTTATTTATAAACAGTACTCATTACAATATAATACAAGTAGCGTTCCTGCCTGTTACTCAGTGTGCAATACCACCAATCACACCTTATACTGCACTGATCCTACTCCTTACACTGTTCCTGTGGATATATTTATATATTTTCTTTCTGTATATAACGTGTGCATTACCTCTTAAACTTCTTTTTATCTTTATTGATCTCATTCTCCTTTCCGAAGAATGTTGAATGTAAAAATCTACAGCTACTAACAGAGACATACCAAACTGTGTTTCATTGTTCTGGTAACAGTGACAATAAAGATCTATCTTATCTTATTTGATATGATTTTTAAGTGTTTTCTAGTGTTAAGGAGTGTGTCAGGGTGCTGGGTCTGAGTTTATAGTCTTTTTGCGATTTCTTTGTGTTTGGAATGTTTTAGTTTTCTGTTAGTTTTAAGTTATTCTTTGCTTTGGCTGTACGTTTAGTTATATTTGCTCCCATGTTGTCTGATCCAGGTGTCTCGTGTCCCCTTCCTGTTTACATGTCTCCCCTGTCTGTCACATGTGTCCATGTATGTTTCTTCAGTCCGTCACGTCTCATTCCCTCTCTTTCGTGACCCCTGTGATTAAGTTTCCCTCTCTCTCACCCCCTCTCTCTGTCTCTTGTGTCAAACTCGCACATCCCAGTTTACGTCGCTCCATGTTTCCTGTTTTATGTTGAAGGTCTTGTGTTCCATGTTCAGTGTGTTTAGTTTTGCTTCCCCTGTGGCGTCATGTTCATCTGCATCAGCCCATGTGTTTCCACTTCCCCTGATCAGCTCCTGTCTGTCTGTGAGTTTTCATTCATTCTTTGTCAGGTCATCCGTCATGTTCACGCCATGTTTCAAGGGTGTCACGCTTCCAGGTATTGTGTTGTTGCCAGGTTTCCATGTTTAGGATTTTCATGCTTACTTTCCAGTTTCCCCATTTTAGGTTTATGTTTGGTGTCATTTACCTAGGGCACATTTCCGTTTTTCATGGTTTGTCTGCCAGCGCAGGCCGTGACAAAGGGAACAGAAGGTCCAACAGAAACAGCAAGCATCCTTTAATTACAGATTAAATCAGACGGAGCGAGGGAAAATGAGTAATGGATGCTGGGGATCCAGAACAGGAAATATACACACCAGCAATAACAAGTAACAATGAAAATCAACCAAACTGGTATAAAAACAGAAAAAAGTGCTTAACTTTCCTTTCTTATTTCAACAAGGCAGCTGGACGGCTGGTCAGAACAAATTATAGCATTTATAATAAATGCTATAAATGAATGAATTCATGTTATATGGCACTTTCACATTTTAGATAGCCAGGCTCATATTGTAACAGTAATTCTGTATCAAAAACATTTTCAACTCTTGAAGTTAAACCCTGTCACAGACTGAGCAAAGACTCATTCTGATTCTCCTACTTGGTGTCTGACCTTCTTTCCTGTTCATCTTTGCTGATTTGGTGAAGGCTTATTAGGATAACCTCATGTTTAAAGAGCTTTCTGAATGTGTGTGTGTTCCTTTTCTTTCCCCTCTGGCTTAGAGGGAACGTTTTCTGCCCAGTGTTGTAGGGTCCTGATTACTCCACGTCTGTGTGGTGGTGGGAGTCACAGAGGTACTGGTCTGTGTGTGTGAGCTTCCTGTCACAAGGCTGGCATGAGAGATGGTCCCAAATGCAGATACCACATAGAGACAATGATCAGATTCACAGGTTTTATTTAGTCACAGGCTGAGTACTGTGATCTTAACAAGAATAACGTGGGAAGCACAGGGATTAGGGAAACGCTGGAGGCAGGTTACTGGTGAGGGGAAAAAACTACACTGGGCTCAGAACATAGATTCACTGGGGCAACTGCTCTGCAGAGAGATTAGTGGACAGGAAAGGGAACTGAACCTAGGATGGTGGAATATGGGCTGAGTTACAGTTACAGGTTCGAGGTGGGTGAGAGCTGGAAGAATAAGCAGCCGACTGGTGAGCAATGGTCAGTGTTTTATCAACCTGAGGTGGTGGGACTCCTGAACAGGCGGCGGGCAGGGGGGACAGGCCGGTGGGACAATGGATATTCAGATTCCTTTGGTGAGATGGCGAGGCGAGGACACAGTGGTGAAGAACCCAGCACGAGACTGTAAACTGCTGGTGAGTTGAACGATGAGAAAAAGCATAAGTAGCTGACGACCTGGTGAAAGAGAGATGGCCAAACCGGGCATAAATGTAGCCTTGTTGATTACTGCCAATGACAGACAGGGGAGTGGAAGTGGCCAGGGCTCTGTCATGTTGTGCTGCATGGCAGGAGATTGGAACCAAATACAGGACACAGAGGGATGAACGTAAAACGTCATCAGAAGGAAACTTGGCCAAAACAAAACCTCGAACATGGAACAAGAAAACCCAACTGGACTCAAGAAACTAAAAACTGAGAAACACGAACCAGGAAAACACACCAGGAACTATGAACTAGAATTTTGCCAGGAACACGAAGGGAGAAAACGCAGCACGGAGAGGGTACAACACGACATAAAGCAAGGAAAACACAGGGCTTAAATACACACTGGAGTAATCAGGGAATGGGAGACAGGAGGGAAACAAAGCTGGGAATAATTAGGCATAACAAGACAAGGGGACGCAAAACTAGACACACTGACATAACACATGAGACTATCAAAGTAAAACAGGAAATACGACACACACACACATACTTCACACAGGCTAAACACTACGACATAACAGACTCAGTAAAAGAGGCAACACAGAGACAAGGGTCACTAGGCATGAGACATGGGACCAGGACAGGAACAGAGACTGAACACAGGCTAAGAAAAATACAAAGGGAGGAAAAATGAAGATCACTAGGCAACAACAAAACCAGGAATAGCACTTCCTTCCACTTCCTGCATGTAAAGGTTGGCTACAATAGGTAAAATGCAAACTACACAATGGAAGGCCCCAACCAGGTGATGGAGTCAAAGTGAGGACCTGTAAGGCAACCGTCCGAATCACTGCACCGCCATCCTGCATCTTGACAAAACAATGAAACGAGGGGGGGACCCTTCAGGGCGACAATGATCCCCAACACACAGCCAAGGAAACTCGTAGTTCGTTTCCAAGAAAGAAAATAAAGCTGCTAGAGTCAGCCAGTCACCTGAATCCTTATGAAACCCTAAAGGTCAGAGGTCATAGATGGGGTCCACAGAACCTTCAGGGTTTGAAGAAGGGACCAAAATCCCACCTGAGCACTGCATGAGACTCATTTCTCCATACAGGAGGCGTCTTGAAGCTGTCATCACCAACACAGGTTTTTTTACGAAGTATTAAAAACATTAGTAAGTAAGTAAGTAAAGTTTATTTATTAAGCGCTTTTCATAGACAGGTAGTCACAAAGCGCTGCACACAAAGATTAAAATAAACAGTACGATAAATAGCAAAATGCACAATATACACAATATAGAAGTTAAATGTAAATTAAAAATGTAAAAAGCGTTGGTCAACCGAAGGCTTGTTTAAACAGTAAAGTTTTTAACTGCTTTTTAGAGGATTCAACAGAGTCAACCAAACGTAGTTGTAGAGGTAGACTGGTCCACAGCCTTGGTGCCACAGACTGAAAGGCTCCGCCCCCTTTCATCTTCAGTCGCGTTCGGGGAAAAACCAACAAACTCTGAGTCTGTGAGCGGAGACAACGAGCAGCAGAGTATTTTGTGAGAAGCTTGGATAAATAATCTGGGGCCATTTAGTGCTCTATATGTTAAAACAATAATTTTAAAATGAATTCTAAACTCTATTGGGAGCCAATGTAAAGAACATAAAATAGGAGTGATGTGAGCTCGCTAGAGCGAGTTAGTCTGGCTGCTGCGTTTTGTATAGCTTGGAGGTGAGAGAGAGATGATTTATCCAAGCTGGTAAACAGGGAATTACAATAATCTAAACGTGATGACACAAATGCATGGACAATTTTTTCCAGTTCAGCTGAGGAGACCATATGTCGCAGTTTAGATATTTTCCTTAAATGATAGAAACATGAACGAGACAGAGATTTTACGTGTGAGTCAAGGCCCAAAGATGAGTCAAATATATAAAAAAAAAAAACACCCAGCACGCCCCTGCGGGCGGTTTATCCTTCAAGCTCGGGTCCTCTACCAGAGGCCTGGGAGCTTGAGGGTCCTGCGCAGTATCTTAGCTGTTCCCAGGACTGCGCTCTTCTGGACAGAGATCTCCGATGTTATTCCCGGGATCTGCTGGAGCCACTCGCCTAGCTTGGGAGTCACCGCACCTAGTGCTCCGATTACCACGGGGACCACCGTTACCTTCACCTTCCACATCCTCTCGAGCTCTTCTCTGAGCCCTTGGTATTTCTCCAGCTTCTCGTGTTCCTTCTTCCTGATATTGCTGTCATTCGGAACCGCTACATCGATCACTACGGCTGTCTTCTTCTGTTTGTCTACCACCACTATGTCCGGTTGGTTAGCCACCACCATTTTGTCCGTCTGTATCTGGAAGTCCCACAGGATCTTAGCTCGGTCATTCTCCACCACCCTTGGGGGCATCTCCCATTTTGACCTCGGGACTTCCAGGTTATACTCGGCACAGATGTTCCTGTACATCTTTACACAGCCTATATATATATATATATATATATATATATATATATATATATATATATATATATATATATATATATATATATAGAGAGAGAGAGAGAGAGAGAGAGAGAGAGAGAGAGATCAGGAGGAGCTATGATCATGGTCTCTGTCTTGTTCATGTTTAAAACAAGGTAATTGCTAGAAAGCCAATCAGAAACCTGGGTTAAGAACTGGTCTAGGGTGGACAGCCTATCCAGCTGATGAGGAGAAAAATAAGTAAATGACCCGGGACAACAAGGGGCATCTTCATAAGGGGAGATCTTCTCGAGAGCAGTGATGTTTTGGGGCTGTCGCCGAGCAACACGGACTTTCAACTCCCGCCACAGATTTTCTATGGGGTTGAGGTCTGGAGACTGGCTAGGCCACTCCAGGGCTTTCAAATGCTTCTTACGGAGCCACTCCTTTGTTGCCCGGGCGGTGTGTTTTGGATCATTGTCATGTTGGAAGACCCAGCCTCGTTTCATCTTCAAAGTTCTCACTGATGGAAGGAGGTTTTGGCTCAAAATCTCACGATACATGGCCCCACGGGGCGATCATGGCTCAAGAGTTGGGAGTTCGCCTTGTAATCGGAAGGTTGCCGGTTCGAGCCCCGGCTCGGACAGTCTCGGTCGTTGTGTCCTTGGGCAAGACACTTCACCCGTTGCCTACTGGTGGTGGTCAGAGGGCCCGGTGGCGCCAGTGTCTGGCAGCCTCACCTCTGTCAGTGCGCCCCAGGGTGGCTGTGGCTACAATGTAGCTTGCCATCACCAGTGTGTGAATGTGTGTGTGACTGGGTGGATGACTGGATATGTAAAGCGCTTTGGGGTCCTTAGGGACTAGTAAAAGCGCTATATAAATACAGGCCATTTACAGGCCATTACCATTCATTCTGTCCTTAACACGGATCAGTCGTCCTGTCCCCTTGGCAGAAAAACAGCCCCATAGCATGATGTTTCCACCCCCATGCTTCACAGTAGGTATGGTGTTCTTGGGATGCAACTCAGTATTCTTCTTCCTCCAAACACGACGAGTTGAGTTTATACCAAAAAGTTCTACTTTGGTTTCATCTGACCACATGACATTCTCCCAATCCTCTGCTGTATCATCCATGTGCTCTCTGGCAAACTTCAGACGGGCCTGGACATGCACTGGCTTCAGCACGTCTGGCACTGCGGGATTTAATTCCCTGCCATTGTAGTGTGTTACTGATGGTGACCTTTGTTACTTTGGTCCCAGCTCTCTGCAGGTCATTCACCAGGTCCCCCCGTGTGGTTCTGGGATCTTTGCTCACCGTTCTCATGATCATTTTGACCCCACGGGATGAGATCTTGCATGGAGCCCCAGATCGAGGGAGATTATCAGTGGGTCTTGTATGTCTTCCATTTTCTGATGATTGCTCCCACAGTTGATTTTTTCACACCAAGCTGCTTGCCTATTGTAGAGTCACTCTTCCCAGTCTGGTGCAGGTCTACAATACTTTTCCTGGTGTCCTTCGAAAGCTCTTTGGTCTTGGCCATGGCGGAGTTTGGAGTCTGACTGTTTGAGGCTGTGGACAGGTGTCTTTTATACAGATGATGAGTTCAAACAGGTGCCATTCATACAGGTAACGAGTGGGGGACAGAAAAGCTTCTTACAGAAGACGTTACAGGTCTGTGAGAGCCAGAGATTTTCCATGTTTGAGGTGACCAAATACTTATTTTCCACCCTAATTTACAAATAAATTCTTTACAAATCCTACCATGTGAATTCATGGATTTTTTATTCACATTCTGTCTCTCACAGTTGAAGTGTACCTCTGGTGCAAATTACTGACCTCTGTCATCATTTTAAGTGGGGGAACTTGCACAATCGGTGGCTGACTAAATACTTTTTTGCCCCACTGTATACCCAGACGATTTGACGTTCTTTTTGCAATCTTGATATTTAACTCTGGAATCACCACTGCTACACTAGTTGCTTCAGTCTTAGGATCTTTTGACCCACCTGTATACAACCGTAAAAAGTCACTGTATTTGCTCTCCAATCTGTTATAAATTTTTTGACAAGTATCTGTGGTCAATTTCCTCTCCTTAGTATATGTTAATGATCTGTCTACTTTAATGCATTTCAATGTCCATATGGGTCGTAAAGGCCACAACACTGTCTGACTGAAGTCTTTGTCATACACTTTAAAAGCTCTCGCTCTATCATCCCCAATCCTTTTTTTTTTTTTTTTGCCTGTCCCATTTCGTTCTTTAGCCATCAGAATTGTTGTCTGAAGACCAACAACGATACCCAATGGATTTATTTTGCCAAATGGATCATCGTGGCATTGCCGTATTGGTCTATTTGATCGACCTTTGTTTTTATTTTTTATTTTATTTTATTTTCAGTTGTTACAGACGGGACAGACATGAGTGAGGGATATGAAAGGGAGAAAGAAAGAGGAAGGAAAAGAAAAACAGAAGGGGAGAGGGACAGTGAGAAAGGGGGAAAAAAAATAAATAAAATAAAATAAATCTTCTCGATCACCTGTTTAGCGCGAAAGAATAGAAAACAAGCAAAAAAAACAACAAAGTAACATACTAAACAACACCATCGCATTAATCTAGCTAAGTGTAAACAGCAGTAAATACTAAATATTCAATGTTGTTGTGCAGCACGCAGGACAGACATCGCACAATGTGCTTTGAAGTAGCAGCCAAGAAAGGTGTAATTTAAGTCTACGAGCAGTGAACACGCGTGTGCACACCTGTGTGGATCAGCGCGCTTGTATTCAAATGGTTTCCACATGTAATGGTCTGCAAGAGGATGTAGAGAGCCATAGCCCCGTCCCCCAGGACATGAAGCAGGCATGGAGGAGATCCAGGCCCCAGACATCCAGAGGCCCCAGAGTGCGAGAGCCCAAGGAGGACCACCGGAGGGGCATCCGTGCCACCTTCATGGGAAGGGCTGAGGATCCCCAGACGAGGCGTCACCCAGTAGCCACGGAGCAGAAGCCAAAGGAGGCTGCAGTGGCGTGCCCGCCGGCTCTGCCGGCAGCCAGCTGTGCCAGAGTGAACCAAGCCGCAGGCCCAGAGGCCGGAGGCCTGAGGGCCCCCCACACCCCGGAGGAGGCCTGACCGAGCAACAGGCGCCAGGCCCCGCCAAGTAGCCACCGGGAGTGAGCTGGTACATACCTGAGCACCCAGCCCCGGACACCAAGAACCACCAATGCACCGACCCCTGAGGGCATCAGTCACCGGCAGGGAGTGTGGTGAGGGGAGATAGGCCTCCACACTTTGGAGGGCCTGGGAGTTCCCAGAGAGGTGGAGTCTAAGACCCGACCTGACATATAGACACAGACAAACAGGCACACACAGACACAAACATGCATTCCCACCCTCATGCACACATATACAAACACTCAGCACTCACCCAACGTAAGGATTGACATAAATGGACATGTACACACAATCACACTCCCCAAACATACTCTATACCCCGGGTCCAGGTACCCTCGCCCCCAGAGGGGGAAACAGCACCCAGACCCAAGAGATGTTACCCTTCCCCCCGGGGTGGAGGCAAGCAGACCGTCCCAGGCTACGCAGCAGCAGGGAGGCCAATCGGACAGCCAACATCTCCTCCCAGCCCCCCCCGCCCCGATGGCTAGCAGAGAATGGGGGTGTGTGAAGACCCCATACCTCCCTCCTCCCGCTCATGTGTAGTGTTGCTGCGTGTTGTTCTAAAGTGTATTTAAAACAAGGGAGAGCATGGTGCTGCTGCCAGAGAGCATCAGGTGTTAGCACGGCCCCGCCCGAGAACCTTCAATGTCTACATGTATTTAAAATTGAGAGGTGGGCACCGGCGCCAGAGGTAGGTTTACACAGACCGTCCACTGGACGCCGTTAACGTGCCCACCCTCAAGGCCCTATATATATGTGTGTGTTATGAGAGTGTAAGTAATGTGGATGTCTAAGTTGTGAGATAAAATTGAAGCACAGGTGGCCAGAAGGGGACAGAGGGGGGGAATGTCTCCCCTGCACCCTGGTGACACACCCGCACCCCAAGGCCCTACCAGTGTGGGTGAGTGTGGTGGAGCGGGAAGAGGGAGGTAGCCGGGGATGGGGAGGAAAAGGAGGGAGGGGAAGATGCCCCTCCCTAGGGCCAGCTCCCCCGCTGACCCCAGTAGGCACCCCCGTCCTCTGGTACCTACCAAGGCAAGGGAGCTCAGGTCCATCCAGACCGGGGCCTACGGCAGCAGCACTACCAAGCCCCACAGGACCCAGGGCAGCCCACCCTACCCCACCGCAGAGGAAACTGTACCCACCCACTGTATCATCCCCAATCCACCCAAAACTATTTTTTAAAACTTTTCCTCTTTCCCAACAATTCCCTAACACTTTTGATGGATGGTTTTCGTCATGAGCTTTCAAATTTATCCAATAATTAACCATCAGCTGTTGCCTTCTAATATACAGTGGCATTTCTCCTGATTCCACTTGTAGAGCACATATTGGTGTTGTTTTAACTGCCCCTAGGCAAAGTCTCAGTGCTCGAGCTTGGAATACGTCCAGCTTCTTTAAGGAAGTTTTAGCCGCTGATCCATATACCACACACCCATAATCTAATCGTGATTGAATTAACGTGAGATAAATACTTTTAAGTGCATCAAAATTAGCACCCCATGCCAGTCCTGCTAAACACCTCAACACATTAAGAACCTTTTTACTTTTCCCCACAACATGCTCTATGTGATTTTTCCAAGTTAATCTCTTGTCAAAAACCACACCCAAAAAACGAAAACAATCCACCCTGTCTAACTCTTTCCCATACAAGTATAACCATTTATTTCCCCCAATTTTCTTATTTGTGAAAAACATTACTTTAGTTTTCTCAACAGAAAATTTAAAACCCCATTCTCCACCCCACTTTTCTACTTTACCTACAGTGGGGCAAAACAGTATTTAGTCAGCCACCGATTGTGCAAGTTCCCCCACTTAAAATGATGACAGAGGTCAGTAATTTGCACCAGAGGTACACTTCAACTGTGAGAGACAGAATGTGAAAAAAAAATCCATGAATCCACATGGTAGGATTTGTAAAGAATTTATTCGTAAATCAGGGTGGAAAATAAGTATTTGGTCAATAACAAAAATACAACTCAGTACTTTGTAACATAACCTTTGTTGGCAATAACAGAGGTCAAACGTTTACTATAGGTCTTTACCAGGTTTGCACACACAGTAGCTGGTATTTTGGCCCATTCCTCCATGCAGATCTTCTCGAGAGCAGTGATGTTTTGGGGCTGTCGCCGAGCAACACGGACTTTCAACTCCCGCCACAGATTTTCTATGGGGTTGAGGTCTGGAGACTGGCTAGGCCACTCCAGGACTTTCAAATGCTTCTTACGGAGCCACTCCTTTGTTGCCCGGGCGGTGTGTTTTGGATCATTGTCATGTTGGAAGACCCAGCCTCGTTTCATCTTCAAAGTTCTCACTGATGGAAGGAGGTTTTGGCTCAAAATCTCACGATACATGGCCCCATTCATTCTGTCCTTAACACGGATCAGTCGTCCTGTCCCCTTGGCAGAAAAACAGCCCCATAGCATGATGTTTCCACCCCCATGCTTCACAGTAGGTATGGTGTTCTTGGGATGCAACTCAGTATTCTTCTTCCTCCAAACACGACGAGTTGAGTTTATACCAAAAAGTTCTACTTTGGTTTCATCTGACCACATGACATTCTCCCAATCCTCTGCTGTATCATCCATGTGCTCTCTGGCAAACTTCAGACGGGCCTGGACATGCACTGGCTTCAGCAGCGGAACACGTCTGACAGTGCGGGATTTGATTCCCTGCCGTTGTAGTGTGTTACTGATGGTGACCTTTGTTACTTTGGTCCCAGCTCTCTGCAGGTCATTCACCAGGTCCCCCCGTGTGGTTCTGGGATCTTTGCTCACCGTTCTCATGATCATTTTGACCCCACGGGATGAGATCTTGCGTGGAGCCCCAGATCGAGGGAGATTATCAGTGGTCTTGTATGTCTTCCATTTTCTGATGATTGCTCCCACAGTTGATTTTTTCACACCAAGCTGCTTGCCTATTGTAGAGTCACTCTTCCCAGTCTGGTGCAGGTCTACAATACTTTTCCTGGTGTCCTTCGAAAGCTCTTTGGTCTTGGCCATGGCGGAGTTTGGAGTCTGACTGTTTGAGGCTGTGGACAGGTGTCTTTTATACAGATGAGTTCAAACAGGTGCCATTCATACAGGTAACGAGTGGGGGACAGAAAAGCTTCTTACAGAAGACGTTACAGGTCTGTGAGAGCCAAAGATTTTCCTTGTTTGAGGTGACCAAATACTTATTTTCCACCCTGATTTACGAATAAATTCTTTACAAATCCTACCATGTGAATTCATGGATTTTTTTTTCACATTCTGTCTCTCACAGTTGAAGTGTACCTCTGGTGCAAATTACTGACCTCTGTCATCATTTTAGGTGGGGGAACTTGCACAATCGGTGGCTGACTAAATACTTTTTTGCCCCACTGTATCCCCTCTTGAAGATTCTTGACAAGATGGTCAACATTCATCTCCCTCACCCATAATGCTCCATCGTCAGCAAAAAGTGATTTACCACAACTATCAGACACACCTTTAAAAATGTCATCGATCATAAGTGAGAAAACCGTTGGGCTAACCACACTTCCCTGAGGAGTTCCATTTTCATTTTCCATTTTCTGTTCCACACGGCTCAGAAACATGTGACCCTATTTTAACTTGAATTGTTCTGTCACATAAAAAGTCCAATACCCAATTAAACATACTTCCTCCTATCCCCGCTTCATGTAACTTAATCAGTAGACCCTCTCTCCAAAGCATATCATATGCCTTTTTTAGATCAAAGAAGACAGCAACTACCACCTCTTTATTAACTTGCGCTTTCCTGATATCATCTTCCAAACATAAGACAGGATCCATCATCCCTCTTCCTCTATGAAAACCACTCTGATAGAGTGCTAATATATTTCTTGACTCTAAAAATTGTACCAATCTCTCATTCACTATCCTTTCCATTGGTTTACACATATTGGAAGTCAGAGCAATGGGCCTATAATTTCCAGGATCACTGTGGTCTTTCCCTGGTTTCTTTATTGGTATAATTAGTGCTTCTTTCTATCGATGTGGGAGATGCCCTACTTTCCAGACCTTATTAAACAACATTAGCAATTTAGTCAACGCTTCATCACTTATATGTTTCAACATAACATAACATAGTCAAAGGAGCTTGTAAAGAAAAGCGTCTGGACTTCTTTAAGTTGCTTGAAGACGTTTCACCTCTCATCCGAGAAGCTTCTTCAGTTCTAAGGTCAAATGGTGGAGAGTCCCAGATATAAACCTAGTGGGAGTAACCCCCCACAGAGGGACAAAAGGACCCCCTGATGATCCTCTAATCGCCTGAGCCAAGGCGTGAAACTGGGTGTGGGTCCCAATCAGCCAGAGTTTCGGGTGAGTTCATTGTGAAACCTGGCCCCACCTTATCATGCGAATTCCTGAGATCAGATGGCCCAGGATCTGAGTGGGCGCTAAAGCGTCTGGGAAGGGAACTCAAAACTGTATTATTATATGGCAGAGAGTTGGTGTCGTAAACCCCGCCTCTGTTCAAAGATGGTCGCTCACAGTGGACATAGATGCTTCTTTCACTCCTCTTTCAAACCATCTGTCCTCTCTGTCCAAAATGTGAACATTGGCATCCTCGAAAGAGTGTCCTTTATCCTTAAGATGCAGATGGACAGCTGAGTCTTGTCCTGTGGAGGTGGTTCTTCTTCACTCACTATGTATTAACAGACCTCTCTGCATTGAATCATATCTGTTATTAATCTCTGTCTCTCTTTCACAGCACGTCTTTTATCCTGTCTTCCTTCTCTCACCCCAACCGGTCGCAGCAGATGGCCGCCCCTCCCTGAGCCTGGTTCTGCCGGAGGTTTCTTCCTGTTAAAAAGGAGTTTTTCCTTCCCACTGTTGCCAAAGTGCTTGCTCATAAGGGGTCATATGATTGTTGGGTTTTTCTCTGTATCTATGAAGCGCCTTGAGGCGACTTATGTTGTGATTTGGCGCTATATAAATAAAATAAAATTGAATTGAATTATGTTGTGCCATGCACTTGTGAAGTGGCTGTTTGGTCTCCAATGTAGAGGTCTGAGCATTCCTCGCTGCACTGTACAGCATACACCACATTGTTAAGTCTGTGTTTTGGCGTTTTGTCTTTCGGGTGAACCAGTTTTGTGTCTGAGCGTGTTGCTGGGTCTGAAATGCACCGGGATGTCATGCTTGGAGAAAACTCTCCTGAGTTTTTCTGATACACCGGCTACATAGGGGATGACAATGTTGTTGCGTCTGTCTTTCTTATCCTCCCTCGCTGGTGTCTGGTCTTCTTTTCTGTGCCTCTTTGCTGACTTTAAGAACGCCCATTTAGGATAGCCGCACGTTTTGAGTGCTTCCTTTACACACCCGATCAGACCTGCACACTGTTAGACCTCTGCCTCACCACTACATATTTCAAATACAACAAAGACTTTTACAGACAAAAACATGGCTGTGCCATGGGCTCCCCCATGTCACCTATTGTAGCCAGCCTATACATGGAGGAAGTGGAAAGGAAGGCTCTTGGCTCTCAACATCGAGAATGGCAACCTCAACATCGAAGTTTACTGGAAGCCCACACACACGGACCAGTACCTCCTCTTTGACTCCCATCACCCTCTGGAACACAAACTTGGAGTAATCAGGACCCTACACCACCGGGCAGAACATGTTCCCTCTAAGCCTGAAGGAAAAAAGAAGGAACACACACATGTAAAGGAAGCACTCAAAACGTGCGGCTATCCTAAATGGGCGTTCTGAAAGTCAGCAAAGAGGCACAGAAAAGAAGACCAGACACCAGCGAGGGAGGATAAGAAAGACAGACACAACAACATTGTCATCCCCTATGTAGCCGGTGTATCAGAAAAACTAAGGAGAGTTTTCTCCAAGCATGACATCCCGGTACATTTCAGACCCAGCAACACGCTCAGACACAAACTGGTTCACCTGAAAGACAAAACGCCAAAACACAGACTTAACAATGTGGTGTATGCTGTACAGTGCAGCGAGGAATGCCCAGACCTCTACATTGGAGAGACCAAACAACCACTTCACAAGCGCATGGCACAACACAGAAGAGCCACCTCCACAGGACAAGACTCAGCAGTCCATCTGCATCTTAAGGATAAAGGTCACTCTTTCGAGGATGCCAATGTTCACATTTTGGACAGAGAGGACAGATGGTTTGAAAGAGGAGTGAAAGAAGCATCTATGTCCACTGTGAGCGACCATCTTTGAACAGAGGCGGGGGTTTACGACACCAACTCTCTGCCATCTATAATCCAGTTTTGAGATCCCTTCCCAGACGCCTTAATCCCCACTCACATCCTGGGCCATCTGACCTCAGGAATTCGCATGATAAGGTGGGGCCAGGTTTCACAATGAACTCACCCGAAACTCTGGCTGATTGGGACCCACACCCAGTTTCACACCTTGGCTCAGGCGATTAGAGGATCATCAGGGGGTCCTTTTGTCCCTCTGTGGGGGTTTACTCCCACTAGGTTTATATCTGAGACTCTCCACCATTTGACCTTAGAACTGAAGAAGCTTCTCGGATGAGAGGTGAAACGTCTTCAAGCAACTTAAAGAAGTCCAGACGCTTTTCTTTACAAGCTCGTTTGACTACGATGACCTGGATGACTGAGAACCTTCACAGACATATAAATGGTAAATGGTAAATGGCCTGTATTTATATAGCGCTTTACTAGTCCCTAAGAACCCCAAAGCGCTTTACATATCCAGTCATCCACCCATTCACACACACATTCACACACTGGTGATGGCAAGCTACATTGTAGCCACAGCCACCCTGGGGCGCACTGACAGAGGCGAGGCTGCTGGACACTGGCGCCACCGGGCCCTTTGACCACCACCAGTAGGCAACGGGTGAAGTGTCTTGCCCATAGACACAACGACCGAGACTGTTCAAGCCGGGGCTCGAACCGGCAACCTTCCGATTACAAGGCGAACGTACAACATAACATATCTCATCCTTCCCTGGAGCACTATTACTGGTCCTGCCCAGAGCTCTTTTCAGTTCTCCAATAGATAAGGGACAACTCATTACATCTGCAGTACTGTCCTTCCTCCCTAAAGCTTCAAGATTTCTTTCTTTAGTCCTCTCTCTTCCTCGTTTACTTTCATCTGACAAATTTCTCCCACTATGTATATCCACAAAAGTACTTGCCAATAAATCTGCTTTTTCCCCATCAGTTACAGCTGCTCGATTATTCTTATCAAGAACTGGATAACTCTCCAAGTCTCTTCTTTCTCCCTGATCATCCCCCACACTTCCCCTTTTTGAGTATTACTACCAATTGTATTACATAAATCTCTCCAGTATGTTCTCTTTGTTCTTCTGATTGTACTCCTGACTTTTGCCTGCGCTTTTTTGTAGTCAATTAAGTGTTGAAAATTATGAGACCATTTAACCAACTTAAATGCTCTAATTTTTTTCTCTAACTACTAACTGACATTCGTCATTCCACCATGGGACTGCTCTCCTCATACCTTTCCCTGTTGTCTTTGGAATAGCCTCATCAGCAGAGCTTAGAATACTTTGACTGATTTCTTGAGTCATACTTTCAACACTCACATTATCTTGAACTTGTAAAAACTTCCCCTCACAAACCCTACTAAGCTTCCCCCATTCCGCCTTCCCAAACACCCACTTCCCTCCTAATGTTTCAGGTACCTGTATTTGACCAACCATTATTTCACTCACAACCAGATAATGATCACTACCAAATGACTTACCAGAGCTAATATCAAACCGTGTCGTCTTCCCAGTATTCAAACATACCAGATTTTCATTGTCAAGAAATTCCTCTAACACTTCCCCATTGTAGTCTGTTTTCTCACTCCCCCATAACAAATGGTGTGCATTAAAATCCCCACACCAGATAATATTTCCTTTCATGTCCATTTCCCCCAGTTTATTCAACTCTAACTTTTTTACAAGGATTATAAAAATTAACAACCATGATCACCTTCCCTCCTATCCAAACCTTAATCACTACATACTCCAAATCCCCTTCCCTCTCACCTATCTTCAATGGAATACCTTCCTTAATCAACGCAAGGCACCCACCACCATTTCCTTCTTCCCTATCATATCTAACAGCAACATATCCATACACTCTAAAATCCAAAAAAGCTTCAACCATGTTTCCTGAATACAAATTATGTCAGGTTTTTCTGTCTGCTCGTATAGAAACTGTTTAAAATCTTGACCATTTGACAAGAGACTCCTGGCATTCCACTGTAAGATTAATATGATTATAAGAACTAACCACCACATTATCCCTCTTGACTCGCCTGACTGCTTGTTCCACCTCTTATGTCCTCCCACCTGATATTCTTCATGTCTAAACTATGACATGCTGCCTTCACAATAATCTGGATTCTCTCCGTCTTGGACTTCACATCTGAGGTTGCATTTATTACTCCCGCAATGAATGTCACCATCTTCTTCTTCTCTTCTTCTATTTTCCTTTCAACTATTTCCATAACCTTCACCATTACTTTTTTCTCCTCTACCCGGTGTTTCCCAATCTGTCTGTCTTGCTCCACCATTTTACACGCCTCTGCATATGTCACTCTCTGCAGTACTCTTGTTTTTTGAATAACTGTCTGCTGCCTCAACACTTCACATCCCCAAAAAACAACACTGTGCTCCCCTCCACAATTACAGCACTTAGGTTTTACTCCCACACCACACTTCCCATACTCATGATCCTCAGAACATTGAACATCTTCTCTTCCCTTTACACACTTTGGCAATATGTCCAAATTCTTGGCACCTGAAACACCTCATTGGTTTAGGCACAAACTCCCTCACACTGAATCTTATTAATCCAAAGAAGATCTCTTGTGGTACCTCTTTTGTGTCAAATTCCACCACCACAGTTTCTGTTTCTACTCTCTCTGGACCTCTTGTCATTCTCCTTGCTCCTTTAACTTCTCCAGTTCTTAGTTTTAAATTCTCCACCAGTTCTTTCATATTTACATTTAACGGCAGCCCACAATAACTCCTTTAGTTCCACTAGTGCTCCTTTCCCCTACTCTTGCAGTATTCGTCACTTTGACTTTGCACACCTCCACAAGTTTCCTTGCTTTTTCCACCTGTACCTCTGTGTTACAACCCACCAGTAAATTTCCATCTCTGAGTATCTTAGCATACTTGATTTCCCCAACTTGTGCCTTAAGTGCTCTTGTTAGCTCAAGTGGATCTAGTTTCTTTACACCCTCTTCCTCACACCTGACAATTACATTCATACTCGAACTCGTTCCCTCTTCATTACCTCCCCTTCAGTCCCTCCCGTTCCGTCCCCTTTCCAACCTTTTCCCACTCATTCTCTTCACCCTGACCGCCAATCTCTTCATCTTCACTACCATCCATACTATTCCACTCACTCCTTCTGCCCTCCATCAGTGCCAACCCTGGTCTATGAGAAGAAGTCTGCAGGAGACCGTTACCGGACCTGTACAGGCCTTCGGCCGACTCGCCTACTTACCTCACTCACACACCAAACCACCAACCAAACACACCTTATACAAAAATCCACACTAACTATAACAGCAACGCTGCACAATTCCACTCTCACAAACCGGAGCCTGACTCTAGCTCGTAACCCGTTGCCCTCCAAACTTGTCACTTTTCATTGTTACACATCATTTAATTTATAGACATGGTTTGATGTCTTTGCACGCATGCTTGGATGGGTTGTTACCAACGTCTGGTGAGCATTTCACATCAGTAGCACCTTATACTTTTACCTCATCAGTGGTCTTTTCCCCTAAACCTGTGGAGCCCAAACAGAACGAGACTGTACCTTTGTACCAGCAGAACAGTCATATGCAGTACCAAATGCTGCAGTCTTTCCTCGGGAAACTGAAATATATTTACTTTAAAAATTGGTGACGTATTAAAGATTTATTTTACACACTGTGTTTATTTTAATGAATTCTATTCTATTTGTTATTTTCATGGAAAAGGTGGACCTCTTCTGACTCCCTCCCTGAGCTTTTCCTGGTTTCTGTGTTGTAGGCTCCTCTAAGCATCATCGCTGTTTCAAGCCTGCAGTTTCAGATGATTCGGATTCATTAACCTACACACAGCGCTAAGAACAAAACTGATTATGTGTATAATTCTGTGTGCACTTTAGTTTGCACAGTCTGAGAGCGTTTGGTGTTGGTGAATAAAGGCCTCTGAAAGTGTCAGGAAATATGTGCCTTCCTGTGACTGCAGAGAGGAGGGGCTACACTGCACATAAGAGGTAGCTTTGAAAAGCTTTAGGACTTCCAGATCAGACTCCACTTCACAGCTGACAGAGCAGGAACAGAAAAACAAGGTGAGTGTTGGTCCACATTCTTCGACCTGGTGATATACTTCATGTTCTAACAGTATTTGTATTGAATAGACCTGTTTGTTCAGACTGATAGTAGAGTAAAATATTCAGATAGAACAAATGCCTGACAGATATGTATGGGAGCAGTGGTGACACAGGGGTGAAAGAGTCCTGTGACCACCCACTGTGGCAGCACACGTAACACTTACTGCTGGTCTTTATGCCACAGCTCACGGTGTAAGGCACATATATGCTTGCAAACTTCCATATTTTAAAGCTTGGTGCAAGGGGAAAAAAATCATGAATATAGAAAATTAATTGACAGTAAATTAGTAATATTACTGAAGAAAAGCACCACAATAAGTCTGCAGCTCCTGCAGGACGCCCAGGGAGCCTCCTCTTCCCTTTATTTTGTTCCTTTTTGTGTGGAATGTGATTATATCCTCTTAAAGTGCATAAGTTCAGGGCAGAAGTTTAAAAGGCAATTCCTACAATTGTTGAAGTGCCACAATAGTCCAATCAGTTACTGCCAGCATTCCTCCAACGTAAATGTGATAAGAATAAAGGAGGAAATAAAAGGCATTAAAGAAGGACACATGCAGATCTAAGACAGCACAGCTTCTGTCGTGAATGACAGTAACGATGGGGAGAAAGAGACTGACACTTTTAAATGTGATCAATTAGAACAACCAAAACACGTTTTATGTGGTAACATATATTTGAAGTCTTTGCTTCCATTTCTCATCAATTTAACCTCTTTGGAAACCCAAACATGTACAGTGAGGGAGTTTCAGACCCAGGTTTTAGTCAGGGGTGGGACTGAACTCACATGTACGCCTCAATCATTCACTTTACTGCAGTCTCACATTCACTAGCTGGGACCACATCCTCTGTAACGATGGGTGATGAGGGATGAGGAAGTGTGAACTGGTGCTCCGGTTTGGGGAAGGCAAAAATGACCTCATATTGAACACCTGTAAGTTAAAGGAAATGAGATTTCCAAAGTTTCTGGCCTCCCCTCCAGCCTGTGAACGCTTGTGGGGTGGACATAGGGTTGATATCAAAATCTAAATATCTAGGTTTATAACCAGATAACAAACTAGACTGCCAAATCACCTTTTCTTTTTTGTTAAGGGAACTAAGATCCATTGATATCTGCAGTAAAATGCTGCAGATGTTCTATAAGTCTGTGGCAGCAGGTGTGCTGTTCTGTGCTGCAGTCTGCTGGCAAGGAATCATCAGAAACAAGGATGAAAGGAGACAAACTAGTGAGGAAAGTGTTGGGATTCAGAGATTCTTTTATTGCTACCATATAATCTGCCTTATGAAGAATGTATTAATAACATGTTTTACAGTATCATTTATCAGTAATATTTCCTGCAGGGTTTATATTGCATTGAATATGTCTGTCATCACATTGACCTTTCTATTTTTATAGGTTGAGTTCATTTTATACACAATGCATGAATGTGCTTGGTTAGAGTTGATGTTCCATTCTAGAAGGTTTTAAGCTTCACTGGTGAGAGTGTCCAGATGATACATGCTGAGGGGAGATGAGAACATAGCAGGTTAATTGCATGCATGCTTACGATACACATATTAATCTAGTAGCAGGTCTGAGCAAAGGCCTAAGCATCTTCTGCTTCAGTTTGAGACTGGCTGCAAAGTACTCTACTTAGTGATTAATGACGAGGGTCCATTATTAGCTCTTAGAGATGCTGAGACCTGAAGTTATTACCATAAAAGGCAAGTAATGTAGAAAGGAGAAGTTATATGTCAGTGTAAGGTTATATGTACGTGATGTACCCTTGTCTGCACGGGTTGAACTTTTGTCCGTCTGTCACCATGTATTTTTGAACTGTATTGACGTAGGTGTGATATTTTATCCTATAAAACCAGAACCCAATGTATTCTTGTCAGAGCAAAACAATCCGTATGCTGACGGTTGGTTGTTCTCCTGTGATAATAAAACTCATCGTTTGATTGCACTTTTCCGGAGCCTCCGTAGTTTTTTGTCTGGTCTAAAGTTGATCGATCTCGCAGCAAAAGCTGGCTCTGTAATTAAAGCCAGACTGGACAAGCTGGGAGATGTGATGGAAAGATGCAAACTAAAGATGTTAGAAGCTTGAACAACTTTGATCACCCACTTTATAACATCTTTATGGAACAACATTAGTATTGGTAGACTCCTCTCTCTGTTTTAACGTGTGTGGGGGTTACTTTATGAGATTAAAATAAGGCATATTTGTTTCTTCCAGTCTGCTCTGTGATGTAATTTTCTAATGTGGAGTATGGGATTTTTGCTTTTTTTGTTCCTCCAGTACAAATGTCAGATTAAAGAGTTCTGTGATTTAAATCATTTTTCTGTGGCCATGATTGGAGGACTGAGAAGGAACTGTTACACTGAGGGAGGGGTTTCACTTTGATGGCTGCTATGTGATTCATCCAGCATTTGTGGTCATCTCCTTCTGTCTTAGGCAGCGCTGCGCGCTGAGGGTGAATGACCCTGAGGGCCTAGAAGTAAGAAGTTCACTCTGACCTGCAGAACCATTAGCTTTTTCAAAGAATGAAAGCATTAGAGATGGGTTTAATCCAGCCTTGTTTGTGCTCTGATGTCTTAGAGAAGGCACGGATAACTTTGAAGTTTTAGGGTTCTGTTAATACATAAAAACTAAACTGATGCTAATGGTGTGAATCCTGTAGATATTCTTCTTCTGCTTCACACTCAGTGCTTCTAGTTTCTCAAACGGAGCAAGAAAAGTGCAGAGTAACCCATGTACAGGCTAAAGAGCCTGACACATTTCTGCACTTTTTATTAGTGTGTATGTCGAGCAGCCAACATGCTTCTAAGGAACCTTATCAGTTGGTGGTTAGGCCAACTCTGTATAACATCCTGTATTCAAACATCCTGTTGTAACCCTTCATTTCACACTTTTCACTGAAGCATTTTTAAGTGCTTGTTGGCTTAATTTTTCTTTTACAAAAGTATATAATTACAAACATAGTCAATTTAAACAATCTTGAATTAGTTTAGGGGTTAGTCATGGCATTACACTAAATTATCCAGGTATCTGGATTTTTTTCTTTGCATGGAGTTTCTTTCCTTCTGTGCCTTGTAGTTAGTCGTTTTTTAACCGCAAACCTTTTTTTTTCTTTTTTTGCAAGACAGCAAGGCAATGATCCAACACACACCGGCAAGTCCACTTATAAATGGCTCCAAAAACAAAAAGAGAAACAAGTGCTGCATTTGCTATATAAGTCATTTATATTTAGCAATTTCTATCATTTTTAAGGATAAAAAAAAAATGTCACGCTGTTGACGTAGAAGTCCCAAAAACACAAAAACACGTATCAAATACGACACGCTTTTCTTTAAAGGGTTAATCACAGCTGGAATTAACTGATAAGACCCCGAAATTCTCACACTCACACAGGTTTCGCCTTTAAATCAGCAAAATCAGCTTTCTTAACTCATGATATCAGCGATACCTAGGAACAGCCCTGGTGTGTTTCTGTGTTTTGTTTCTTTTCAAATTGAGTTGTCTATGAATGAATTAAAACACTTGTAATTACCGTGAGCATTGATAAACCAGAAAATTGTTGTTTTTACAGTTCTGACACCTGTTGAATCTTCATATGATAAAAGATGGCGACACATAAAGAAGTCCTTCTGCAGACCTTGGAGGACTTGGGAGGTGATGACTTCAAAAAATTCAAGTGGATACTGTGTCAGAAGGGGGCCATGGAAGGTTTCCCATCAATCCCAACAAGTCGGCTGGAGAACGCAGACAGGCTGGACACAGTCGATCAAATGTTCCAGACCTACTCAACCAATACCGTTAAAGTTACTAAAATGGCTTTGGTGAAGATTGACAAAAATGATCTGCTGAAAAATTTGAAAGACATAACCTCAGAACCCACAGGTAAATCAGGGAAGGATTAATAAGTGGGATATTACAAAGTTATTAAGAAAGAAAGCAATAAAAACATTGATTAGGTCACGTGATTCATATGTCATAACCATCCATAGCATTGATAGACACGCTGGTCCAGCCAAACACCAGAAATGAAATTACTGTCATGTTTATTGATGAGTTAGTCATGACCTTGAATCTATTTGTTCTTGTTTTCTATATGAGTTAATGCACAAGTGCAAGTTTGCAAGTTTGAATCACTGCCTTTTTAAACATGATTGTATTCTTTTTAAATATATTAATTAAATATATATTGCTTGATTAGGTTAAACTAATTGGGAGGGTGGTTTAGATGTCATTTAAAACTGTATAAAACCTACTAACAACATATGATTTTAAAATAGAGGATTTCCTAGTCAACAATACCCAGACCTCCCTCTCCCCAGCCATCACCTCCAGCTTAGTGAAGAGATGAAATCTCCACAGCATGTCCTGGGTCTGCTCCAGGCCTCATTCCTGTGGAACATGCCTGAGAGGCAGAGGCCAGTTGTCATGAACCGAAGTTCCATGCGCAAGCTGGACCCAGAAGCAGAACACACACACCAGGGTAGGAGGGAATAAAGAAAGCAAATTTATTATAACTAAAGGTGTCCCGTGAGGGTAGCCGAAAAAACAACGTATGGAACCAGAAGAAACCGAGGGACTGGGGAGGTGAACTGCGCAGGGAATGCCGAGAGCGGGGCTGTGAGAAGCTGCAAAACAAAAGAGAAACAGATTACTGGGGTGCGGAAAAAAGGCAGCATACGAGGGAAGGTGGAGTATGCGTCTTATGGAGGTAGCCGGGCTGAGTGAACCAGAGGGGGGCTCCAAAAGGGTCGAGACGGCGAGGCTGATGACACCAGTCACCTTTCTGAGAAAGCTTATTTCTCTCTGATGGACTGGTACAATGTCCGCATCAATCACTACTTGTTATTAATCTCTTCAATCTGTCATTGAAGAGAATGGCAACCTCAACATCGAAGTTTACCGGAAGCCCACACACATGGACCAGTACCTTCTCTTTGACTCCCATCACCCTCTGGAACACAAACTTGGAGTAATTAGGACCCTACACCACGGGGCAGAACATGTTCCCTCTAAGCCTGAAGGAAAAAAGAAGGAACACATGCATGTAAAGGAAGCACTCAAAACGACTGCACATGAACACAATGTAACAGTGCTGGTATGTAGGCCATCCCAATACCTTGCACTATTGTACTTACGTTACAGGATGACTCATCACTGACTGGTAAAACATCGGCCAATAGAAATGATTGTGAGCCACCCGTGTCCCTTAGTATTCTCCCGGGCTTCTGATCCCCAGGAAACCCTGTTAAGGAGACAAAACCATCAAAAATGAAGGGTTTAAAACACTTATCAGGTTCACTCGTGGTCATATTAGAGGGGCAGTTTAGCGACTTGACTAGGCCAACCCCTTTAGCTTGTTTTAATTGCTGGGGCACTTGTTTACGTTTAAGAGCCAAACACTCAGAAACTATAAGCTGTACGTTCCCTTGCTTTGGCTTCAAGTTCAAGATGAGCCAAATGTACCTTTAAACGTGCACCAACACTGGAATTACTGGATTCGACAGAGAAGGGCTCAAACCGTGGAAGAGAGGCTGGGGGTTTTCCCCCACCTGGTTTGACCACAATAGGTGTCACTGTCCCCTCCTCAGCACAATCCTCAGGCTGATCAGAGGTTTCAAAGACCGACGCTGCATCCCTAGTGTCCGCGTCCAAAGGGAACACACCTTTCCCAACCAACCCACTGACCACAAGAGACTTTAACTCGCTCTTCTTCATGGTCTTAGCCACAGGGATTTCATAATGCGCGGCAACAGCACATAAATCCTCCTTCCTACATGCATCAAGCTGGTCTAATGCAGGCTTAGCTATAAAATCACCCAGGCTAAACTGTGCCATATTCAAAATTTATCCCGGACGAGCCCCCACTTACTTCAAATACAACGAAGGCTTCTACAGACAAAAACATGGCTGTGCCATGGGCTCCCCTGTGTCACCTATTGTAGCCAACCTTTACATGGAGGAAGTGGAAAGGAAGGCTCTTGGCTCTTTCAAAGGAAGAGTACCCAGCCACTGGTACAGATATGTGGACGACACCTGGGTCAAAATCAAGACACAAGAAGTGGAATCCTTCACTGCGCACATTAACGCTGTGGATAAAAACATCAAGTTCACCAGGGAAGACACAAAGGATAACTGTTTGCCTTTCCTGGACTGTGCTGTGGACATTGAAGAGAATGGCAACCTCAACATCAAAGTTTACCGGAAGCCCACACACACGGACCAGTACCTCCTCTGTGGTCATGAAGTCATTTGAGCGCCTGGTTCTCTCCTACCTCAAGACCCTCATGGCCCCCCTCCTGGACCCCCTGCAGTTTGCATACAGAGCCAACAGGTCTGTAGATGACGCCATCAACATGGCCCTACACTTCATCCTGCAGCATCTGGACTCCCCAGGAACCTACGCCAGGATCCTGTTTGTGGACTTCAGCTCTGCCTTCAACACCATCCTTCCAGACCATCTCCGAGGCAAGCTTTCCCAGATGAATGTGCCCGATCCAATCTGCCGGTGGATCACTGACTTCCTGACGGACAGGAAGCAGCATGTGAGGCTGGGAAAGAATGTCTCGGACTCTCGGACCATCAGCACCGGCTCCCCTCAGGGCTGTGTTCTTTCTCCTCTGCTCTTCTCCCTGTACACCAACTGCTGCACCTCCACCCACCAGTCTGTCAAGCTAATCAAGTTTGCAGATGACACCACCCTTATTGGGCTCATCTCGGACGGGGATGAGTCTGCCTACAGGATGGAGGTTGAACGTCTGGTGTCTTGGTGCAGCCACAACAACCTGGTGCTGAATGCCCAGAAGACAGTGGAGATTATTGTGGACTTCAGGAAGCACACAGCCCCACTCCCCCCCATCATCCTGACTGACACCCCCATCACCTCTGTGGACTCATTCCGCTTCCTGGGTACCACGATCACTCAGGACCTGAAGTGGGAGCCCACCATCATCTCCGTCATCAAGAAAGCCCAGCAGAGGATGTACTTCCTGAGGCAGCTGAAGAAATTCAACCTGCCAACACGGACGATGATGCAATTCTACACCGCAATCATCGAGTCCATCCTCACCTCCTCCATCACCGTGTGGTACGCTGGAGCCACTATCAGGGACAAACAGAGACTGCAGCGTGTTGTGCGCTCTGCTGAGAAGGTGATTGGCTGTAGACTCCCATCTCTGCAGGACCTGTACACCTCCAGGACACTGCGGCGTGCAGCTTGGATCCCAGCTGACCCTTCTCACCCTGGATACAGTCTGTTTGACCTGCTCCCCTCAGGCAGGAGGCTCCGGTCCATTCGCACCAGAACCTCTCGCCATAAGAACAGTTTCTTCCCCTCTGCTGTTGGACACATGAACAATAAACGTACGACTGTTCCCACCACTAACACATGACCCTACGCTGTGTTCACTGCATCATTCCATGTTTTGGCACTGATCACCACCTGCACTCATGTATATATCTTTCTACGTAGCACTTTTAATTCTTATTCTCATGTATATATCTCATGTATATCTCATGCATATATCTTTCTACGTAGCACTTTTAATTCTTATTCTTACTTTTATTTTTTCATGTCTATTTAAGCGCAATTTATGACAGTATGTTTGCACTGAAGCACCGCAGCAATTTCCTAATGTTGTAAACCTGCTCAACATTTGGCAATAAAACCCATTCTGATTCTGATTCTGATTCTGATTGACGCCCATCACCCTCTGGAACACAAACTTGAAGTAATTAGGACCCTACACCACCGGGCAGAACATGTTTCCTCTAAGCCTGAAGGAAAAAAGAAGGAACACACGTATGTAAAGGAAGCACTCAAAACGTGCGGCTATCCTAAATGGGCGTTTATAAAGTCAGCAAAGAGGCACAGAAAAGAAGATCAGACACCAGCGAGGGAGGATAAGAAAGACAGACGCAACAACATTGTCATCCCCTATGTAGCCGGTGTATCAGAAAAACTCAGGAGAGTTTTCTCCAAGCATGACATCCCGGTGCATTTCAGACCCAGCAACACGCTCAGACACAAACTGGTTCACCCGAAAGACAAAACTCCAAAACACAGACTTAACAATGTGGTGTATGCTGTACAGTGCAGCGAGGAATGCCCAGACCTCTACATTGGAGAGACCAAACAGCCACTTCACAAGCATATGGCACAACATGGAAGAGCCACCTCCACAGGACAAGACTCAGCAGTCCATCTGCATCTTAAGGATAAAGGACACTCTTTCGAGGATGCCAATGTTCACATTTTGGACAGAGGACAGATGGTTTGAAAGAGGAGTGAAAGAAGCCATCTATGTCCACTGTGAGCAACCATCTCTGAAGAGAGGCGGTGGTTTACGACACCAACTCTCTGCCATCTATAATCCAGTTTTGAGTTCCCTCCCCAGACGCCTTAACGCCCACTCAGATCCTGGGCCATCTGACCTCAGGAATTCGCATGATAAGGTGGAGCCAGGTTTCACAATCAGCTCACCCGAAACTCTGGCTGATTGGACCCACACCCAGTTTCACACCCTAGCTCAGGCGATTAGAGGATCATCAGGGGGTCCTTTTGTCCCTCTGTGGGGGGTTACTCCCACTAGGTTTATATCTGGGACTCTCCACCATTTGACCTTAGAACTGAAGAAGCTTCTCGGATGAGAGGTGAAACATCTTCAAGCAACTTAAAGAAGTTCAGACGCTTTTCTTTGCAAGCTCCTTTGACTACGATGACCTGGATGACTGAGAACCTTCACAGACAATCTCTAGCTCTCTTCGCCAGCATGTCTTTATCCTGTCTTCTTTCTCTCACTCCAACCGGTCACAGCACCCCAACCATACCCAGAGATACCTAAACACCTTCATTTTGGGCAGCAACTTGTCCCTGACCTGGAGTGAGTATTCCACCTTTTTCTGGCTAAAGACCAGGCTGGAAACCACCACCTGATCAAGCCAGCAGAACCACATCGTCTGCAAAACATAGAGATAAGATTCTGAGCCCATCAAAGTCAAAGCCTGCTGCCATCTGGCATGTCTAGAAATTCTGTCAATAAAAACTGGCAACACAGTTTAGCCTAACTCTAACACATTTTCACAAAGAACCTCCAACAGGATACTTCGAGGGACGTCATTGAATGCCTTCTCCAGGTCCACAATACACATGTAGATTGGCTGGGAAAACTCCCAGACACCCTCAAATGTCATTGAGAGGATAAAGAGCTGGTCCAGTGTTCCATGACCAGAAAAAACCCCATATTGTTTCTCCCATATCTGAGGCACTAATGGATGAACTCCTCTTTCCAATCCAATGACATAGACCTTGCCACAGAGTCTGACAAGTGTGATTCCCTTGTAGCTGGAGCACACCCTCTGCTGAAGTCCCACAGGCTAACCAAGCCCAGCAGGACTTCTTCAGCTTGATAGCTGTCTTCACCTTCAGTGTCCACCATCTATTTTGGGGATTACCACACGACAGGCACCAACTACCTTGCAACTGCAGTGTCTTGCAAAACTCCAGGTGTTGATCAGTTGATAACTCAGCTCCTACTCTTCACCTGAATGTCCAGAACATGTGGCCACAGATTCGATGATATGGTTACCAAATCAATCATAAGATAAGATAAGATAAGATAACCTTTATTAGTCCCACATATGGGAAATTTTGTCAAGGGTCATATACCTGTGACCTGTGACCTAGCTAAAACTAACAGTTTTGGCAGTATATCACTCTGGTGTGTCATTCAGGCTTTCTGGCATATCTAGAAGGTAGAGAGGGAAAGAGACAGCTCTTTGTCAAGAGGCTAGCAGACATACCACTCTAGGTAGTGAATAAACACTTGATGAATTGTACCAGCATGCCCGACACAACTTTCCTGTTGATAATCTTGGCCATCATAATAAATTGAAATGAAAAGAAAAAGCAGAGTGAAAAAGGCAAGTTAAGTGATACGACACTTGATTCTTGATCATGGATTTTCTGTACAGTATCTACTCATTTGATTTGAGATATTAGGTAGACAGGCATGCTCTTTAGAGGTTTTTAAAACTAAGCTGAAGACATATTTGTTCACCCTATCTTACATGTCTTGATTCTATGCCTTCTAGTTTTTAATTCTTACTGTTTTTAACTTGTATTGTGTTTTTTACTTGTATTGATATGTATCGCTTTTATTTATTTATCTTTTTAGTTTCAAATAGCTGTACAGCACTTTGTTTGAAAGCGCTGTATAAATAAAGTTAGTATTATTATTTAATATTTTTTTCTTCTTTCAGAGATTCAGAGATTATGTCAGCACAAGTTCAAGTCAAATCTGAAGAAGAGGTTACAGTGTGTGTTTGAGGGGATTGCTAAAGCAGGAAACAAAACAATTCTGAATCAGATCTACACAGAGCTCTACATCATAGAGGGAGGGACTGCAGAGGTCAGTAATAAACATGAAGTCACTCAGATTGAAACAGCATCCAGGAAACTAGACAGACCAGAAGCAACAATTAGACAGGAAGCCATCTTTAGAGCCTCACCTGGAAGAGATGAACCAATCAGAACAGTGCTGACAATGGGAGTGGCTGGCATTGGGAAAACAGTCTTAGCACACAAGTTCACTCTGGACTGGGCTGAAGGAAAAACAAACCAGGACATCCAGTTCATGTTTCCATTCACTTTCAGAGAGTTGAATGTGCTGAAAGAGGAAAAGTTCAGCTTGGTGGAACTTGTTCATCACTTCTTTACTGAAACCAAAGAAGCAGGAATCTGCAGCTTTGAAGACTTCAAGGTTGTGTTCATCTTTGATGGTCTGGATGAGTGTCGACTTCCTCTGGACTTCAACAAAACTAAAATCCTGACTGATGTTACTGAGTCCACCTCAGTGAATGTGCTACTGACCAACCTCATCAGGGGGAAATTGCTTCCCTCTGCTCACCTATGGATAACCACAAGACCTGCAGCAGCCAATCAGATCCCTTCTGACTGTGTTTGTATGGTGACAGAGATCAGAGGGTTTACTGACCCACAAAAGGAGGAGTACTTCAGGAAGAGATTCAGAGATAGGGAGCAGGCTGGCAGGATCATCTCCCACATTGAGACATCACAAAGCCTCCACACAATGTGCCACATCCCAGTCTTCTGCTGGATCACTGCTGCAGTTCTGGAGAATTTCCTGAAAACCAGTGAGGGTAGAGATTTACCCAAGACTTTAACTGATATGTACAGCCACTTCCTGGTGCTACAAGCCAAAGGGAAGAAGGGCAAGTCTAATGGCGGAGCTGACAGAGATTCATGGTGGAGTCCCGAAATCAAGAAGATGATTGAGTATCTGGGAAAACTTGCCTTTGATCAGCTTCAGAAAGGAAACCTGATCTTCTATGAATCAGACCTGACAGAGTGTGGCATCGATATCAGTGATGCTTCAGTGTACTCAGGAATGTTCTCACACATATTTAAAGAGGAGAGAGGACTGTACCAGGACAAGGTGTTCTTCTTCACCCATCTGAGTGTTCAGGAGTTTCTGGCTGCTCTTTATGTCCATCTGACCTTCATCAACTCTGGAGTCAACCTGCTTAAAGAAAAAACATATCAGTTGTCTAAAGTTTTCAGAAACAAACATACAGTTAAACAGTTTTACAAGAGTGCTGTGAAGAAGGCCTTACAGAGTCCAAATGGACACCTGGACTTGTTCCTCCGTTTCCTCCTGGGTCTTTCAATGCTGAACAATGAGAGTCCCTCACAAGGCCTGCTGACACAGATAGGAAGTATCTCACAGAATAATCAGGAAATAGTCCAGTACATCAAGAAGAAGATCAATGAGAACCTGTCTGCAGAGAAATGCATCAATCTGTTCCACTGTCTGAACGAACTCAGTGATTGTTCTCTAGTGGAGGAGATCCAACAGTCCCTGAGATCAGGAAGTCTCTCCACAAATAAACTGTCTCCTGCTCAGTGGTCAGCTCTGGTCTTCATCTTACTGTCATCAGAAAAAGATCTGAATGAGTTTGACCTGAAAAAATACTCTGACTCAAATTCAGAGGAGGCTCTTCTGAGGCTGCTTCCAGTTGCCAAAGCCTCCAAGAAAGTGCTGTAGGTGGAGTTATTAATAATTTATTTAAGTTTAAGTTAAGTTCCTAAAAAGTAAGAATTATTTCTAAGTCTGTGTATATTATTGCTTTTCTTTCTTAGGCTGAGGGGTTGTAACCTCTCAGAGAGAAGCTGTGAAGCTCTAGCCACAATCCTCAGCTCCCCATCCAGTAATGTAAAAGAGCTTGACCTGAGTGAAACCAGTTTGCCAGATTCAGGGATGAAGCTACTTTCCTCTGGACTGATGAGTACACACTGTACTTTAGGCAGTCTCAGGTAAGATCTTAAACACTGCAGATTTGTGTAATTTCTTTCATGTCATCTTTCTTGCTCAATGTCAAGGACACCATCATGACATCATAAATTTTAGTGTATAGTCCATATATATGTGTCCATACATGGATGTATCATGACAAACATTTGCAACAGATATTTTTTTTACTGCTCATCAGATGAATTTTTAAAATGAATAATTTATATCTAACAAATCATGTAATATTAAGCACACTCACAAAATGTGCACACAATTTAGACATCAGAAATCAGTACTTTTGATTTACCCAACACAGGGAGGGTTCATGTTAATGTCAGTGGAACTAAGTGTACTATTTTTCATTCAGTTTAAGGAGTTGCAATTTGTCAGAAATCAGCTGTAATTCTCTGGGCTCAGCTCTGAAGTCCAACTCCTCATATCTGAAAGAGCTGGAGCTGAGTTCCAATGACCTACGGGATTCAAGAGTGGAGAAACTCTGTGGTTTTCTGGAGAGTCAGAAATGCAGACTGGAGACTCTGAGGTCAGACACCTTGTTTTAGCTGAGCACTGAGATGAATATAATGTAACAATGCTTTACCTGATAGATGTCATCAGCAGTGTTGGTCAAGTTACTTGAAAAAAGTAATCAGTAACTAATTACTGATTACTTCCCCAAAAAAGTAATCCCATTACTTTACTGATTACTTATTTTCAAAAATAATTAATTACTTAGTTACTTAGTTACTTTTTAAAAACACGATTTACAACCTGAAGAGGTGATAAAGCGATAGATCTTTCAGCCCAATTCTATTTTTTCTGCATAATCCATCATACAAAATGTAATCAAATGGAAAAGTCCCTTTTTAAAACTTGTTTTATCAGTTTTAATCTTTTAACTTTATGCATCAAGCAAAAATTAAATTATATGCAACAGAATTCACATTCTGAACTGGAATACATGTCTACAAATGGCTTTTATTAGAACTTCTACTGAATGTGGGGATGTGAAAATTATATTTTAGCATGATCATGTGTCCAAGTTCTCACCAAGTAAATTGCATGCCAGCAAACACCTACTCTGAGGAAACTCACTCTTTCAATTAGATGCAAGTAAAACACAGCAGAAAATAAATAAAATCAAAGACTAGCGGTCCTTTTGCTCTATTTTCACCTGTAAAGCAGGAGTGGGGTAGGCGGAGGTTTACCCTGGTGCAGGTGTGCCGCAGCGGTCAGTGGAAGAATCCACGAGTTTCTCTGTGAATTTCCCATTACGTCGTAGCGCACTCGGTGCTTGCTTGGACGTTTAGGGGTTTTTTTTCACTGTAAAAATAAGTTTTCTTCCAACGCACAACAGACACTAATGTTTTTGTCACTTTTTATGGAATCAAACTCAAAGTAAGGTCCGTACTTCCACGCTTTAAACGCTGCATGCTCATGCTCTCTCCCGCACTCGATATATTATCCATTGTTGATCTGCACACAGCTGTTGTCACGAACGTCGCACTCGCTTACGTCACTGTCATGAGACATTCTCGCAAAAAATCACGGTTTTAGTAACGCAGTAACGCAGCATTCCTACGGGAAAGTAACTGTAATCTAATTACCGTTTTTTCAATAGTAATCCCTTACTTTACTTGTTACTTGAAAAAAGTAATCGGATTACAGTACTCTTGCTGAAGCATTTTGGATTAACTGAAGGCTTTTCAGGGAGTTTCTAGGACATCCTGATAATAATGAATTACAGTAGTCGAGCTTAGAAGTGAAAACTCCAAAATACTCCAACACAATATGCTGTGAAATACATTGACTTAATGTGAGTAGTGAGTAGAGTTTCTCAAATACAAGTAAAGTCATCATATTTCCTTTGTTCGAAAACAGCTAGACTTCAGCATTTTTATTTTTTATAGATCGATTATGGAGCACTAAATGATTTCAAACATTAAACGTTGTTTAATAAACTAACATCTTTATTTATATACAGTTTATGGAACTGCTGCTTGTCAGAGATCAGCTGTGCTCTTCTGGGCTCAGCTCTGAAGTCTAATCCTGCACATCTGAGGGAGCTGGACCTGAGTAAAAACAATCTGCACGATCAAGGAGTGAATCAACTGTGTGGTTTTCTGGAGAGTCCACATTGTAGACTGGAGACTCTGAGGTCAGACACTGTGTATTACCTGTGCTGAGATGAATATGTTTTGTGTGTGTGTGTGTAGACGTTCAATTTACAGGAGAAAAAAATTTTTACAATCTTTTTTGGAAATCAAAAAACTTTGTTAATAGTTTAAGAAGCTGTTATACAATTTGGGTTTTGCAGTATTTTAGTTAATTTATGCGATGCTTCTGTTTTCTAGTCGATATGCAGAAAACAACCCTAGAGACCAACTTTAAAAGAAATGCATAAGTCACCAGTGTGGTATTTACCAAGGAGATGCCCTGTCCCCACTGTTGTCATGCATACAGGGAGTGCAGAATTATTAGGCAAATGAGTATTTTGTCCACATCATCCTCTTCATGCATGTTGTCTTACTCCAAGCTGTATAGGCTCGAACGCCTACTACCAATTAAGCATATTAGGTGATGTGCATCTCTTTAATGAGAAGGGGTGTGGTCTAATGACATCAACACTCTATATCAGGTGTGCATAATTATTAGGCAACGTCCTTTCCTTTGGCAAAATGGGTCAAAAGAAGGACTTGACAGGCTCAGAAATGTCAAAAATAGTGAGATATCTTGCAGAGGGATGCAGCAGTCTCAAAATTGCAAAGCTTCTGAAGCGTGATCATCAAACAAGCAAGCGTTTCATTCAAAATAGTCAACAGGGTCGCAAGAAGCGTGTGGAAAAACCAAGGCACAAAATAACTGCCCATGAACTGAGAAAAGTCAAGTGTGCAGCTGCCAAGATGCCACTTGCCACCAGTTTGGCCATATTTCAGAGCTGCAACATCACTGGAGTGCCAAAAAGCACAAGGTGTGCAATACTCAGAGACATGGCCAAGATAAGAAAGGCTGAAAGACGACCACCACTGAACAAGACACACAAGCTGAAACGTCAAGACTGGGCCAAGAAATATCTCAAGACTGGTTTTTCTAAGGTTTTATGGACTGATGAAATGAGAGTGAGTCTTGATGGGCCAGATGGATGGGCCCGTGGCTGGATTGGTAAAGGGCAGAGAGCTCCAGTCCGACTCAGACGCCAGCAAGGTGGAGGTGGAGTACTGGTTTGGGCTGGTATCATCAAAGATGAGCTTGTGGGGCCTTTTCGGGTTGAGGATGGAGTCAAGCTCAACTCCCAGTCCTACTGCCAGTTTCTGGAAGACACCTTCTTCAAGCAGTGGTACAGGAAGAAGTCTGCATCCTTCAAGAAAAACATTATTTTCATGCAGGACAATGCTCCATCACACGTGTCCAAGTACTCCACAGCGTGGCTGGCAAGAAAGGGTATAAAAGAAGAAAAACTAATGACATGGCCACCTTGTTCACCTGATCTGAACCCCATTGAGAACCTGTGGTCCATCATCAAATGTGAGATTTACAAGGAGGGAAAACAGTACACCTCTCTGAACAGTGTCTGGGAGGCTGTGGTTGCTGCTGCACGCAATGTTGATGGTGAACAGATCAAAACACTGACAGAATCCATGGATGGCAGGCTTTTGAGTGTCCTTGCAAAGAAAGGTGGCTATATTGGTCGCTGATTTGTTTTTGTTTTGTTTTTGAATGTCAGAAATGTATATTTGTGAATGTGGAGATGTTATATTGGTTTCACTGGTAAAAATAAATACCGTATTTTCACGACCATAAGGCGCACTTAAAAGTCTTAGATTTTCTTCAAAAAGTACGGCGCGCCCTATAGCGCAGTGCGCCCTGTGTGTTGTAAGGAGGACGTAGTAGAGAACACCATGAGAACGCTAAAGGGTGAAGTGTGGGCATTGATCGTATATACCGGACAATCGCACATACCTGTATAAAAGGACAGGTATGTGCATTATGTGGAACATCGTTGTTTTAACAACCCTGAAAATGGCAAAGACACACGCTTATGAAGCACAGTTTAAACTGAAGGCCATCAGCTATGCGGAGGAACATGGAAATCGAGCAGCCGCGAGAGAATTTAAGATTAACGAATCGATGGTTCGCAAATGGAGGAAGCCAGAAAACAAGCTCCGGCAGGTCAAGAAAACGCAGCTGAGTTTCCGCGGACATAAGGCGAGGTGGCCCGAGTTGGAGGAAAGACTCGAGCGGTGGATCATCGAGCAAAGAACGAGTGGGAGAAGCGTTTCGACGGTCACCATTCGGCTAAAAGCAGTTTCTGTCATGGTTGGCTGTGTGGCAGGCAGGCAAGCAGGAGTGGTGGATCCAAAATGCAGGACTCAGACACAGAAGTACAACTTAAAGCGCAGCTTTATTGCTGGGAAAACCTCTTACTAAACTAAACTCACCAAAAGACAAACAAAAACACTGGTGGACTAAAGCACTGTAGCAGAAACACTGAACTGGAGCTGGAGACAAAACACTGGCAACACGGAGGCAAAACACACAGCTTGATGAGGGTACGACGCAACACTGACTCAGAGAAACACAGGGTCTAAATACACTGGGAAGTAACGAGGAGAATGAGACACAGAAGGAGAGCACAGCTGGGGGAAATTAGAACTGACGAGACAAGCAAAGCAGGACACATTCACATAAGTCACGGACCTTCAAAGTAAAACAGGAAGGATCACACAGAGACGCAAACTTGACACCGTGGAGACAGCAACTAAGAAACACAGAGACATAAACCATAAGGCAGAAGACTCTAAGAACCGATAGACATGGAGGGGAACTCAAACATGCAGACACAGACTTACAGAACAGAGGGGACACAGAGAAACAAGAATGGCAAGGGATCGAAACTAGAAACCATAGAATAACTCACACCAAGTAGAATAATACAAAAATCACAAAGAACTAAAACGCTGGGTCAGGAGACCCAGGACCCTGACAAAACTAGAACCCATAGAATAACTCACACCAAGTACAATAATACAAAAATCACAAAGAACTAAAACGCTGGGTCAGGAGACCCAGGACCCTGACAGTTTCACTAGCTGAAGAGATGAACATTGAACATTTCCAAGGAGGTCCGTCTTGGTGCTTTCGTTTTATGAAACGGTGCCATTTTTCCATCCGGACCAGGACTACGGTAGCGCAGCAACTTCCAGCGGATTATAAGGAAAAGCTGGCCATCTTCCGCTCCTACTGCAGCAAACACATCGGCGACAAAAACATCCAGCCCAGCCACATCACAAACATGGACGAGGTCCCGCTCACTTTTGACATCCCGGTGAGTCACACTGTGGAGAAGAAGGGGACCAGCACGGTAGCGATACGCACAACGGGGTATGAAAAGTCTTCTTTCACTGTTGTGCTTGGCTGCCATGCTAATGGACAGAAACTGCCGCCTATGGTGATTTTTAAGCGAAAGACTTTGCCTAAAGAGAAGTTTCCAGCAGGAATCATCATTAAGGCAAATGAAAAGGGCTGGATGGATGAGGAAATGATGAAAGACTGGCTGAGGGAGGTGTATGTAAGGAGACCAGGTGGTTTTTTCCACGCATCACCATCGCTCTTAATCTGTGACTCTATGCGTGCCCATCTCACAGCCGATGTGAAAAAACTAGTGAAACAAATGAACTGTGAGCTTGCTGTCATTCCGGGAGGCCTGACAAAGGAACTCCAACCGCTGGGCATCGGTGTGAACCGCCCGTTCAAAGTAAGGCTGCGAGCGGCGTGGGAGCGATGGATGACCGATGGAGACCACAGTTTCACCAAGAGTGGAAGGCAGCGCCGGGCGAGTTACGCCACAATTTGCCAATGGATTGTAGATGCTTGGGCTAACATGTCTGCTGGCACTGTTGTTCGAGCTTTCGCAAAAGCTGGCATCATTTCCGAGGAGCCGCACGGCACGGAAAGTGACTCTGACAGTGAAGAAAGTGAACCTGGCATGTTTGATGGAGATTTAGCGCAGCTGTTCAATTCAGACACAGAGGATGAGGACTTCGATGGGTTTGATTGATGATAAAAATGTGAGTACCAAACTTTGTTTTGCTCCTGCTTTATTTTTAAATACGCACACTTGTATGCTTGTGTGTTGTTGATGATGACGATTACTGGTAATAAAAATGTGAGTACCAAACTCAGTTTTGCTCCTGCTTTATTTTTAAATATGCACACTTGTATGCTTGTGTGTTGTTGATGATGACGATTACCGGTAATAGAAATGTGAGTAAGGTACCGAACTCAGGTTTGCTCCCGCTTTATTTTTAAATACGCATACGGTACTTGTATGCGCCCTATAATCCAGTGCGCCTTATGTGTGTGTTAAATACAGTAATGGCACACATAACTGAGACTGCGCCTTTTAGTACAGTGCGTCTTATGGTCGTGAAAATACGGTAATTGAAATGGGTATATATTTGTTTTTTGTTAAGTTGCCTAATAATTATGCACAGTAATAGTCACCTGCACACACAGATATCCCCCTAAAATAGCTAAAACTAAAAACAAACTAAAAACTACTTCCAAAAACATTCAGCTTTGATATTAATGAGTTTTTTGGGTTCATTGAGAACATGGTTGTTGTTTAATAATAAAACTATTCCTCAAAAATACAACTTGCCTAATAATTCTGCACTCCCTGTAGATGTGAACCCCAGATCATTAGTCAGATCATTAACAATAGTGGATACTAACGTCAGAATGGATCAAAAATTCGCCACCTCCTCTACATGGATGGATCTGTAGCAATGATATTGGAATGTCATTTGGACTGGAGAAGTTTAGTCGGATGGTAACCAAGAGAAGAAAGGTAGTCAAAATGGAAGGGACTGCACTACTAGAAGGCAACATAGCAGACACTGAGGACATCTACTTGTACCTTGGAATCCCAAAGGCAAATAGGATCCATGAAGGGGTTGCAAGGAAAACCACGACCACCAAATACCTGCAGAGAGTAAAGCAAATGCTGAGGGGTCAGGAAGATTAACATTCAACACCTACATCCTGCTAGTCATCAGAGACCCCGCAAGGATAATAAGCTGGCCAAAGGAGAAGATAGAAGCTACTGGCATCAAGACAAGCGCCTTACCATGCATCGAGACCTAAGGAGCTTGAAAGGGAGTGACTAGGCTCCTTTAAGTTTCGCAAAGACGTTTCACCTCACGTCCCATATGCTTCTCTTGTAAAACAAAATGGTGGAGTCCCATGTATCTATTTAAACCTCAGTGGGAGCTGTCCCTTAAGTGGTTCATAGACCCTCTCATGCCCCTCATCACATAAGTCAAGGTATAAAAAACAGCATGGGTTATTAGCACTAAAGGTTTTGGGTGAAACCACTGTGAGAGGTTGTCTCCCTATCATATTACCTATTGAGGTCACGTGACACAAGATGTGAGTGGGAATTGAGGCACCTGGGAAGGGATCTGTCGAGGAGCGTGTCAGGCTACATTTCACTGTGTGTTATACTTGTATAACTATGCATGTGACAAATAAAGAACCTTGAACCTTGAACCTTGATCTCAAAACTGCATTGTATGTGGCAGACAGTTTTAAGCCACTCCCTCTGTTCAATGAGTTTTAGACACAGTGCACATAAATCCTGTTTCACTGCTCTTACAAACTCTTTGTCTTCTCTGTCCAAAATGTGAACATTAGCATCCTCAAAAGAGTGACCTTTATCCTTTAGGTTCAAATGTTAAGCTTAGTCTTTTCCTGTCGATGTTGCCCTTCTGTTGTGCTATGTGTTTATGGAGGGGCTGTTTGGTTTCTCCAGTGAAGAGGTCTGAGCACTCCTCACTGCACAGCATACACTACGTTGTTTAGTTTGTGTTTGGGAGTTTTGTCCTTTTGATAAACCAGTTTTTGTCTGAGTGTGTGGCTGGGTCTGAGGTCCACTGGGATATAGTTATTGGAGAAAATTTGTCTGATAAACCTGCTACATAAGAGGTGACAGTGCTGTTCCATTTGTTAGTGTTTCTCTTTAGTTGGTGTCTGACCAGGACAAGGGTCAGTTGTTAAGAGTCAACACCAAAAGGATAATGGTCACTTTTTACTGGATGCCAATTGTTACGGTCATGGGTTGCTAGAAGGTTCTCCCTGTTTGAGAATGCTGTGTTTTTCTTTTCTTCTTTCTCTCCCTCTCTCTCCCCTCTCCCTTTTCCTGTCTTTGAAGTTCCAGGTGCCGCAGCTGAGTAGCGTTATGGCTTGTTAGCCATAGGAGGCTCTGAGCGCCGTGTGTGTATAGCGCTTCTGTTTTCTTTCTACGTTTGGAATACTGCGATAGTGAGAGAGAGCAGTGTAGGCTGGTAGGGGTTCTCCGCCATTTTTGTTTGACCAAAGTTTTCTCCTGTTTTGTGGACAGCCAGAGACGTCAGGTATTGTATTTTTTTTTTCTTGAGGGAAGTTATACCACGTGTTTTGTTTATAGGAAGGGGGAGTGTTTTTGTTTGTTATTTTGGCCTCAGAGAGCCTGATGCTTTTAGTTTTTCAGCTCAGCTGTTTCAAGTTTATTCATTTTTTGCTTGCCCCTCCAGGATTTGTGCATACAAATGCATACACTATTATATATTGTACATATATTTATTAGTTTCAGGTTGGCCATTCTTGTATTTTGCTCGTTTGTGTTGTTGTGTTTGCACATCTCTGTTGCTTGTGGGGCTCGCACACAAGAATTTCACTCGCATGTGCTGTGCCAGTGTGCCTGCACATGTGATGTGACAATAAAAGTGATTTGATTTGATTTGATTTTGATTTGATTTGATGTGGGTAAGAATGAAACAGAATTAGAGGCATATTTTAATGCATTTGAACATATTGCCATAGCCTTGCACTGGCCTAAAGAGGTTTGGCCTCTGCTGAGGCAGTGTAAACTGGTGGGTAAGGCGCAGGGGGTGTGTGCGGCTCTCACCGTTAAGGACAGTTTAGTGTATGATAGGGTACTGAGTGCCATTCTCAAAGCATATGAATTAGTGCCTGAAGCTTACAGAAAGCATTTCCGGTCCCTCCGTAGGCCCCCCACGCAAACCTTTCTTGAGTTTGCAAGGAAAAAGGAATATTGTTTGATAGGTGGAGTCAGGAGAGTGGTGTTGTAGATTTTACGGCATGATCCTGGGTCCTTTTGACCCAGCGTTTTGTGTTTTCTATTATTGTAATTTTGGTTCTGTTCTTCCTCGGTTAGTGTTCTTTTCTTTCTGCCCGTGTATATCTGTGTCTGGTCTGCATTTCTGAGTTTGTGTCATTACGTGTATGTGTTTCCTGTTTTACTTTGAAAGTCTCTGTCTTATGTCAGTGTGTTCTGTTTACGTTTCCCCTACCTCGTCAGCTGTTATGTCCCCCAGGCGTGTTTCCCTCCTGTTTCCCATCCCTGATTACTGGTATGTGTACTTATAGTGTGTGTTCACCCGTCCTAAACTAATTGGTCTGTGTTGTTTCCCTCGGTCTCCCTGTGTCTCTCTGTGTATTTCCCCGGACCTCCCTGCATCTTCGTTTCTGGTTTGTTTTGTTAGTTTTGCCCAGTTTAGGTTTTCCAGTTTCATGTCCACCCGCACCCGGCAGGGGGGGGAAATGATCCTTGGGGAGTCAGTTTTGGGACCAATCCTGGCCGAGAACAGGAGAGTGACTGCTGGTGGGTCGGTCCCTAAGTGTGCCCTGTGAATGCCAAAGTGGCGGCGGTAGTAAACTACCCTGTTCCTACCACCTGGCGGGAACTTAGGCGGTTCCTGGGCCTCGTGGGCTACTATCGGTGTTTCTGCTGGAACTTCTCAACCGTGGTGGCCCCTCTAACCCGCCTCTGTAGCCCAAAGGAACCTTTTTAGTGGACCACTGAGTGCCAACACATCTTTGATGGTGCTAAGTCCCTCCTGTGCAGTGCTGGCCGCCCCAGATTTCATTAGAGCATTCAGCCTGGAGGTGGACGCCAGTGCCATGGGGGCTCCAGAAGGGAACTGATGACATCAATAATCCAATCTCCTACTTCTAGAGATGGGCTCTACTAGTTCAGGAATACAACTTGGACATCAGACATAAAAAAGGGGTAGACAATATATTAGCGGATGCACTGTCCAGTGCACATCAGTTAACCACACAGAGCACTGGTTTTACTAGAGGTGGATTTTTAGGGCGTTACGGTCGGAGATTCTCCCTGTTGGAGAATGCTGTTTTTTCCTCCTCTCTCTCTCTCTCTCTCTCTCTCTCTCTCTCTCTCTCTCTCTCTCTCTCTCTCTCTCTCTCTCTCTCTCTCCCTGCCCTGTTTTTCAGGTTCTAGGTCCCATGGCTGAGAGTCCTTACGGCTTGTTAGCCATGGGATAAAAAAGGCGGGCATTCTGCAAGCTTCAGCCATTTGAAGTTTCACTTTACTGGACTTCTGTAAACTGAATCTGAATTTTCAGCTCCAAGAAAACTATAAAACACTGAAGAATTTCAAGCACATAACTAATTAACTTAAATCTTTCATTTATTATTCAGACTGGAGAATTGCAGGTTATCGGAGATCAGCTGTCTGGGCTTAGCACTGAAGTCCAATCCCTCCAACATGAGAGAGCTGTACCTGAGTCAGAACAACCTGCAGTATTCAGGAGTGAAACAGCTGTGTGGCTTTCTGGAGGGTCGAAACTGTAGACTGGAAACACTGGGGTAAGATGCCCTGTTTATGTTGTGCAGAAATGAAAGTATATAACATAAGTTTGAGTAAGAGAAAGGGTTTTCTACCCCAGCATAGACTTTCCCAGGGAGGCTGAGATGTGTGATCCCCCTATATTTGGAGCATTCCTTCCATGGTATGACAATATCCTCAGTTGAAGTCATCAGTGCTCCACCTGCACTATACACAGTGCAGGTGGAGCACCAGATTCTATCTGAGGCAATCTGAAAGTTTTTTTCCATGGCCTCCACGAACTCCTCCTTGACCCAAGTTTTTGTTACTGTGACTGCCCAAGCTGCGTTCTGCTTGGCCTGTTGGTACCTATTGGCTCCCTCCAAAGTCCCACAGGCTAACCAATCCAAATAGGACTGCTTCTTGAGCCTTATGGCTCCCTTCACCTCTGGTGCCCCCCATCTGATTTAGGGGTTACCACTATGACAGGCACCAACCTCCGTGTGGAGGTTGTAGCAGCTTCAGCAATGGAGCTGAACATGATTTATTGATGATCTATATACCCAGTTTCCCTTGGAATTCTGTTGAATCTCTGTCAGAGGGGGAGTAAATGATCTCGTGGATGGGGGCCTCTGCCAGGTGTTCCCAGTGCACCTTCACTATACATTTACTCCAAGCTGTCCAGCATCCTCCTCCGCTACCTTATCCAACTCATCACAAGCTGTTGATCAGTTGACAGCTCAGCGCCTCTCTTCACCAAAGTATCCAGAACATATGGCAGCAGATCTGATGATATGATAACAAAATTGATAACTAACCTGTGGCCTAGGGTATCCATGTGCACTGGACCGTGGTCCAGTGCTTAACCTCTTAAGCCCCAAGCCCACCTGATCTCCTGCCTTTTGCCCACGTATCAGGGGGCGTTGGGGCTTAAGAGGTTAACGCAGGTTTCTGATTGGCTTTCAAGCAACTACCTCGTTCTAAACACGAACAAGACTGAGACCATGATCATAGCTCCTCCTGAGCTACATTCTAAAATTAATCAGGTTCTTGCCTCTTTCAGTTCTTCTGTCAAGTCAAATATTCAGAATCTTGGAGTAATATTTGACTCTTCTCTGGGCCTTGACTTTCATGTAATATCTTTGTCTTGTTCCTGTTTCTTTCACTTAAGAAACATCTCTAAACTGTGACATATGGTCTCTTTAGATGAACTGGAAAAATCTCATCCATGCATTTGTGTCATCACGTTTACTGTAATTCCCTGTTTACCAGCTTGGATAAATCACATTTCTCTCTCCTCCAGGCAATACAAAATGCAGCAGCCAGTCTACCAACTCGTTCTAGGAAGCGTGCTAACATTACTCCCATCTTATATTCTTTACATTGGCTTCCAATAGTGTTTAGAATTTGTTTTAAAATTCTTGTTTTATCATACAGAGCATTACATGGCCAGGCCCCAGATTATTTATCCAAGCTTCATATAAAATACACTGCTGCTCATCGTCTCCGCTCATAGACTCAGAGTCTGTTGGTTGTTCCCCGTACACGACTGAAGACGAAAGGGGACAGAGCCTTTCAGTCTGTTGCACCAAGGCTGTGGAACAGTCTACCACCACAATTACATATGGTTGACTGTGGATTCTTTTAAAAATCAGTTAAAAACTTTACTGTTCAAACAAGCATTTTGTTGATCTACGTATTTTATATTCTTCACATTATTTAACTTACATTTAACCTTTTACATTGTGTATAAGATCGATTGATTGTACTGTTTATTTTAAACTTTCTGCACAGCGCTTTGTGACTGCTTGTCTGTGAGAAGGGCTTAATAAATAAACTTAACTTACTTTCTTATGGACACCATTATGTTCAAACATGGTGTTTGTCATGGACAAACTGTGGTTTGCGCAGAAGTCCAGTAACAGAACACTGCTTGGGTTCAGATCTGTCAGGCCGTTCCTCCCAGTCACACCCCTCCAGGTCTCACTGTCATTGCCTACATGAGCATTGAAGTGTCCCAGAAAGGCAACAGAGTCCCAAGGTTAAGTAGCCTTAAGCACCCCACCCAGGGACTCCAAGAAGGTTGGGCACTCTGAACTGTGGTTTGACACATAAGCGCAGACAGCATTCAGGACCCATTCCCTGACCCTAAGGTGCAGGGAAAAAAAAACTCTCATCCACTGGAAAAAACCAAAGGGGAAACTAGAATAGCCACCCCCAGCCCGATGCCTCTCACCAAGATCTACTCCAGACTGAGTCTAGCCAGGTGTCTGGTTTTGGAGCCCAAGCTGTGCATTGAGGTGAGCACAACTATATCTAGTTGGTACCTCTCAACCTCACGCAGTAGCTCAGGCTCCCTCCCCAGCAGAGAAGTGACATTCCATGTCTCAGTCACTAGTCTCACCAGGACCAATGGGAGACCCTATCAGGAGGGCAAAGCCCTTGACAACACAGACAACTTACCCACTGGGATCCCTGGGACACACAAATCCATGCACCACAATGAGGTAGCGATTCACAAAAGGGTGTATATATACAGTGGGATGCAAAAGTTTGGACAACCTTGTTAATAGTCATTATTTCCGTGTATAAATCGTTGGTTGTTACAATAAAAAATGTCAGTTAAATATATCATATAGGAGACACACAGTGATATTTGAGAAGTGAAATGAAGTTTATTGGATTTACAGAAAGTGTGTAATAATTGTTTAAACAAAATCAGGCAGGTGCATAAATTTGGGCACTGTTGTCATTTTATTGATTTCAAAACTTTTAGAACTAATTATCGGAACTCAAATTGGCTCGGTAAGCTCAGTGACCCCTGACCTACATACACAGGTGAATCCATTAATGAGAAAGAGTATTTAAGGTGGTCAATTGTAAGTTTCCCTCCTCTTTTAATATTCTCTGAAGAGTAGCAACATGAGGGTCTCAAAACAACTGTCAAATGACCTGAAGACAGAGATTGTTCACCATCATGGTTTAGGGGAAGGATACAGAAAGCTGTCTCAGAGATTTAAACTGTCTGTATCCACAGTTAGGAACATACTGAGAAAATGGAAGACCACAGACTCAGTTCAAGTTACGGCTCAAAGTGGCAGACCAAGAAAAATCTTGGATAGACAGAAGCGACGAATGGTGAGACCAGTCAGAGTCAACCCACAGACCAGCACCAAAGACCTACAACATCATGTTACAGCAGATGGAGTCACTGTGCATCGTTCAACCATTCGGCGCACTTTACACAAGGAGATGCTGTATGTGAGAGTGATGCAAAGGAAGCCTTTTCTCCACCCACAGCACAAACAGAGCCGCTTGAGGTATGCTAAAGCAAATTTGGACAAGCCAGCTTCATTCTGGAATAAGGTGCTGTGGACTGATGTAATTAAATTGAGTTATTTGGGCATAACAAGGGGCGTTATGCATGGAGGAAAAAGAACACAGCATTCCAAGAAAAACACCCGCTACCTACAGAAAAATATGGTGGTGGTTCCATCATGCTGTGGGGCTGTGTGGCCAGTGCAGGGACTGGGAATCTTGTAAAAGTTGAGGGACACATGGATTCCACTCAGCATCAGCAGTTTCTGGAGGCCAATGCATCTTTCAACAAGACAATGACCCGAAACACTGCTCTAAATCCACTAAGGCATTCATGCAGAGGAACAGGTACAACGTTCTGGAATGGCCATCTCAGTCCCCAGACCTGAATATTATTGAAAATCTGTGGTGTGAGTTAAAGAGAGCTGTCCATGCTCGGAAGCCATCAAACCTGAATGAACTAGAGATATTTTGTAAAGAGGAATGGTCCAAAATACCTTCAACCACAATCCAGACTCTCATTGGAACCCACAGGAAGCGTTTAGAGGCTGTAATTTCTGTAAAGGTGGATCTACTAAATATTGATTTCATTTCTTTTTTTGTGGTGCCCAAATTTATGCACCTGCCTGATTTTGTTTAAACAATTTTTGCACGTTTTCTGTAAATCCAATAAACTTCATTTCACTTCTCAAATATCACTGTGTGTGTCTCCTATATGATATATTTAACTGACATTTTTTATTGTAACAACCAGTGATTTATACAGGAAAATAATGACCATTACAAGGTTGCCCAAACTTTTGCATGTTTAAATCCATGCATAGTTGAAATTTCAACGCCTTTATTTTTATATACACATACTTACATATATATCTCATAGGAACATCATCTTAATATTTCCATATTTAGTGAAACAGAAGTATACAGTCATTAATTTGTTTCACTCATTGTTCTGTTTATATTTTGGTATTTGTTATACTTCATTTAGAATTTTAATTTTCAGCTTCTGTGTTCAACTTCTACATTCTGGATCTTTTTCATCTCTAAACAGATAATACTTCCTATGCTTTATTCAGATTGAGGAGCTGCAGTTTGTCAGAGATCAGCTGCCTGTTTGCAGCTCTGAAGTCTAACCCTTCCCATCTTAAACATCTGGACCTGAGAGGGAACAAGCTGCAGGATTCGGGAATGAAACAGTTGTGTGGTTTTCTGGAGAGTCGGCAATGTAGACTGGAGACTCTGAGGTCAGAAACTGTGTTTTTGTTGTGCTGGCACTAAACTGACAGAAGACTGATATGATACTAAACCATAGTATTTTGACCGTTTCAGTCCAAAAGCTAAACATTTAAAACCCTAATATAAGAGAAGTCTTCGAAGTGATAATTTACTCTGACTTACCTTCTTTTTTTGTCAGGAAGAATTCAGACCAGGGCATTTTTTTTATTGGTTAATCTCTGAAGTATTTCTGATAGTATTATGGCCATTGTAGGTAAAGCCAATAAAAAGAAAAAGAGAAAACCATTATAGGGACAGGAGGTATATTATAAAGTGGTACATTATTTACAAAAACAGGCAGAAAACAAGATCAGGGAAAACGAAAGATGTGTGGTCAGGAATGAAAAAGATCACAGAACAAGAACTATTAAACCGTGGGAAACCTAAATAGAGCCAATGTGTTTAACACCTTAAGTCTAGGACCCATCCAAACTCACCTCAGCTCAGGTACAGATATATGAAGGAAATACAAAAATACAATTAAGTACAATCAATGAAAAAAGTAAGATAATACACTATATACAATGGTAGCATACACAGTATGTGATGGATATAGTTGGAAATATGGAAGACAAACTATATAGCTTGGAAGGTCATGGAAGGTCCATTTTTACAGCACATCTTCAATCTTAGTTTGAGCCAGGAGAAGATACCATTACTCTGGAAAACATCCTGTTTTGTCTCAATATTGATGAACTCTGCCCCATCTGCCCTCTATTGCACACTTGTTACCTTAACATCTTACGTCATTACTTTTTTTTTTTTTTTTAAAACTCGGCTTGGCCAGTCTTAGGCTCCAGAGGGCTACCTCTCTTGACCGATGGCAGTTTACTTTCTCAACTTTTAAGTTGAGGAGTTACCAAATTGTGTTTTGTTGAAAATCATGTACTATGATTATGTATTTCATCTGGATACTGCAACTGAGCAGAAAAAAAATATGGTGTCTTTAAAAGTATTGCTTTCTTAAAAAATACGAGTAAGCCATAGTATAATTTAGCTTATTTGAAAGCAAAGAAAGTTATAGATATTTCTATAGTTTGAACACCTTAACACTAATCTGGCTGCCTTGTTCTTGACTAACTGAAGTCTGATCAGATCTGTCTTATTAGCTGCTGACCAAATGATTGAACAGTACTCTAGATGAGATAATACTAGTGCATTAATGACACCTTTCATAATTGAAAAAGTAATATAAAAGGAGCATTTCCTAGCCATAGCTATGCACTGTCCCATTTTCTTAATAACACAGTCAATGTGCTGAGACCATGAAAGGTGGTGGTTTATAGTAACACCAAGTAATTTAATCTGGGTCACCTGTTCTAGTACCATTGGGGTGATTGTGGCTCAAGAGTTGGGGGTTCGCCTTGTAATTGGAAGGTTGCCGGTTCGAGCCCCGGCTTGGGCAGTCTCAGTCGTTGTGTCCTTGGGCAAGACACTTCACCTGTTGCCTACTGGTGGTGGTCAGAGGGCCCGGTGGCGCCAGTGTCCGGCAGCCTGGCCTCTGTCAGTGCGCCCCAGGGTGGCTGTGGCTACAATGTGGCTTGCCATCACCAGTGTGTGAATGTGTGTGTGTGAATGGGTGGATGACTGGATATGTAAAGCGCTTTGGGGTCCTTAGGGACTAGTAAAGCGCTATATAAATACAGGCCATTTACCATTCCAGCTATGGAAAGATTTAGTTGTGGGTTAGTTGTGACTAAGCGTACTCTACTTCCTATTAACATAGATTTTAGATGTTTAAAATCATGTTAATTTTACTTAGCCAGTAAAACACGTTCAGCAAATCTTGTTGCAATACGTTGGTCAATTCAGAGTTGCCACTGGCTGAATAAAACATGGTGGAATCATCAGCATACATTACAAGATGAGATTTATCCAAGACATACGGCAGATCATTTGTGAAAACTGAATAGAGAAGTGGACGCCAAGCCAAGCCAAGAAGAAAAAGACATGGTGAGATATTTTTGGAGGCCCAAGCCTGAGTTGAACACCATTTCTAACCTTGGAGAAATGGTAAATATGGTGGAGGGCTTCATATACCTGGGTGTTCACCTTATTAATAGACTGGACTGGAAGTGTGTCATTGACTCATTGAGGAAAGACTATTGTACTCTCTACTTCTGGAGGAAGCGTAATTTTAAAAAAAATTATAAAAAACATTTACAAATAATTTTTAATGTAGTGCAATCTGTTGCTAGTGAAATTTCCTTTGCAGCTATCTGTTGAGATAACAGCTTCAGAGTCATACCACCAGAAAGGTGGTATGACGTGCAATATACTGCTAACAATATTCAGCCCATCCAAATAATTGAATTCAGGTGTTCCAATCACCTCCAGTTCCCCAGGTGTACAAAATCAAACACCTAGACATGAAGACTGCTTTTGTAAACATTTGTTACAGAATGGGTTGCTTATAACAAAGTGAAAGTGCTAAAAATTGATTCTGTTTATCTGGACATAGGATTTTCAGTGGAAGAAGCATTTCGTCACTCATCCAAGTGACTTCTTCAGTCTCAGCTGACTGCAGGTTTCCAACCTTACAGGGGGTGCAGAATTATTAGGCAAGTTGTATTTTTGAGGAATAATTTTATTATTGAACAACAACCATGTTCTCAATGAACCCAAAAAACTCATTAATATCAAAGCTGAATGTTTTTGGAAGTAGTTTTTAGTTTGTTTTTAGTTTTAGCTATTTTAGGGGGATATCTGTGTGTGCAGGTGACTATTACTGTGCATAATTATTAGGCAACTTAACAAAAAACAAATATATACCCATTTCAATTATTTATTTTTACCAGTGTAACCAATATAACATCTCCACATTCACAAATATACATTTCTGACATTCAAAAACAAAACAAAAACAAATCAGCGACCAATATAGCCACCTTTCTTTGCAAGGACACTCAAAAGCCTGCCATCCATGGATTCTGTCAGTGTTTTGATCTGTTCACCATCAACATTGCGTGCAGCAGCAACCACAGCCTCCCAGACACTGTTCAGAGAGGTGTACTGTTTTCCCTCCTTGTAAATCTCACATTTGATGATGGACCACAGGTTCTCAATGGGGTTCAGATCAGGTGAACAAGGTGGCCATGTCATTAGTTTTTCTTCTTTTATACCCTTTCTTGCCAGCCACGCTGTGGAGTACTTGGACACGTGTGATGGAGCATTGTCCTGCATGAAAATAATGTTTTTCTTGAAGGATGCAGACTTCTTCCTGTACCACTGCTTGAAGAAGGTGTCTTCCAGAAACTGGCAGTAGGACTGGGAGTTGAGCTTGACTCCATCCTCAACCCGAAAAGGCCCCACAAGCTCATCTTTGATGATACCAGCCCAAACCAGTACTCCACCTCCACCTTGCTGGCGTCTGAGTCGGACTGGAGCTCTCTGCCCTTTACCAATCCAGCCACGGGCCCATCCATCTGGCCCATCAAGACTCACTCTCATTTCATCAGTCCATAAAACCTTAGAAAAACCAGTCTTGAGATATTTCTTGGCCCAGTCTTGACGTTTCAGCTTGTGTGTCTTGTTCAGTGGTGGTCGTCTTTCAGCCTTTCTTACCTTGGCCATGTCTCTGAGTATTGCACACCTTGTGCTTTTGGGCACTCCAGTGATGTTGCAGCTCTGAAATATGGCCAAACTGGTGGCAAGTGGCATCTTGGCAGCTGCACGCTTGACTTTTCTCAGTTCATGGGCAGTTATTTTGTGCCTTGGTTTTTCCACAAACTTCTTGCGACCCTGTTGACTATTTTGAATGAAACGCTTGATTGTTCGATGATCACGCTTCAGAAGCGTTGCAATTTTGAGACTGCTGCATCCCTCTGCAAGATAACTCACTATTCTTGACTTTTCTGAGCCTCTCAAGTCCTTCATTTTGCCAAAGGAAAGGATGTTGCCTAATAATTATGCACACCTGATATAGGGTGTTGATGTCATTAGACCACACCCCTTCTCATTACAGAGATGCACATCACCTAATATGCTTAATTGGTAGTAGGCTTTCGAGCCTATACAGCTTGGAGTAAGACAACATGCATGAAGAGGATGTGGACAAAATTGTCACGGTTTGCGGGGCAAGCCGTGTGGAGTTGAAATAGGACCCAAAATGCGGCAGCTCTGGTGCAGATGAGTGTTTATTTGACAACCGAAAATACAAACAGCAACGGTGTGGGTACCATGAAACAGGAAAACCTAAACTGGGTAGAACTAATAACACAAACCAGAAACGAGGATGCAGGGAGGTCCGGGGAAATACATACGGGAAGACGCAGGGAGACCGAGGGGAAACAACACAGACGAACCAGCAACTACCATGACAGAAGACACAACTTAAATACACTCAGAGAACACAGGGAGATTACACACAGGTGGGGAACACAGGTGACACTGATAAACATAACGAGACAGGGCAGGAGTGAACACAACATGACGCATACTGACGAGAGACTGTCAAAGTAAAACAGGAAGTACACAGAGGTTCAGACAGGAGGAGAGAGAGCACGGGGAGAACACAGACATAACAGGCTGGGGGAAACATGGACTAAACACAAAGAGAGACGAGAGCTCATAAATACACAGAGGGGCACAAAGGGGGTAAGAGTCACAAAGGGAACACCACAACAGGACACCTCAGAAAACATGGCCTAAATAAGGAGTGAAAATACAAGGAACCAAGAATACTGGGCCAACATGGCCCAGGACCATGACAAAAATACTCATTTGCCTAATAAGATAAGATAAGATAAGATAACCTTTATTAGTCCCACACGTGGGAAATTTGTTTTTTCTGTTTTTTTTTTTTTTTTTTTTTTTTTTTTTAATAATTCTGCACTCCCTGTATAAACAGTACATTTGCATAATGACAAACTAGAACCACTGAATGAACAATGAGCTGTGAGGTCAGTTTCATGATGATTAGCATTTAAATTGTCATGTCCATGGATCACTAGCCATGAGTACCATTCACAGACAGTTGAGAATTGCTGAAGTTACAGCATTGTAAGATGGTGAAATGGTCACTAAAAAGGCTATGCCCAGATGAACAGAATCAATTCTTTGGGATTTCCTTATGTAGATGATTGAGCATGCATCAAGACAAAGTGGAAGTGATTGAACATGGCAGCAAATGAAGTCAGAGTGGGGTTAGTGGTTTTTCAGGAGTTGAGATTGTTCCCCTTGTTTCAGTGAAAGGAACTCTTAATGCTTCAGCATAACAAGACATTGAATTCAATTCAATTCAATTCAATTCAATTTTATTTATATAGCACCAAATAACAACAAAAGTCGCCTCAAGGCACTTCATAAATACAGAGAAAAACCCAACAATCATATGACCCCCTATGAGCAAGCACATTGGCGACAGTGCGAAGGAAAAACTCCCTTTTAACAGGAAGAAACATCCGGCAGAACCAAGCTCGGGGAGGGGTGGCCATCTGCTGCGACCAGTTGGGGAGAGAGAAGGAAGACAGGATAAAGACATGCTGTGGAAGAGAGACAGAGGTTAATAACAGATATGATTCAATGCAGAGAGGTCTGTTAACACATAGTGAGTGAGAAAGGTGACTGGAAAGGAAAAACTCAATGCATCATGGGAATCCCCCGGCAGCCTACATCTATTGCAGCATAACTAAGGGAGGATTCAGGGTCACCTGGTCCAGCCCTAACTATATGCTTTAGCAAAAAGGAAAGTTTGAAGCCTAATCTTAAAAGTAGAGATAGTGTCCGTCTCCTGAATCCAAACTGGAAGCTGGTTCCACAGAAGAGGGGCCTGAAAACTGAAGGTTCTGCCTCCCATTCTACTTTTAAATACTCTAGGAACAACAAGTAGGCCTGCAGAGCGAGAGTGAAGTGCTCTAATAGGGTGATATGGTACTACAAGGTCATTAAGATAAGATGGGGCCTGATTATTTAAGGCCTTGTATGTGAGGAGCATGAATTTGAATTCAATTCTGGATTTAACAGGAAGCCAATGAAGGGAAGCCAAAACAGGAGAAATGTGCTCTCTCTTTCTAGTCCCTGTCAGGACTCTTGTTGAAGCATTTTGGATTAGCTGAAGGCTTTTCAGTGAGTTTTTTGGACATCCTGATAATAATGAATTACAGTCGTCCAGCCTGGAAGTAATAAATGCATGAACTAGTTTTTCAGTGTCACTCTGAGACAGGATATTTCTAATTTTAGAGATGTTGCACAAATGGAAGAAAGCAGTCTTACATATTTGTTTAATATGTGCATTGAAGGACATATCCTGGTCAAAAATGACTCCAAGGTACCTAACAGTGTTACTGGAGGCCAAGGTAATGCCATCCAGAGTAAGAATCTGGTTAGATACCATATTTCTAAGATTTTCAGGGCCGAGTACAATAACCTCAGTTTTATCTGAATTAAGAAGCAATGACAATGTTATGCTCCCAAATTTTTGGGAAAAGTTTGGTGATGGCCCTTTCTGCTCCAACATGACTGCTCACCAGTGCAGAAACGAAGACACATAAAGATATGGATAAGTGAGTTTGGTGTGGAACAATTTGACTGGCCTGTACAGAGTGCTGACCGCCTGAGTTCTTGAAACAGCTTTATTACTACAGTCACAGGCAACTAAAATACAAAGAACTGAAGTAAACATACACTGAGAAATATTAGCAATGAAACTACACTGGACACTAACAGGACACACAGCTGGCGAAATAAGGGAGATCACGACAATGCACAGCTAGAGATACAGACAATATAAACAGGAGAGGAAACAGGGGAAGCAAAAATGATCATGATGCATGCAGGACAAGTGGCTATCAGAATAAAACAGAAAACAGATGATATACACAAGGAAAGGGGAAACAGACACTGATTTTGACTAAACATGGAACCAGAGAGAGACAACAAGGCCAGAAAAAGTATAATTAAACTCAGTACTACAAAACAATAAAACAGAAACTTAACACAAGACACTGACAAAATAAGGCTGAAAGTACAGATTGCAGAGACACAACCTCGACACACAAAAAGAAAGTGAAAAACAGAGACAAAACTGACAATACAAGAAGGGACATGGGGGAAGCATAATAACAGAAACCTAAACCTAGATAACAAACTAACCTGGGGATACACAGAGGGATTACAAAGAATGAAAATGAAATGAATGGAAATGCTTTTGGATGTCCTATATTAGTCCTATATTAAATGTCTTTGTCATTCTGCAATATAATTTCCTTAATTCAGATTGATGGGCTGCTGTTTGTCAGAGATTAGCTGTACTCCTTTGGGCTCAGCTCTGAAGTCCAACCCCTCCTATCTGAGAGAACTGGACCTGAGTCACAACAACGACCTGCAGGATTCAGGAGTGAAGCAGCTCTGTGGTTTTCTGGAGAGTCGGCACTGTAGACTGGAGATTCTGAGGTCAGACAAGTCATTTTTTAAACTTATGATATAAAGACTGTGGTGACACAAAGCTCATGTTATAATAATTCTCTTAGATTATATATTAGAGGTGCAAGGTCGGATGACAGAATGCAAAAATAGCTAAAGAAATAATGGTTTCTGGCTGCTTGAAAGATGTGCAAAAACCAAACATCAGTGTATATAAAAAAAAAATCTAAATATGAGGAATCACAGAAAAACAGCAAAGGTCAAACCTAAACAGTGCATGGAAGATACAGAGGCCATAACAAAACAACAAAAGGAAAGAAATGAAAAACAATAGAAAAAAAACAAACAAAAGACTGTATGTACACAAAGAAGGCTGAATAAACAAAATGAAATAGATAGGGAATGTGGCATGGAGAAACACCTCTTGACAGCGCCAAATCACAACTACTGTCACCTCAAGGCGCTTTATATTGTAAGCTAGACCCTACAATAATAGATACAGAGAAAAACCTAATAATCATATGACGTCCTGTGAGCAAGCACTTTGGCAACAGTCGGAAGGAAAAACTCCCTTTTAACAGGAAGAAACCTCCGGCAGAATCAGGCTCAGGGACGGGAGGGGCCATCTGCTGTGACCGGTTGGGGAGAGAGAAGGAAGACAGGTTAAAGACATGCTGTGAAAGAGAGACAGAGATTAATAACAGATATGATTCAGTGCAGAGAGGTCTATTAACACATAGTGATTGAAGAAGAGACACCCAGTGAATCATGGGAATCCCCCAGCAGCCTACACCTATTGCAGAGAGGTGACATTGATTTCACTAGAACCAGTTTTGGATTAGATTAAAAACCCCAGGGACTTCACCCCTGACCATTGCCTACTTCATTCTGCAGAGGATCCCCATAGCTCCTCTTGTGATTGGTGGGTCCAAAAGAGGGTGGATCCATGTTGCTCTTTCAGATTGAGCCCAGGGAGGTCCCATGGGCCAAAGCTGGGCCAATTAAAAAAAAATAAAAAAAATAAAAGATATTCATTTAAGTTATTTAAGGTAAAAAACATGTATCTCATAGGAAAATAGCAATAGCCTCAAAAGACATAGAGATACACCTTTCAACACTTTTCAAAGCATTTCTTAAAGAATTTTGGCATGTGCTGTTTGGATTTTTCTTTTTCTGAATTTATATATATTCTCTAAACTTTCTTGTGTGCGGAAGAGATATGAAACACTGAGTAATTTAATTTAGAAACTTTGTCTAATGAATTTATGTTCTTTCTTCAGACTGGATAGCTGCAGTTTGTCCGAAATCAGTTGTGCAGCTCTGGCCTCAGCTCTGAAATCCAACCCCTCACATCTAAAAGAGCTAGACTTAACTGACAATAAACTGAAAGATGCAGACATGAGGCAGCTGTGTGATCTGGTGGAGAAACCAAATTGTGGACTGAAGACTCTGAGGTCAGTGGATGGTTTAAGTGTGCCCATGTTGCTTTACATTTATTACTAAATGTATGTATTTTCTTTTAATATTTTCTGTAAACCTATAGCCTATGAGGCTGATTTTCCCCATGTAATTGTGAGATATTTGTATAGCTTTGTAGATAGCTGGATCAAGTCACAGATTTGTAAGTAATGTTTAATTCCTGCCACCTTAAAGGCTTGTAGCACATAACCTATTGATACAGATAGCTTAATCATATTTAAGATTGAAACATTAATTAACTGTAGAACTTATTTGAGCAGTCTTGTAGCATTACGTCGATGATGGTTTGGGGAAAGTGACTATTGAAGCCAGAATGATCAATCTGAATAAAAGAGTCTAAAGTGGAGGTCGAGCTGTCATACCTTCAGTCAAGCGAAGGCTAGTTTGACTTTGTCTGCTGATGTCTAAATATCCCCCCTCCACTGAAAAAAATTAAGTCGTTTCCCATGTTCACAAATGTCTATGTATATTTGCAGGTGGAAGCTCTGATAAACTTGTGTATGCTGACAGAGAGTGACCTGTGTCCTGATGATATGGAGAGGCTGAAGAAGCAGTAGCTTGTGTGTACAGATCCTGTGAATGGGAAAGATCACAGATTTTTGAAGATAGAAGACCTCAACAAGCACAAAGAATTAGATGGAAAGGTCATGTAAAATGTTAAAAAAAATAATCTGTTGCACTAATTACCATGAAATCCAACTTTTAACTGTAATGTAATAGGATGATGGTGTGATTCAACTTGTGTTATCGTAATGAAAACAAAAAATAAGGATGAAAAGATAAATGAAGGTTGACATTGGTTATAAGCTGATTAAACCTTTGATCTATAACTGTACAATAGGGAAGTGAAAGCGCTGCGGATATCTTATGTGGAGATGGTCAGTGGAGAGGTGCCATCAACATTATTTGTATTTACATGTTCAATTTTATTCTGTTCTTTCTCACAATAAACTTCTGTCTACACCAAAAAGCTGCTGGTGTCCCAGAATTTTAATTTTAACTAACACAGCTTTAGGTCCCTTTAATTGGACCCACAGGCAGATTTGGTTTGCTGCAGGACACTCAGCTATCTTCACGTTTAACAAAATGACACATCTGACAGATTAGCAGAGTATAACAGAGTGGAACGGGAAGCACACTGATCAATGGTAAATTGTTTTCACAGTCACAGTGATGGAAATATGTTGGTCACTGATGCCCCTTCTTCCTTTGGGCCATTCAGACTGCTAACAAACTCACCTCTCCTCACCAATCTGTGCCATGGTCTGAGTGACCCTCATCACTCAGGACACTGACACACTCACACCAAGTCCTTTGCACTACCTCCAAGCACTTTGCTCTCCAGTGTGTGCCTTTGTCTTGTTTTGTATGTGCTCCTGAAGTCTTACTATTTATATTTTATTCCTGCAAAGTTGGTGTGGATGTTTCGCTCTTAATTTTATTGCAATATAGGCGCTCTTTGCAGTGAGCTAATTTTATTTTGAAATTCGTTTTAATTTGAAAAACAGTTTCGGGAAGTGACAGGAAGTCAGCCATGTTTTTAGTTCCTAGCGGATCACATGTGGGGATATTTGACCCAGCGACATCTGCCTTTTGTTTGTGCCATCGACACCACCGTCTGTAAGTTTTAATTTGTATTGAATTGTAGGATTGTATTTTATGTATATTTTGTGGAAACAATTGCTGTAGATGAAAACTTTAGTAGTTGTGTGCTAACGCTAATGGATGTGTATTGGAATCTATTTTTGTCGTGCTAATGATGCTAAGTTAATTTTAGCTATGTTATTTGTATTTCAGTTTCACTCCATGAGGAAATACTTACTAATTAAAAGGAGTTGGACGTTACATCCTGACTTCGCGCGTTATTTCAAGTGGAGTTAGGCTACTGCTGAATTGTGTAGCGTACACACACAAGGAGAGCAGGACAGTAAAAAGACGGTTAGCAGTTGGCAAAACAACTCTATGACAGCAAGCTATGTCAACAAACATGGACGAAGAACACCCCGAAGGTGCAAGACCTAAGGGATTAAAACTAAACAAAAGAATCAAATATTTGATATGATACGACATAGAACAACAAGAGCCATTGCTGCCCTCCAGGTGGACTGAAAGGAACACAATTGGAATGAGGTTTTTGCAAATGAAGATTCAAATAGTGCATATGATGCATTCTTATCAACAGTAATTTCACTATATGAAAAACATTGTCCTTTAATGAAGATCACTAGAAAGCATCACAGATCAAATAAGCCATGGATCACAAAGGGGATACATGGGGCAAAAAAGTATTTAGTCAGCCACCGATTGTGCAAGTTCCCCCACTTAAAATGATGACAGAGGTCAGTAATTTGCACCAGAGGTACACTTCAACTGTGAGAGACAGAATGTGAAAAAAAATATCCATGAATCCACATGGTAGGATTTGTAAAGAATTTATTTGTAAATTAGGGTGGAAAATAAGTATTTGGTCAATAGCAAAAATACAACTCAATACTTTGTAACATAACCTTTGTTGGCAATAACAGAGGTCAAACGTTTACTATAGGTCTTTACCAGGTTTGCACACACAGTAGCTGGTATTTTGGCCCATTCCTCCATGCAGATCTTCTCGAGAGCAGTGATGTTTTGGGGCTGTCGCCGAGCAACACGGACTTTCAACTCCCACCACAGATTTTCTATGGGGTTGAGGTCTGGAGACTGGCTAGGCCACTCCAGGACTTTCAAATGCTTCTTACGGAGCCACTCCTTTGTTGCCCGGGCGGTGTGTTTTGGATCATTGTCATGTTGGAAGACCCAGCCTCGTTTCATCTTCAAAGTTCTCACTGATGGAAGGAGGTTTTGTGGCTCAAAATCTCACGATACATGGCCCCATTCATTCTGTCCTTAACACGGATCAGTCGTCCTGTCCCCTTGGCAGAAAAACAGCCCCATAGCATGATGTTTCCACCCCCATGCTTCACAGTAGGTATGGTGTTCTTGGGATGCAACTCAGTATTCTTCTTCCTCCAAACACGACGAGTTGAGTTTATACCAGAAAGTTCTACTTTGGTTTCATCTGACCACATGACATTCTCCCAATCCTCTGCTGTATCATCCATGTGCTCTCTGGCAAACTTCAGACGGGCCTGGACATGCACTGGCTTCAGCAGCGGAACACGTCTGGCACTGCGGGATTTGATTCCCTGCCGTTGTAGTGTGTTACTGATGGTGACCTTTGTTACTTTGGTCCCAGCTCTCTGCAGGTCATTCACCAGGTCCCCCCGTGTGGTTCTGGGATCTTTGCTCACCGTTCTCATGATCATTTTGACCCCACGGGATGAGATCTTGCGTGGAGCCCCAGATCGAGGGAGATTATCAGTGGTCTTGTATGTCTTCCATTTTCTGATGATTGCTCCCACAGTTGATTTTTTTCACACCAAGCTGCTTGCCTATTGTAGATTCACTCTTCCCAGTCTGGTGCAGGTCTACAATACTTTTCCTGGTGTCCTTCGAAAGCTCTTTGGTCTTGGCCATGGCGGCGTTTGGAGTCTGACTGTTTGAGGCTGTGGACAGGTGTCTTTTATACAGATGATGAGTTCAAACAGGTGCCATTCATACAGGTAACGAGTGGGGGACAGAAAAGCTTCTTACAGAAGACGTTACAAGTCTGTGAGAGCCAGAGATTTTCCTTGTTTGAGGTGACCAAATACTTATTTTCCACCCTAATTTACGAATAAATTCTTTACAAATCCTACCATGTGAATTCATGGATTTTTTTTTCACATTCTGTCTCTCACAGTTGAAGTGTACCTCTGGTGCAAATTACTGACCCCTGTCATCATTTTAAGTGGGGGAACTTCCATAATCGGTGGCTGACTAAATACTTTTTTGCCCCACTGTAGAAGATGCATGTAAAAAGAAAAATAATCTATATAAGAGATTCATAAAACAGAGGACAAAAGATGCTGAAATAAAGTACAAGTTATATAAAAATAGATTAATAAATATTATAAGAACAAGTAAGAAAGAATATTACCACAAATTATTGGAGCAAAGTAGAAGTAACACACAAGAAACATGGAGGATATTAAATAGTATAATCAAAAAGGGCTCAAAAAATAAGAATTATCCAGATTATTTTAAAAAAGATAAAGATATTGTGCTTGATAAAACTAAAGACATTGCAAATGAATTTAATGATTTCTTTGTAAATGTTGGCTTTAATTTAGCAAAAGAAATTCCAGAGTCAAGAAATAATAACGACCTAAATAAACATATTACTCAGAATGTGTTCTCCATGTTTATTGGTGCTGCAACTCATAGAGAAATAATTAACATTGTGAAGACATTTAAAAATAAAAAGTCCACTGACTGTTTTGGTATTGACATGATATTAGTTAAAAGTATTATAGAATATATAGTGCAACCTTTCGCATACATTTGTAATCTGTCCTTTCAAACTGGTGTGTTTCCCTCACAAATGAAAATAGCAAAAGTTATTCCAATCCATAAAAACGGAGAGAGATGTCAGTTTACCAATTATAGGCCAATGTCACTACTCCCACAGTTCTCAAAAATTTTAGAAAAGTTATTTGTTAATAGACTTGATAAATATATTGAGAAGCATAATCTCCTAAGTGATAACCAATATGGCTTTAGAGTGAAAAGGTCCACTTTGATGGCAGTGATGGAACTTGTTGAAGGGATATCTAATCCAATAGATAATAAGGAATATACTGTTGGTGTTTTTATAGACTTAAAAAAGGCGTTTGATACAATTGATCATTCTATATTAATGAATAAACTCGAGAGATATGGCATAAGAGGGATAGCATACAAGTGGATGAAAAGTTACCTGGATGAAAGATATCAATATGTCGAATTCAATAATGTAAAATCTAAGCAGTTGAAGGTAACTTGTGGTGTTCCTCAGGGCTCTGTGCTGGGCCCTAAATTATTTATATTATATATAAATGACATATGTAATGTTTCCAAACTGTTAAAATGTGTATTGTTTGCTGATGATACCACTCTGTACTACTCAGGTAAAAACCTAGAACAGCTTCTGTCAGGGCTCTGTGTGCGGGCAGGCAGAGATGAGGATCCAAATGCAGGACTCGAACACAGAATTGAAACTCAAAAAACCTCAGCTTTATTGCTGGCAGAAAAACAAACATGGAGTGAGGATGGAACACTGAGACCAAGGACACACAGGCATAATTCTGAGGGTACGATGCGACACTGAGCATGGGAAAACACAGGGCTTATATACACAGGGTAGTAACGGGGGAATCGGCAACAGGAGGGAGACACAGCTGGGAGAGATCAGGGCTAACGAGACGGGGGAGCTAAGCTGCACACACTAACATAAGACAAAGACTTTCACAATAAAACAGGAAACATGAATTACTAAACAAGCATGCAGACTTTACACTGAGAGACAGACAGAATGACACATGGAATCTGAACTAAACTAAACGTGAGATATAACTGAGAACAAATCCTTAAGCACGGATAAACAGAAACAAGAAATAATAATCATCATCATCGCTACGAGAAGAAAACAATCCATGAAGCAGAAATAAACCAAAACATAATAAACTCAAAATACTGGGTCCAACGGACCCAGAACCGTGACAGCTTCTGACTACAGCGGAAAAGGAGTTAAATATATTAAAAAACTGGTTTGATGTAAATAAGTTATCATTAAATATAAAGAAAACAAAATTGATTATTTTTGGCACTAGACAAATGAAAAATGTATCTAAAATCAGGGTTAATGGAATTGAAATTGAAAGAGTGTACGAAAATAAATTTCTTGGAGTGATAATTGATGATAAGCTGAGTTGGAAGTCTCATATAAACCATGTGAAAACAAAAATGTCAAAAACCATTGCTATTCGCTATAAAACAAAGCATGTACTGAACAAAAAATCATTATACAGACTTTATTGTTCTCTGTTGCTTCCATATATGACTTACTGTCTGGAGATATGGGGTAATGCATATAAAACGAACACTCTTCCTATTTTCAAGTTACAAAAAAAGAGCTATAAGAATTATAAACCAATCAAACTATATAGAACCAACTAACATTTTGTTTATTAATCTGAATACCCTGAAATTTTATGATTTAGTTGAATATAAAATGGCACAGATAATGTATAAAGCACAAAATAACTTGCTTTGCCCCAGTACTCAGAAGCTGTTCAAAGTCAGAGGGAGTCAATATGACTTAAGGGGAACAGATTTCTTTAAAAAAAACAAGATGAGGACAAATATAAAGCAGAGATGTGTTTCTGTTAGAGGAGTTAACCTGTGGAATAGTTATGACAGTGATTTAAAAAGGTGTAGTTCATTTTCCTTGTTTAAAAATATGTTTAAAAATAGAGTATTAGAAAAATATATAAATCAAGAATGAAAAGAGCAAAAAAAACCAAAACAAAAAAAACCCTCTTGATTCTTTTGCTTTGATGTAGTTACTTATCTAAGGTGGAAAGTTTTTTTTGTTTTTCTTGTTTGTTTGTTTGGTTTTTGCTTTGTTTTATTATTTGCTTCGAGCTGCATGCAAAAAGATATTTTGTGAAAAGGGTTGGCGTAATAAGCAAATGCTTCAGCCAATACCTTTTGATTAGCCTTGTCTCATGCTTTCTTGCTTTGTGGTAGATCTTTGTTCTGTTTTTACTGAGATATTTGAATGCTAATCAATAAAAAAACAAAAAAAACCAAAACCAAAACAAAACAAAAAAACAAAACAAACCAAAGCCTCCTCAAGACGGAGCATCAGTTAAAAGCACTGGTTCAGTTTCCAGATATTCAAGTAGATCAAATGTCAGTGCAGCAGCAGCACACGCGAGAGCCAAGGAAGAAGCTGCTCGTGCACATGTTGCCTTCGCACAGAGAGAGATCAGCATTAAAGTCAACAAAGCAAGATTAGAAGCTAATCTCAAAGCCTTAAATCTGGAAAAGGGAGCTGCAGCCACAATTGCACAAGCAGAAGTTTTGGAAGCAGCAGCAGAGATAGAGGTTGAAGCACATCCTAGTTGGAAAAGTCTCCCAGTTATGGTGCAGAGTAGGCCTACACATGAACGTGTAAGCGACTATATGAGAGACCAAACTATGCAGCTTAACCAACGTAATGAACCAGTCAATCTCTCAATATCAGAGCATCCTATCGAGAAGAGCCCTCCACCATCGGCTAAGTACATCATTAAAGATGAGTATATCGTGAAAGACTCATGGCCCACATCTTTCCAGCCACAACCAAGTTCCAAGGTTGTTGTACAACTTGCATAGTTCCCATTTCTGTATAGCTGTGTATCTCATATTTCTGTATAGTTCTTTATTTCATATTCTGTATAGTTTTTTTTCATATTTATATCCTGTTCATAGTCTGTACATAGCTTGTACTCACTACAGCCTGTACATACTTATAGTTATAGCATATTCATAACATACTTCATACCGTGTACATATTACATACCATAATAAACCCATTTCTGTAATATACTTACATATCTATATTATTGCTAATATATATTGTAATATATCTATATCATGGCTAAAGCAATTCTGGAAGGATACAAACTGCAGTTCGTTGCCCTGTACCTGTGACATGTGCAATGACAATAAAGTTGAATTCTATTCTATTCTATTCTATTCTATTCTAACGCATGCATACCAAACTGCTCACACCTCTACCCAATCAGCTCAGCCAGACATAAATGGTCACCTCCAAGTTAACAGTGTGGAACTCCTGCAAGAAAAAAAGAGCAATAGGCCCTACCCTAAACCAGAGCTAACTTTTCCTTAGTATCCCAACACTTCTCATACACACCCTCCAGACTCTTCAGTGATGATGGACATGGCGAAGTACCTGGCACGAAAAGAGCTCGTGTGCACTGGCTTAACCCACTTTGACGATCATCCAGAGTCATACAGAGCATGGATATCTGCCTTCTCCAATACCATTAAGATATGAGATGAGATAGCCTTTATTTGTCAGTTGCAGGTCTTTTGCCCAAAACCGAGATGACAGACCTTGCCGACCGTAAATACAATACAAACATCACATTGGGGAGACAGGTCAGGCCAGGTAACGAGGAAAAAAGCATCGAAATGTGCAACACAAAAGGATAATACAGGAATGCACAGGTATCAACACACCATAACACAATAAACACAGACAAGCAACATGGGAAAGGGTTCCAGTGTGTACATCTGATCTGGGACTGCTGTAATCTTCGACTGCGCCTCCAGCTGACCCGATGTCCACATCATGGGGGAGGTAAGCGTTGGAGGTGGCGTTGGATAGGGAGGGTGATGTGTCGGTGAGTGCTTATCAGTATCAGTATATGTATACTGCGTGTCCATAGTTCAGCTGAAACAGTCTTCCAGCCAACCCAGGTGGCCTTGTAGGGAATGGGAAGGAACAGACTCAACACAGTCATTTCTGGATTCAGTTTCCACAGAAATTATACCCATCAAAATGTTTCGTTGTTTAAACATGATTTTTATGTATTTTAATCCAACCAGATTTTTTAGAACACTTTTTCTTTTTCTGACATTGTAATTTCAAGATGATTAAAGAGCCCAGAAAGATGAAAACAGCTTAAGGGTTTGGACCTTACTGCAAGTGAACAGCTGGATTTACTTTCAAAGTGGCTTGGGAAGGAATCTTCTGCATATGTCAAGCGCCTAACAGCAGTTCATATTGACAACTCAAAATGGTCTGGGACAGGCTTGATGAATGCTACGGTGCTCCAGAAGTCATCGAAAGTGCTCTCTTTAGGAAGTTGGACAGCTTTCCTAAAATAACAAACAAGGACAATTACAGGTTAAGGGATCCTGGAGATCTATTGATGGAATTACTTTCAGCAAAAGAGGATGGCTACTTGCCCGGCTTAGCTTACCTGGATACCGCCCGTGGCATCAAACCCATCGTGCAACAGTGACAAGCACATCACAGCTCTTCATCCTGGTCCACCACAACTGTCCACCAAGGCCTCAAGTCCCCCAACAGGTGACGGCGGGGAGCCGGAAAAAGAGGACACCATCCCAGAACCAGTTGCAAGCCCTCTGTGCACTGAAGTTTGTGGCGATTTTGCCAGGTCAAAATGTTGTTCCAAGATATGTCTTGTTAAGGTTTACCCTGAAGAGTTCCCACAACAAGCCATCAAAATGTATGCTCGATGACCAGAGCAACAAGTCTCTAGCCAGGTCAGAGTTCTTCAACTTATTCGGAATCGAAGTTGGCTCATACCCCTACATCCTGAAAACTTGTGCTGGCTTAGCCGCAACCTCCGGCAGGAGAGCAAATGGCTATCAAATCGAAGCAGTAAAATGGTAAATGGCCTGTATTTATATAGCGCTTTACTAGTTCCTAAGGACCCCAAAAGCGCTTTACATATCCAGTCATCCACCCATTCACACACTGGTGATGGCAAGCTACATTGTAGCCACAGCCACCCTGGGGTGCACTGACAGAGGTGAGGCTGCCGGACACTGGCGCCACCAGGCCCTCTGACCACCACCAGTAGGCAATGGGTGAAGTGTCTTGCCCAAGGACACAACGACTGAGACTGTCCAAGCCGGGGCTCGAACCGGCAACCTTCCAATTACAAGGCGAACTCCCAACTCTTGAGCCACGATCGCCCTTGATCGAAGGAGTAAATGGTGAAGTTAGCCTTGCGCTACCAACACTGATCGAATGTGACGACTTACCAGTAAATCGTGATGCAATACCGACACCTGAAGCTGCCCTCCATCACCTGCACCTCAAGAACCTTGCTAGCAAAATCCTGCCTCTTGATAATGATGCCAAGATCCTGCTTTTGCTTGGGAGAGAAATTCTCCAGGTTCACAAGGTGAGGCAGCAGATCAACGGTCCTGGTGATGCACCCTTCGCTCAAAGGCTTGACCTTGGATGGGTCTTAGTAGGTGATGTGTGTTTGGGAAAGGTTCATAAGCCCATTGTCCACTGTTATAAAATGAACATACTGGAAGACGGAAGACCATCATTGTTCAGACCTTGTACGAGCCACATCCATCTCAAGCAAATGGTCAACTCCAGTCAAGTCAAGGGACTCTCACACAGTTGCCGTAGCACTGCAATGGACGATGACTCACTCGGCAACACAGTCTTTGCAAGAACAGCGGATGATGACAAGCGGGCCTTCTCCATAGAGGACGAACAGTTTCTGCAGATAATGGGTGATGAGGTTTTTCAGGACGAGTCAAATAGTTGGGTGGCTCCTCTTCCCTTCAGGCCCCCCAGACCACCTTTGCCCAACAATCGTGAGCAAGCACGACTCAAGCGCACAATGCAATGGCATCTCGCTGAACAACGTGCTACTCAACGGACCAGACTTGAATAACAGTCTAATGGAAGTCCTTATTCGTTTCAGGAGAGAGTGAGTAGCAATCATGGCTGACATCGAACAGATGTTTCATTGTTTTGTCGTGAGAGAAGACCACCAAGACTACTTACGCTTTCTGTGGTATAGAGATAATGATCCCAGCAAAGACATTGTTGAATACAGGATGAGGGTTCATGTATTCGGCAACATACCTTCTCCAGCTGTGGCAATATACTGTCTCAGAAGAGCTGCAAAGGAAGGAGAACAGCAGTACGGGTCAGATTGTGGAATGCGAGTTCTATGTAGACGATGGTCTTGTTCCCACATCCACAGAGGAGGAGGCAATTTCTCTGCTACAGAGAACCCAAGCATCTCTCTCTGAGTCAAACCTGAGACTGCACAAGATCACGTCCAACAGCGTTGACGTCTTGAAAGCCTTCCCTGCAGGAGATCATGCTAAGGGCATTAAAGATCTTTACTTGGATGGAAGCGCAGTACCCACACAGCGAAGCCTTGGATTGAGTTGAGATGTTAAAAGGGACACATTCACCTTCCAAGTGTCAGTCAGTGACAAGCCATTCACATGACGTGGGATTCTCTCCACCATAAACAGTCTTTTTGACCCTCTCGGCTTCGTCACTCCTGTGGCTGTTCAAGGCAAGTCGTTGCTGAGAGAGTTGAGCTTAGATGGAACCAATGCCAGTCGTAGAGAGATATGCATCTTTTCAGACGCTTCAACCAAAGTGATTGGTGCGGTGGCGTACCTCAAGACAACAGATGCAAATGACCAGGTTCATGTGGGTTTGAACCTGGGCGACCGTGGCTCAGGGGGTTGGGAAGTGCATCTGTAACCGGAAGGTCGCTGGTTCGATCCCCAGGCTCTCTGTCCTGGTCGTTGTGTTCTTGGACAACCCTACTGGTGTTGGCCAGAGGGGCTGATGGTGCAATATGGCAGCCTCGTGTCTGTCAATCTGCCCCAGGTGTGGCTACAACCGTAGCTTTCCTCCACCAGTGTGTGAATGCGAGAGTGAATGAACAGTGCCATTGTAAAGCACTTTGGGTGACTTGAAAAGCGCTATATATATCCAATCCATTATTATTATTACCATACCAAGACTGGAGCTGTGTGCGACAGTGCTAGCCATAGAAATTGCTGAGTTTATCGTTCAAGAGATCGATATCCAAATTGATGCGATCACCTTCTGCTGTGACAGTAAAGTGGTGCTGGGCTACATTCATAATCAGTCCAAATGTTTCTATGTGTACGTCCACAACAGGGTTCAGAGAATCCACCAGTCCACACAACCGAATCAGTGTAGGTATTGTTGAAATCTCCCAATTCTTTGAATCTTTGGGCTGGAGGAAGGACAATACTCGGTGTATTTATGCTCAATCAACAATCATTTATTTCCATACAATTCAACACTTAAGAGCATGCCCGTCTATCTCTATGTGGCTCCAAATTCCCTCTTTATTTAATTTCACACTCGTCAGGGGACAGGCACACAAAAATTTCAAACCACTGAAACGAGGAATTCAACCTTTTTTTATATTTCTTTACTAATCTAGACTCAACCTTTGTTCGCAAAATGTATCTTGTTCTAGTCCGGAATAAATGTGAACCCGTGGTTACACGGTCGTTCCAGTGTTTTTCCGTAGCTAAGCGGGAGTCCTCAGTTCCCAAGTCGCCACCTCGGCACTTAACCTGCCTGCACGTCTACAGACAGGGGGGTTGCCAAACCATGAACAAAATTAGTTTCCACAGGTACACTAGGCATCAACCTTTGATCCTAAAATGTGTCTTTGCTCTAATGTCCTCCTATTCAAACACATCAACCGTCACTGTCACTGTGTTCACGCTTCACACTCACAAAAAACACACTCAGAGCGCGCCTCACTCACACTCAAAACAACACCTAGAGCGCGCTTTACACACAAGACAGCACCCAGAGCGCGCTTCGCAGCTTCGCAGCTTCGCACACACTCACTAAGAGCGCGCCTTCACACACACACACACACACACAACACTTTTCCTCAGCGGGAATTTTACACAGAAACCTCTGAGCTCAACTGTTAGATCTTCTTAAAGCACACTGCACCATAGACCAAAATACCCCTTTCTCTGCACTTATGACCACCACAACGGGGCAAAGTCGCATCATAAAAGTGATGCTTGCATCCCCGAAGTTATACCTGACATCATAAACCAGGTTTTGCTCTATGTACTTCTTGGCAAGTAAAATTTTACTTTGTTTTATGACCGCAGCCCTTAAAACTCGACTGACGCCACAAACCACCGTCAAACCTCTATCCAATGTACTAAAACTAGCACCAACCACTACTGCACTTCACGGCCGCACCACCGGAACACGGCCGTATCATAAACCAAACCTACGGACGTGTTTCGCTCTCGCGTTGCCAGCGTTCAACTGCACCGTGAGCCAGCATCTGCTTTTCCTTAAATCAACTTCTATTTCATAGCCGGCAAGAGCCAGGACGTAACCGACACCATAAACAAACTTCAAACCTCGACTTCAATGTACTGAACTAATGGCCGCGTCTTCAGAAGAAATTCTAATGTATTATTGCTACAGAAGCCAGTATTAGACAAAATTAAATGTGGAAGGTAAAGTGGCTGCAACTAGTCCAACGTAGTATGTTATTAGTTTCTCGGTAGAAGCAGTTTACTGCAACTAGTCCAACGTAGTATGTTATTAGTATCTCGGTAGAAGCAGTTTACTGCAACTAGTCCAACGTAGTATGCTATTAGTATCTCGGTAGAAGCAGTTTACTGCAACTAGTCCAACGTAGTATGTTATTAGTATCTCGGTAGAAGAAGTTTATTTAACACACTGGAATTCAGCCTCAACTTATGTTGTTAGTATCTTGCGCCAAAAACCAGACACCGATAAATTTACTGTGAAAATACGTGTAACTCAGTGAACAGATTAATTTGGAAAGCCCAATATGCACATTTGGTATTTATAATACAACAGGCTGTGCTTACCTTTCTGTTTTAGGCCGGCCTTCTGTTCACCTTGCCCCACGATCTCACCAAAGGCCAAATCTACACCTCCTCAGCACACCAAGTATCCGGGTCACACTGCACCAAGTTGTTGAAATCTCCCAATTCTTTGAATCTTTGGGCTGGAGGAAGGACAATACTCGGTGTATCAATGCTCAATCAACAATCATTTATTTCCATACAATTCAACACTTAAGAGCATAAGGACCATCATGATGGGGAGACATGCCTGAAGAGGGTCACAGCAAGTCTCAAAATGGTGACGGGTTACACAGCCTTTTATAGCTCCTAGCGGCCCCCATCTAGTCGTAAAAGCCAAAACATCACATTCTTTCTCTGTTACAGCGCCTAAGTTATGACCTCGGCAGTTGTTTCTCTGCTTTCTGTAAGGTGGGGGTATGGAATGTGGTCTGTCTATCTCCCCTGTCTTAGACACAGAGTCTCCTTCTCTTCATGATTCAACAATAGAACATGTCAAGAAAACAGTGTAACACATTCCCAGCAGATCAAGGATACAGAGTGATGCACCTTTATCTAATGAACTAATATGTGAATATGTTCTGTTAACTCAAAAGTATAATGAGAACTAAACTACATACAGATCACACACTCTATGTTAAAGGGTATAATATGATCTACAGCAGTATCATACTTCAACTACTTTGATTACATATATAAGGTAACATATGATAACAGAATAATATCACAGTATGTACCTACGGAGCATAACCCAGCTGACCATGCTTCTAGGTCCATTCAAGCCTCACAGCTCACCACAACCAACTGGTTCACGGGTCCAACATTTCTATACAAATCACAGCCAAGCAGCGAGCAACATGAGACCTTTGAGCTTATCAACCCAGACGCAGATGTTGAGATACGACCACAAGTTACCACCTGTGTTACAAGTCAAAAGGACAAGTCCCTGGGTTGTGAGAGATTCACGAAATTCTCTTTCTGGAAGTCTATATGGAGAGGAGTTGCAACACTCATCCATGTGGTTTGTTCTTTTAAGGCAAGCAGCCAAGGAACCAACGGGTGTAATGGTTGGCATTGGTGCCGTAAACCTCTCACAGCTGACGAGTTGTCCAAGGCAACTACAGTGATTCTTGTTGCTGTGCAACAACTTAACAACTTACTGTGAAATACTTAGTAATTAAAAGGAGTTGGACGCTACATCCTGACTTCGTGCGTTATTTCAAGTGGAGTTAGGCTACTGCTGAATTGTGTAGCGTACACACACAAGGAGAGCAGGACAGTGGAGCACCCATATTAAATTAGGTTCTTTTGGATTCTTTAGGGCCAAGAAAGACACGGCTCAAAAGTGGTCCTTTTACTTTAAAAAATGATCTTTATTTTACATATCCAGATATGTAGACCTTAAGACAAAACACACAACCCCAGCACTGAAGCACAAACGAAAGCCTAGTTATTTATATACTTGCTCTCTACGTCATACCACACTTTAAGTTTCGATCAAAGCCTAGTTGGTTTCACTTTCTAGCTGCAAAAGCACGCTTCTGCAAAAGCATGCAGTTTCCTGTCAGCACTTTTTGGCACAGAGTGTACTCAGAGTTAGGCCTTTCTTATATATAGCAATATAATCAGCATATAAACATTTAGGATGATAAATTTAAACCTCAACATTTTGTTGTACACGTACAATGACAAGAAAGGGCTATTCTATTCTATCTCTTAGATAATGTTTATATTTAATAAAGGGGATGCTAAAATGACTTTTACACTCTAGAAATGAACTAAATGCATTTTAAGTTACTTTTTAAATGTGGTTGCAGACAGATCACAGATTCAGAGTAGACCGTAAAAAAAGAAATCCTAAAAAAACAGTAATATTCCGGCAGCTGGGGCACCAAAATAATACCATAAAATAACTTTCTCATAGAAATACGGTTTGTTGCCCTAATTTTACATGGGATTTTGCCTTTTTCAAGTGCTTTTAAACATTAAATTAGGAACATTTTAATGTGATTAAACAATGAAATTACCTATAAACAAGGTCAATGAATGCGGCAATATGAATAATAATACTTGTACAGAAATATGCAGTTAACAGTTGGTTTAAATAATAATGGTGTCAGGGTTGGCTGAGGAGAACCCAAATGCTAGACTTTTAGAATGGAGAAAGTGAGTTTATTTAACAGAACAGTGCCAACAGTCCACAGTGTGTGCTTTCCCAATTCCCCCTGTACCGTGATTCCTTTCCGTGATGCGTGGTTGTGCTTCGTCCTCCTTGGTGCCAGTGTTCAACTGTTTACTGCTCCCTCCACACGTTTCCGTAATCACCCTGGAAACAAGAGATGCCACAATGAGTACTGCCCCATCCACTGGCCGACTAAACACGTTAACTAGTGATGGCCCGCTTGAAGCTGACGCTCCGGAGCGTGTGTCGAAAAAAACAACACACTGGTTCAGAAGCACTGTGTCGAGGCTTGCTTTGTTTGGCAAAAGTCACGTGACCAGTGATGTCCGAAGCTTCATTACGCACGTAACTGCTTCGGTACCTGATTCAAACGGATATAAGGAAGTGAATTATCCAAGGGATTCGTGGAGTGTGTTGATGGTGACAGATAGCGACGAGGTGATCATTCCACTGACAGATATGGAGCCAGTGAGGAAGAGAGGACGTTCTGGCGTGTGGGAATATTTTGAGTTGATTTTGCTCAATTCATTTTATCTGCCGAAGTGAAAAACTTGAAATGTCCAAAATCATGTTTTCATAATGTAAATATCATTACAGCATATGACTTTAGGAACACTTCCATGTGAATTAAAGCTAATGAAGACTACAAAAATGTATTTGACACTATACGTACATTACATTGCTACAGTTTAGAAAATCATTTTGTTTATTGTTTTTAGGTGATAGTCTGCAGGACCCAGGAATACCTGCATATCTACCAGCTTGCAGTGTGGTTCCTGCACTCCACAGCCTCTTCTGTTCCATGCAAGTGGATTTTCTCCAGGGCAGGAGAAACTATTTCTAAGAAAAGAAACAGACTCAGCCAGCGCACAGTAACACTAATCCTCTTTTTAAATGTAAATAACAAAAGGGCTACCTTACATAGATCATGTTTTTACTTTGCAAGTTCTTGATTAGGGGTGGGTTTTGATTATCGCCTTTCTGATTACAATCCATGCTAAATTGAATAAAGTGATATTGAGTCATTAAAATCCCGTGTCGATTTGTAAATTAACGTTATTATGCCTGAAACGCCAGCATCTCAGGTTAAACCTCACAACATGTCGTCAAACACCATGCAGCTAAAACAGTAACTGGGAGCAGGTTTACGAATTCTGCATACAAACGTAAACACAGAGCGCGGACCCGACGCGTCAGAGTCAGATTTTGATGTGTCGTCGGGTCCGCGCTGTGTTTGCCTCTTTTTTTTTCGCTGGCTTCTGCAGCTGCAGGTTCATAACTCTCTGTTTACATCTCTAATTAAGTCTCACGTGTGTCAGCTTTCTTTTAATAGATACGAAATTATGGATATATACTGTTAAATGATCAGAATTGTAATATTTCTGACTGAGGCAAAACTTTCCAGATTCCAATCAAATTGAATCGGATCCTGTATCGAATCAAAAATGATTCTACAAATCAGTGACGATGCAGCCGTACTCAGCTTCCTAAGCATTTTCCCTTTCCAGTTCACAATCAATCCCACCCCTAGGTCAAAAATATGTATAGGACAATTGGCCTCATCTAATATTTTGTATGAACCTGTCCAGCTGTCCAGTGATTAAATGACAAGTAGATGGAGGCAGGACTTCACAGCAGGGGCATACTCCATAATGTGCTGTGCATTCTCATATGTATATTATATATATTGCTCACTTATTGTATTTACCAACATCAAGGAGTTATGAGCAAAGAAAGGCCACACCATAGTGCATGTTTAAATAGGGAAAGTTTATTGATCAAAATGTATTACGCAAATACGCATTACATTTTTTTCAGCCCCCCAATCGAGAAAACAAAACCAATTACATGTTCAAAGCAACGGAACGGTGGCCCAATATCAGAGAGAACTCCACTCTTGAGTGAGCAGTGATGATTGAGCAGTCCGTTTCATTTTGCAGATTCAAGCTGCTCTTCAAAATTTTCACCACCAGATGTCACCGGAGAGGACTGTGTTGAAAAGCTTCGAGTAATGAACCGTTTTTCAATACAAGCTTCAGTGCTTCGGAAAGCTTCATTTGGCCATCACTAACGTTAACCATTCCAACAAGAAAGTATTGAAAACACGAGCTCCGCACTAACTGTATTTCTAGTTTGACAATCCCACGCCGACTGCTGCTCCACTGCTCTCTTAAGTAGAGCCCCTTGATTAGGCAGATCAGCAACAGGTGAGTTATTATCACAGGTGTGGCTGGCTCCAAGGCAGGGACTCTCCAGACCTGGTGGGGCAGCAAAACTGACACAACAACACACAGGGAAACGAGGAACGAGGAGCAGATCACACCACAACCATAAACGATTAAGAAAGACAAATAAAACTCATAATATTCTCAAAAAAATACTCAAAAAAGAACACATGATCCCTGGGTCACAGAGCCAGGCCCATGACAAATGGATTGCATTCATATAGTGCTTTATGAGACCCTCAAAGCGCTTTAAAATTCCACTTTATAATTCTCCTCTGGCCATCACCAGTAGGTGTTAGGTGAAGTGTCTTGCCCAAGGACACAACGACCGAGAGTGTCCCAGCCGGGGATCGAACCGGCCACCTTCTGATTACAAGGCGAACTGCGAACTCTTGAGCCACGATCACCCTAAATAGCAATAATAATAATAATTATTTGATTTAAAAAAAATTTATAAGAATCATTTTATATATTTTTCCATAGCATTACATTTGAATTTAACAGTTCAGTCTTTCAAATAACAGACAGATATTTGTGAAATTATGATGCATTTGTGAATGTATTTTAACATACAAATAATATGCATATGTACAGACAAATACATTTAAAAAACAAGAAAGTTATGTTTTATTACATTTACAGTGATTTTACGTTAATTTACATTTGAAATTTAAAATCACAGTCTATTTATGTGAATTTGATGATATTCTGGAAGAACAGTACAAAACTGTAAAATACACAGTTAAATACTTTTATATTACAATTTTCTTTTACAGTGTAGTTAAGGCCTGGATCCAACTATTGATATGTGCTAGTTAGAATTATTACGCTCTTGATTTTCTCTGGCTGTCTCTTTTCTGCTCTGTCCTCCTAACACATCATCCTTCGTGGAACATTAAGATTCATATGTGGGTCACAGCCAGGAGGACAGAGGTGATGTAGAGACAAGGTAGAGGACTCTCTTACTTTTGTTAACAATAAATTAACATTTAACTCATTTGTAGGAATGCAATCACATTCAGCTGTTACATGTAGGTGGAACTAGACTCTTTGCATTTAGTTTCACATGGTTGTTTTGGAAATGACCTGATTATGGAGTTTGGTGTCAGAGAGTGTGCAGCAGACTGACAGGAGCAGCTGTGTGTGTGTGCGCATTCTTCCTTAAATAGACTTCCTTCCTTTTCTCAAGCTTGATGTCCGTCTCTCTGTCAGTGCCAGATAAACAGCCGCTTGTTTATGCCATGATTTTGCCAATAGGCATTGATCCTTCTGCTCTGCGTTGCTGAAACATGTCCAGATGTGAGGTAGGATATCAAAGTGTCTGAAATGGGTTTTTTCTTCAAGTATTGTGTCATTTCTCATTATTACACATAATCTATGGACATCTGTGGTTTGATTTCTTTGCATGTGAGGATTGGATGGGTTGTTACCAACATCAGGTGATAATTTCATGTCAGCAGCACCTTCAGAAATATATTTACTTAGAAAATTGGTGACACGTGCAATGCGATCTTGCCCACTGTGTGTGGATTTTAAATCTGTTTCTAACCTACAGGAGGCAAGAAATGCAACTGACTGGTCCCAGAGACGAGAGTGGACATTTAAGAAACTTCTGAACAGCAGAAAAACATCTGGACAGACACTGGAAAAACAGCTGTCTTCAACCTTGATCACATCTGTTGATCTGAGGCCTGTTAGGAAAAAAAGATACCTGAACATCACATCACAACATCTGTATTGTAGAAATTAATTTGAAACATTAGAACAACACCTAGACAAGAGGTTCTGGCCTCTGAACACAATCACATGTAATATCTGTCCCACAGCAGAGAAACATGTGGTTTCATCACCACACAGCTGGTTGAGTTTTTGAAAACTAATCAGCTGTGTTCTCTGAACTCTGTGAACAAGGAACGTGGGAGATGGGAGGAATAGTGTGTACAGAAGAGATGAAGGAGGAGAAGAGGAGGAGCGAAGGGAGGGAAGACAGTTTGACATCAGCAGACAGAATACGAAGATTCACCGTCAAACAGTTTGGATACAATGTTCTGAGCCTGGCTCGCCGAGGTCTGAAGGTATGACAGCAACACCTGCTTTTAGGTACAAATGGCCACTGCTGCCATCTCTGTGGTTTCAATTAATAATGTACAAGCACACATCCTGGTGTCTACACTTGTACATTCAGAGTTTAGCCCTATGAGATCCAAGATCCAAGTGTTATCTCAGATGCAGGTTGAAGCTCCATCATCAGCCTGCACTGTGATCAACACCTCTTTCATCCTTCTGGGAACGCAGTCAATTATTCAGATATGATCTGATCAGATATGACAGCATCTGGTTCCTCATGCCAGCCTTAATCAATCTTCACTTATTTAAACTCCTTTGTTTGCTTTCCAACTCTTGCTGCCTATGAGCAAGTGCAAATCCACTTAGGATTGTTTTCTTTGAATCACTGCAGAGATTTTAGTTTCAAATATGAAGCGCCTTGAGGTAACTTTTGCTGTGATTTGGCACTATATAAATAAAACTGAATTGAATTGAACTGAATACCACTGGTAACACAGAACCAATTGAAACCTCACCCACTAACTATAGTTTTGAATACTGCGCAACACGTGATGAGATCCCTGTTATATACACTCAGGTCAAAAGGTTTAGAAGTTTTTTTTTTATTAGAAATTATACATTTTAATATCTCTTTGCACTCTGAAATGAAAGCATAGTACAAACAAGCAGTTGCAGTTAAAAAAGAAATCATGAACTTGTTACACCCCCACCTGGGGGGAACCCAGAGGCAACCAAAAAAACCCCTCAAAACGAATAACGGCCCCACTCCCTGCTCCCAAGGAAAGATCAACGCTGCCAAGGGTTTGTGGTTTTACAACAATCAAATATTTTATTAAAGGTAGCAAGCGTCAGGGTGGTCCCAATATATAGCCATCCCCATTCAGTCTTCAACCAACGGTCGCCTCCACCTTGAGCTTCCATTAGCACAAACAGCAGAGAGATGAGGGTATGGTACCACAGTGTGGTCCAACACTGCTTTTATGCAGACAGAGGGGGCTGTAAGTAATCCAGAACCACCTGTAGGAGTTAGTAGCACCAGCTTTCATCGCCTGATCAACCTCCATTACTGCAGAACAGCTTTAAACTGTTAACCCATGTTGTGTTCCCTGAAAAAGGCCTTTTTTTGGATAATTCTGAAATGCACGTTATTTTTCAGTTTTGGGTAATCTTACCTTTGTTTAACCTCTGAGAGTTCACCACTTACCTTTGTACAATTTCAGCTTTTCATTGGATTGAATGACTTGAACTGGACAAAAGTTCGGCTGTTCTAAAACTTTTGACTGGCAGTGTGTAAACATATTTTAACTGTAGATTTGTTTCATAAGACACTGACCCAAGTTTAAATATTTAACTTCTTTTTAACTTCTTCATCTGTCAAAATGAACACTGGCACATTTGTGAACAAGCATTAGATCAGTGCCAGCGTGACATTTATCAGTGACTTTTCACACAGTAATCACACCATGTGATGAAACGATGGGCATTTTCTCCTCACACAGTACAGCACAGTATGTTTTGGGCTCGTGTTAATAAATACTGATGACTTTAAAACAATGAAAATATGAGCTGGCTTCAACAGGAGAGGACATTTTGTTACGGTATGGAGGAGGACTCAAGCGCAGGACTCCGGTTCTGATGCTCACAAGAAGGGTTTATTTACAAGTCACCAGGTGTATATGCAAGAATGTGCGGGGGGGGGGGGGGGGGGGGGGGTGTTATATTGTTATATACAGCGGAGTGGGGGGAGAAGGGGTCTCCAGGGAAGTCCAAGGGAAAGGACGCGTTCTTCAGAATATCCACTCACACGATCACAGGCTCACACTCCGACACTGCCACACGGGAATCACACGGGGGAAAAATCCAGGAAGCTCTGTGGACAGGGAGACAGGGTTAAGAACGACGCACAGAGGGAAACACTCTTAACTAAACTTGCTGTAGCTTGACTTCACTAACGCGTGGTAGACATCGATCCAGCGACGAACAGCAGTCACCTCCTGGCTTAAATGCTGCTCCCCTTAATGAGACCCAGGTGTCTCATCTCCCGAGGGCGTGAACCCACAGTGAGTTCCGCCCCGGCGAGAGAGAAGAGGAAGAGAGGGAGAGAAACAGAGAGGGCTGATCAGCGTGCAGCTGATTCGCCTGGCCGTGACAGTACCCCCCCCCCCCCCGACGGGAGCCTCCCGGCGACCCCCAGGCTTGTCAGGGTGAGCCGCATGGAACGCCCGCACCATACCCCGATCCAAGAGGGCCGCCCGCGGGATCCAAGAACGCTCCTCCATCCCGTAGCCCTCCCAATCCACGAGATACTGCAGACCGCGCCCCCGGCGCCGGACATCCATGATCCTCGAAACGGTGAAAGCCGGGTGGCCATCAATGACCCGGGCGGGTGGAGGGGATCCGGAAGGAGGGCACAGAGGACTAGAGAGACACGGCTTCACCTGCGACACGTGGAAGGCGTTATGGATCTTCATATTCCGGGGCAGTTTAAGGCGGACAGAGACAGGGTCAATCACAGAGTCGACTTCAAAGGGACCGATGAAAGTGGGAGACAGTTTCTTGGATTCAGACCTGAGTGGGATGAATCTGGTAGACAGCCAAACCTTTTGTCCAGGTGTGTAGGTGGGAGCAGGGGTCCGGTGGCGATCCGCCAGGCGCTTATTGCGTTCCACCGTGCGGAGAAGGGAGGCCCGAGTCGCTCTCCAGGCGCGCCGACACCTCCGAAGATGCTGTTGGACAGAGGGAACAAAGTGCTCACCCTCGACGGCTGGGAAGAGTGGCGGTTGATAGCCCAAGGACGCCTCGAAAGGGGACACACTGGTGGCAGAGGAGGTAAGGCTGTTATGAGCATACTCAATCCATGACAGTTGCTCGCTCCAAGTTGACTGGTTAGTGGAGACCAGGCACCGGAGAGCTGCTTCGAGCGCCTGGTTAGCACGCTCCGTTTGGCCATTTGTCTGTGGGTGGAAACCAGAGGAGAGACTGACCTGAGCTCCGAGGGCACTGCAGAACTCCTTCCAGACACGTGACGTGAACTGCGGTCCTCTGTCTGACACAATGTCCGTGGGGATTCCATGGAGGCGAAACACGTGGTCAGCTAGCAGCCGGGCGGTCTCTAGAGCAGTGGGGAGCTTAGGGAGGGCGACAAAATGAGCAGCTTTGGAGAAGCGGTCCACAATGGTGAGAATAACAGAGTTACCTGACGAGACGGGCAGACCAGTGATAAAGTCAACAGCGATGTGCGACCAAGGGCGACTCGGAGTCAGCAGAGGGTGAAGGAGGCCAGAGGGTGGTTGATGGACGCTCTTGTTTTGAGCGCAGGTCGAGCATGCGGAAATGTACTCGCGGACGTCTTTGGCAAGGGAAGGCCACCAGGCGAAATGTTGGAGGAAGGTAATAGTGCGGTGGACCCCCGGGTGGCAGGTGAATCTGGCAGTATGAGCCCAATGTAACACTCGTGACCTTACTGAGGAGGGGACAAAGAGCAACCCTGGAGGTCCCGTTCCAGGGTCTGGTTCTGTCCGCTGAGCCTCTCGAATAGCCGACTCGATCTCCCAGGTCAGGGCCCCGATTACACAGGTGGGCGGTAGAATGGGAGAGTCCCGAGTTGCGTCTTCGGAGGCGACGAATTGGCGTGAGAGGGCGTCTGGCTTGACATTACGGGAACCGGGTCTGTAAGTGATTGTAAACTGGAATCTAGTAAAAAACAGGGCCCACCTGGCTTGCGTGGCGTTGAGGCGTTTTGCCGATTGAATGTACTCCAGGTTCTTGTGATCGGTCCAGACCACAAATGGCTGGGCAGCGCCCTCTAGCCAATGGCGCCACTCCTCCAGGGCTAGCTTGATGGCTAGTAGCTCTCGATCTCCCACATCATAGTTGCTCTCTGCAGAGGTGAGACGGCGTGAAAAGTAGGCACAGGGATGCAGCTTACCTCCTTGCTGCTGGGAAAGCACCGCCCCCACTCCAGCGTCCGAGGCGTCCACCTCCACAATGAACTGCCGGTCGAGATCGGGTTGGACGAGAATGGGCGCCGAGGCAAAGTGGTCCTTCAGATGGGCAAATGCTCGTTGAGCCAGCTCATCCCAGCAGAAGGGAACCTTGGGAGAAGTAAGACGGGTCAGAGGCAGGGCCAGTTTACTGTAGTTGCGAATGAAGCGCCGATACATGTTCGCGAACCCCAGAAAGCTTTGAAGCTGTCTACGGTTGGAAGGGGTTGGCCAGGCGACAACGGCTTGAACCTTTGCGGGATCAGTCTTGAGGTTACCCCGATCGATGACATGGCCCAGGAAGGAAACAGTTGAGACATGAAACTCACACTTCTCCCCTTTAACAAAGAGACGATTTTCGAGGAGACGCTGAAGGACTTGCCTGACATGGCGTTTGTGGTCGGCGACAGATCAGCAGTGTTGGGAAGGTTACTTTTAAAATGTATTCCATTACAGAATACATGCCCCAAAATGTATTCTGTAACGTATTCCGTTACGTTACTCAATGACAGTAACGTATTCTGAATACTTTGGATTACTTGATATATTATCATGCTTTTTACAACAACGTGAATGTACTATTGCTGTGTGATTTATTACTATTACTGAAGGTCCGCGGCTCCGAACTGTAGTAAAGGGACCTCTGACTAATACGGCGGGGTCCCTGTCGGCTCGTAGCCGAAAAATAGCTTTACTTTGTTGTCTGGGTCAACTTTTCTCGCGAGAGACAGAGAGAGGCGTTGAAAGGCTGCTCCAACGGAACTTATTGTTTTCGGAGGAAAACACGAACACGGTGTACAGTCGAGTCTTAATAGCTTACTTACAACTGGGCTCGTCAGGCACTCTTCTTGGCTGCAGTGGTTATTATTATATTTACATGCTTCCAGCTCCCGTTTTTGCTCGGTGACAGCTCGTACTTTTCCACTCCCCTTTTTCTCCCTCCTCGCGCTCACAGACCCATAACGTGTATGGCAGTCCATTCTCCCTGCAACACGGACTACACTGCCCATGAAATTCATAAAATTCCATAAAATCCATAAAATCCATAAAATTCTTTAGAGCTATGCTTGTAGCATTCTGCCTGTTAGCTTAGCACAGCAACAACAACAACGAAAAGGCGCTCTCTCACCCAGGACTGATCAGAGGGCTGATCAGCGTGCAGCTGATCCGCCTGGCCGTGACACATTTAGGCCATATTATTGGTAACTGGTTGAAATATTAATTATTATTTTAAATGATTAAGCTGTTTTATCGAGCAACATTTAGGAGCATTCAAACATCAGGCTTTCCACATGTCAGCTGCATTTTCTGTCTTTTGTGATGTAAAAAAATTAAATATGTACACTAAAGAACAGTGCTGTGAGAACTTTTCCAGCTGTGTGGTGAATTCTGAGTGGAAAGCAGCAGCTTCCTTTTCTGTTTCACTCTACAGGAGGTTCCAGATGAACTGTGGGAGTTGTTGGAGTTGGACAAGCTGAATTTGTCTCTCAACAGCCTGACTGTTCTTCCTTCTCAGCTGGCTCTGCTGTCTAACCTGGTGGTCCTCAATCTGTGGGGTAACCAGGTAAACACACCTGATACCTGACATTCCTCCTCCACTGAACCATTTTAGTTTTAACATATGACATCGCAGGAGTTTGTCAGGATTCATTCAAAGACTGACTCCCCCATGGTTACAGAATAATTCAAACGTTTGATGCTAAAATTTTTATAAACCAGATGTTTATTTTATGGTAGAACATATGAGGATGGAAATGAAAGCAAATACAAAGTTACACAAGAAAACACTCATGTAACACGACACACACATAGATATTTATCCCTCATGTTGATCAACAGTAACCCTTTATTGTACAAAAAAACTAAGGAAACACTCATGAACCCTGTTAAACCGTTTAATGCGGTGATTTTAAAAACAGCTCTTCCATGAAATTATATCATCTTATTAGAGAACAGGTGTTGCAGGGGAGAGGACAGACATACTATTCCACAAACACTAGATCCTACATTTCCCATGATGGACCATGAGAGTCTCTTGCTGAAGCCTGATAAACATCCAAGTCTTTTATTCAGTAATAGGAGGTGTTATCCAGGTGTTTTCACGAGCTCACCAGTGAGAGCATATTGATGTTCATGTGTTTAATTTAAAGTAAAAGTCATGTAATGTACCTATGAGTGAGGTACTGACCTCCTTCAATCCCTCCTTCTGCCTCCTCCTCCTGTGCAGCTGCTCAGTGTCCTGGATAAATAAAAGTTCTAATCCCCACTGAAATCTACCAGGATCCAGTTTCTGCCTCCACCCTCCTTCAACTTTCAGCAGCATAATGAGCCCTGAGTAGTGCCAGCATGCATGGCAGGCTGTTTCTGTCATATGCTGTTAGCCTTGCTTAACCTGTGAGCTAAACCTGTTTGTGAAATGTTTTGTAAACAGGAAATTTTCAGCCCTCAACACTTGATAAAGTCTCTTATTCAGAGTTTTATTTTCCCTGTGTCACGGTCTGCGAGGGCAGACCGTGAGGAGGGTGTTTGGAGGACCCAGGTGCGGACACAGACGAAGGAGGCAAAACGTTTACTGAACTTAAAGTGAGCCTTTATTAGGGCCGGTAAACAGTAAAGCAAAAAGAACCAAACATAAACTATGGCAATGACCTAAACAAAGGGCCTAAACTGGGAAACAACTAAAGACTAAGAAAAACTAAGACTGACTTGGACTGTAACTAAGAGGTACGCACATGACATGAAAAAGCAAAAGACAGTCTTCTGGACTGGTACATGAAAGGCTATGAGAACATGACAGGAGCAGATTACTATGAACATGACCAGAACAGAGACTGAAAAACTATGACTCATGACGTGTAGCTAGAATGACAGGAATGTTAACAGACAACACGACACTGACACGAAGACACACTGGGCTTAAAAACACTGAGGAAGTCATCAAGGAATTAGAGACAGAAGGGGAACACAGCTGGGAGGAATAAGACCTAATGAGACAGGGGGAACAAAGCTAGAAACACTGACATAAGACAGGAACATGAACCTTCAGAGTAAAACAGGAAACAAGACACCACTAAACAAAGACGCAGACACGACACTGAGAGACAGACTAGACACTGAACTAAACCTGCAATAAGCATGAGAACACAAAACCTACGGACTAATCCCTAAACAAGAATAACTGAAACATAGAGTCATAATCATCATTATCATCATAATAAGAAAAGAATCCAAAATGCAAAAACACACCAAAACATAACAACTCAAAATACTGGGTCAAACTGACCCAGAACCGTGACACCCTGTGTCTATAATTATTCTATATTTCAATCTGGATTTCAGGGCACTTTGTGAAGAGTTTAATTCTAACATCTTTCACTTTATTTCCTGGAATGGCTTCTCTTATATCTGTTTCCTTATATTTATGGTAAGATGCTTGTTCCTGGTGTTATTTGTGTGTTGTGTGTGTGCAGCTGAGCAATTTGCCACCAGAGATCGGTCAGCTGAGGAAACTCCGAGTTTTATTTGCCTACAGAAACAGACTTAAAGAGGTTCCTGAAGAGCTGGGCGCCTGCACACAGCTGGAGGTACTGCTGAAAATTCTTCAGCTTCTCACTTTAGTGCTACTGACATTGCTACTGTGATCACTGCTCCTGAAAACAGCTCTTTAAAATGTTGTGCAGGTTTTATTTTAGCAGGTAAATATGCTTGACGTTTTCATGCATGCTCATTCATCCAGGTAAATAAATCTCCAAAAGTTGATTCTGTTCATCTGGACGAAGCGTTTTCAGTGGGAGAAACGTTTCGTCACTTGATGCACTTTATGCACTAAGATGCACTAAATAGTTTGGGTTCAGCTGGTGTTTGTGGGGTGTGGTTTCTGTTCAGCAACTGGAGGAAAGGTTGGCCACATTTATAGTGTGGCTGATACAAAAAGCTCCTCATGTTTTGCTCTGGTTGCTACAGTTGTCTGTAGTTTTCTTTGTTGCCTGCAAATACTCAGTAGTGCATAATTTTCAACCAGAAATGGGGAACGTTTGCCTTCAAAATAAAAGTTGTTTGTCAGAACTGCAGCCACTATATTTAAAAAAGGGGTAACTTTTACTTAGAAGGGGACCCTATTTTCCATTTTGTGTCTGTTCCACGATTGGTTGAAGAATACCTGGACAGTATTTGCGGACAAGTCTCTCATTTCCATTTAAATTGTGGGTATTATGCAGATATTTTTGCCAAACATGTGGGGAATACTCATTTTCCCTCACAACAGATGATTGCCATAGAATAGTTTCTAGGTCTGTGTGACTTGGGTCTCATTCACTTGATCCTGGATTGTCACACATCCAAAATGACGGAGAAGCGGTTTGTAGATGCATACACAGGGGACACATCATCAGTGATGTTTCCTGAGGTCATGAAGTGAGGACCCATCCTTTTGATCCAAATCTACCTGCAGGCTCTTTCTGCGGCTTCAGTGGCAGAAGTGATGGCCTACCACTTTGTTTGTTCTCAAGCTGCTCCACTGGCACTGATTTACATGTTCTTGGTACTTTAGAGAGGTCTATAGTGTCTTGCTAGGGTCTTGCTAATGACCTACCAATTTTATTGAGGTGCGTTGCAGCAGGGACACGTGGAAAAGTTTCAGGATACTGGCTCTCGAGGACTGGAGTTCATCCCCTATGGTCAAGAGTTTAACTGAGGCTTCTCTCCAGCCCTAACAAAGGAGATTTTCCTTTGGCTGCAGATCTGCACTGAAAATGCATTTACCACACACTTCAGCAACTGGTCCTGGCATTGGCCGGAGGCAGTGGCCCTCCTAAAAGGCTTTTTAGGATATTCTCCTTTGGGCATAGAAGACATGTTGGTGCTCACTCTTGTCACAGATGTGCAGATTTGCTGGACTGGGTAGCACATCATATGCAGCTTGGCACATGAAATGAATGTGCTGAAGTGCCAGCTATCATCTCAGCTTCTTGCTCTTTCTCATTTTGTCCATGCCACTCTGCTCCTGCATGCTTACCATCCTGCTGGTCCTGAACTCCTCCTGACCTAGATGGTTTCGTCCTTAATAAGGAAGAAAGGAAATTAAAAACAAAACAAACCCAATATGTCCGAAACCATGGCATAAACAGAAACAATGCCACTGAATACAAAAGAATAAAGAGACCTTTAGGAAACAACAGAACAGATGATTGTCAGTTAAAGGTCCTTAACTATCATACACTATACACTATATTTTCCAGCAAGTCTTTTCCCTTAAAATAGCACAAAGTTTGCTTTGCTTTTGGTTTGGAGCTAAACAGTGCAACACAAGATTTTGGATACACCTAAAAATAAGACAACGGTATTTTTGATCCACTTATTCTGAGGTTTACTGGATTTGCAGTGGAAAACAGGAGTAATATATGTGGTTATCTAAACCACCTGTTCTAGGTGCTGAGTTTAGCCAACAACCAGCTGTCATCGCTGCCGGCTTCTCTCTCTAATCTGACCCAATTGAGGAAGCTCAACCTCAGTCACAACCTCATCACTCACATCCCGGGCTGTGTCTACAACATGAAGGCTCTGGTATGTTCATGTGGGGCTAATATCACAAATTCGAAATACTGTGTATGTTTACGTGTGCTAAACTCTGGAATAAGTAGTCTGGTTATTCAGTACAACTACCTGTAGAAGATTCAGAGAGGATTAGCTAATATGTTTAAAATCCCCAGGTGTTCCTTCACTTGGCCTTTAACCGTCTAGAGAACCTGGCAGAGAACATTCAGGCTCTGGTGGAGCTCAGAATTCTCATTGTGGAGGGAAACAGCATCCACTCATTGCCCAAGGCCCTCTGCTGCCTCACCAGGTAACCACATCACCAGGTAACCAAATCCACGTAACTCCGCCCCACTGGAGTGGCGTGTGTGTATCACATTTGTATTTGATTTGATTTCAGGTTGGAGTTACTGAATCTCGACTTTAACGACATCAAGGATGTTCCACAGGTAAACAGCTCCACTGGTGAAGGATGATGATGATGATGACACTAATCATTTTGATAGTAATGGTCATCGATATCTTCAGAGATGATGGTGATTATGATATTGATGACAACTGGTGCCCTGGCATCTCCAGTACAGGGCTCCAATCCAGGCTTCACATTAAAGCTTTGTGATCAGCCTGCCTGTCTTTAAACCTGCTAACAGATGCTAACAGAAATTATCAATGAAAATTAGTTCAACACTTTCACCATTAATTTATTCTAACTCTAGTTTATTTCACCCTGCCCTGTGCGCATTACCCTAGAACTGTATGAAGCATGGCTACGTGAAAGGTGAGCTCACAGGCAGTCTTTCTCAGAAAAAGGAAAAAGACTCTCTGCATGTTGTGTCAACTTTTTGGTCCACTCTACTTCAACAGCAAAAGCTTTCAAGCGTGTCTCTATTAGAGATGGGCCGATCCGATATTACATCGGTATCCGTCCGATATTACGTATTGGTATCGGTCCGATACTGACCTAAATTACTGGATCGGCTATTGGAGAGAAACAAAAAATGTAATCTGAACCATTAAATATCAAAAAAGCACCTCACAAAACTTGCGACATGCCGTAACTCAGCTCATAACCATAGCACGTCGGAGCAGTATGCGTAACGTGATAGAGCAGCTGTGGCGTGTGAGACCTGTCAGTGGTCTGGTTGAGTATTTGGAGTCTCGCTACCAAACATGTAAACAAACATGTAAAGCATTCCCACCTTAAGCTTATCAACCGATATATGGAGCGACTGCCTCTCATTCTCTCTCGCTCTCCTGCTGCTACTTCAATCATGAAACTGATCAATGATCAGCTGATCGGCTTTTCTGTCGAGTCCGTCTCTCTTCTTTGTTTTTGGCCCACTTTGCACCAGAAAGAGGAAACCAGCATTTGAACAACAGCAGCACGTTTAAGCTTGATAAGCTGTTGATAGAATTTATTTAATATTACTTTCTCCACCAGGATCTTTTTCTACGTAGATGACAGCTGGTAACTGTGCAGGGGCGGGTCTAGCAAGGTTTAGCCAGATGGATAGGTAGGGCATTAACAGGGAAAGGGGGGCACAAAGACATACTTTTCTTTCTTATTCTCATTTAAAATGTCTAGCTTTTATTAAATAATTATCTGACTCTTACACCCAAAGTTTTAATCTGATGTAAAATGAATAGAAGTCCATTACTGTATATAGTAACTGTTAAGTCTAATATACCCTATTAAGCTATAGTACTTTTTCCTTTGGGAAGGTACCATCTGTGCAGTCTGCAATTCTGTTGAAGAAAGATGTTGAATCTATTTAATTATTGTAGAAAAATAATTGATTTCTGTGCATTTTTTTTTTTACACGTGCATTAAATTAAAGTTGATTACATCAATTAAGCATCACGAGGCTGAGGGTGGGGGGTAGTTCCCTATATTTTTTTGCTAGGAGTTTGCAACCCTATTAGTTAGGTTGTTTAATATTTCTGCTAAGTACTCTTTAAAATACCAGAATAGGGAGGATGGTGCAGGTTTAAGTTTATTGAGTTGATCAGTGTTGCTGGACTATGAAATATTTTGGGTGCAGTGTATTTTTTGCATACAGGTATAACAGAATGGCTTTAGTGTTTTGTTTTTTAAACTTGAGTATTGTCAGGGTTTCTGGGTCGTTGACCCAGTATTTTCAGTTCATGCCCACTGTTTATCCTCTGTACGTTCCACTTCCTGTTTTGTGTTACGTTACTCTGTGTGCATTATGTTCTAGTTCTTATTCCATGCATCGTTAGTTCAGTTGTGTTCAGCTGCTCACTCACCTGTCACCTATCAGTCATTGTTCAGCCAGTGTATTTAAGTCCTCAGTTCTCTCCGGGTCGGCGTTGTGTCATTAATGTTGTCACTGCTGTCTATGCACCTTGTTTGCCTTCCAAGTCCAGATCAGTCAGCCAGCCAGCCAGCCAGCCAGCCAGCCATCTCCTGTTTTCGTCATTCCTCCCTCACAATAAACACCCTGCATCTTCACCGTGACTCCTGCATTTGAGTCCTCCTCTCCACATCCACTCAGCAACCCCTAACAAGTATGAACTTATACAAAATGCAGCAAGATATTAAAAAAACAGTTTTATTGATTAAAAAAAACACTATATTGGATTCATATCAGTATCGGAAGATATCCAAATTTATGATATCGGTATCGGACATAAAAAAGTGGTATCATGCCATCTCTAGTCTGTATACATATCCGCATTCACACAACAGCATTTCTCACGCTAACGCTTAATTCTCACATGTATTTCAAGTTCAATGCCATGAAAAACGTATTTGCTCCGTTCTTTATTTCCCCACCTTTTTAAGGACACACTGACGTGTTTATTTAAACAAATGTTAATATTAGACAAAGGTAACCTGAATAAATGCAAGATGCAGATTTTTAAATGGACGTATTCATGGCACTGCTAACACTGCGCAGCTATTTCTTTCCAATATTAAACCTGGACCCTAACACCATGTAAAGGGTTAGGTATAATGAAGCATAAGATGTATGTCTATCTGTCTCTCCATAACCTTCAGTCTCTTTCACAATTCTGTGATAATATTACTAATAATGGTGATAGTGGTGCTGGAAGCATGGTGATGACTTCGATGATACTGATGATGATAATGATAATAGTGATGACTTTATTGGTGATAAACACAATGGTTACTTTCAGGAGATGCACCAGCTGTCCCGGCTGGAGAAGCTTGCTTGCCATCCTCTGGATAAAGGACTTCACATTGTCCACAACCCGCTGCTAAAACCAGTGAAGGAGGTGCTGGAGGGCGGGCTCGGTGCACTTTTTAACTACCTGAGAGCAGGGTAGCTTGTAACAACATAAGAAATGGATTTAGAACTTTTTCAATACATTTTAACTACTTAAAGTGTTGAATAGGGAGCAGGAGTTTTTAAACTACATTAGAGCTGCAGAATGGACTTATAGCCACCCCAGTGATTTGTGCGAGGCGGGGCTTTTGTTGTTCTTAAACAACCTGTGGGCTTGGAACAGGGGCAGGTGACTGAGATGACTGAGCATGTGTCCAAATGGATGTATGTAGACTAGTAAAATTTTTCTTAAAGAGAAGTAACTTTGAATCCCTGAAGAGGTTCACACATGACTGCCAGCACTGATAAGTGGACTGGACAGTATGGTCCAGCACCTATTAACCCTCCGACCAGTTTCCCCAGGAAACAGGCTCAGCCCAGTCAGTCCTCATGTTCTGATCTTACATCATCAAACAAGATCCAGATGAATACGATCAGCTAGTGGTTCTTATCCCTGTGCTTAGGACTCATTCACTGACACTTCCTGTCATATTTCTGCTCATCTGAATTTATTGAACTGGATATTTCTTTTAACTGTATTGATTATGCAGAACTTGGCACTGCATTTACCCCTTTTATAGCTCTTCCAAAGACCTTTAGATAATACTGACATCATATGTTAACCCTCTGCTCAGGTTCTAACTAGTCTCCTTACTCAGTGAGATAGAGTTCAACTGTCACAGTTGACCAATATATGGACTGGTTATATTTAAGTAAATCTATACCTGCATAACCACATATGCATGTGACATTTCTACAAGTTCAGAAAAACAAAGTAGAAGATTGTTTTAGTTTCTTGTTATCTCACATTTCTACTATGGAGGACCACAAGAGCCGCGCGCATCGAAATAAAGAATTCTGTGCTTAAATAATGAATTGTAGAACAAAATCTGCATTTGTAAATTCATTTTTGAATTCCAATTTAATAAACTGATTTTTAAAATGCTTTTTAAGTCTTCATTTCAAAAACATTTTCAAATTCCACTTTGATAAACTTCATTTCAAAAATCTTTTTCGAATTGCACTTTAATAAACTGCATTTCAAAATCCATTTCCCTGTTCGCTCAGGGATTAACATGTGGATTAGCAGTTGGATTAACAACTTCATTTTAAAAATCCTGCTGCTATTCAAATTAGCCACACTGTGGGATGTAAGGAACTCTCTGATTGGTTGGACAGATGTTGGCTGCCTGCCAGCCTGGATTTTTCTAGCTCATAGCTTTGCCCTGCTGAGAATCCTGTGTGCTTGTACAAAGGCCGTTCAGCCTCGGGATTTACATTCGGCTCGACACGGATATGTGAAGGATGAAGGGACCCTGCAGCGAAACAGAGAGCCCAACCTCTGACTGAGTGCCTGTTTAGGCAGTCTGACCACCTGTGAAGGTAACGTGCTAACATGGCTAACGCTAGCATCACCGCATGTAGCCCCGTTATTTTAAGGTCATCTTAGCTTATGAAAATTTTACGTCGCAGCTGTACGAGCTAGCTACGTGTTTTGTAAGCTGCTGTGCTCTTCACAAATAAAGCTGGAAGCAGGTCAGACTATTAGAACCAGCACTGAGCCCTGTTACATTCATACAGTGTTAGAGCAACGGCTGCAGCCTACAGCCTTTAAACTAGGATTAAAATGCTGACAGTAAACTCGTCAGTCCAGATGTTACCACATTATTTTGTGATACTTAAGAGTTAAAACAACTGAGACAGGCTGATTAAAATAACAGCTGTCAGTTCTCTCATTCAATATATCAAGACTGGAGATCACACTACTGATTTCAGTTCATTTAATATGTGAGTGCACAGATTAATTCTCAACTGGACATAAATGATGATCAAAGGTTGTATATATGATGAGTTCATCCAATCCCAGCCTCTAAACACAGTGCGCTGAATCTTAGCTTTGAATGTCCAGTATATTCTAATCAGTGAAATGTAAGCATTCACTGAACCTACAGTATCTCAAATCACTTTTATTGTCACATCACATGTGCAGGTACATTGGTACAGCACATGCGAGTGAAATTCTTGTGTGCGAGCTTCACAAGCAACAGAGTTGTGCAAAATACAATAACATTAACAGGCAAAATATACGAATGGCTAAATCTGAAACTAATAAATATATGTACAATATATAATAGTATATGCAAAAAAAAATTTCTGGATGTGTATACTAAATGTTTTTCTACGTGTGTGTGTGTGTGTGTGTGTGTGTGTGTATACACATATTTTACAAATTAAATAGAGTCAACAATAAATAAAATAAAATATACAGAGTGAGACATGTGCAAAACAGTGGCATTACTGTACAGTATGGAGTGCATAATGTTGAAGTTCCAGTAGTGAAGCTGAGGTGTCTATGACGTGTTCAGCAGTCTGATGGCCTGGTGGAAGAAGCTGTCTCTCAGTCTGCTGGTACGGGACCGGATGCTGCAGAACCTCCTTCCTGATGGAAGCAGTCTGAACAGTTTATGGCTGGGGTGACTGGAGTCCTTGATGATCCTCCCCGCTTTCCTCAGGCACCGCTTCCTGTAGATGTCTTGGAGGGAGGGAAGCTCACCTCCAGTTATCCGTTCAGAGCACTGCACTACTCGCTGGAGAGCTTTGCGGTTGTAGGCGGTGCTGTTGCCGTACCAGGTGGTGATGCATCCAGTGAGGATGCTCTCAATGGCACAGTGATAGAAGGTCCTGAGGATGCGGGGGTTCATGCCGAATCTTTTCAGTCTCCTGAGAAAGAAGAGGCGCTGCTGCGCCTTCTTCACTGTTTTGTTTGTGTGTACTGACCACGTAAGATCCTCAGCCAGATGTACACCAAGGAACCGGAAGCTGCTCACTCTCTCCACAGCAGCGCCGTTGATGGTGATGGGGGTGTGTACTTCTCTGCACCTCCGGAAGTCCACTATCAACTTCTTTGTCTTTGCGACGTTGAGGGTGAGATGGTTGTCTTGACACCAGTGGGTCAGGGCGCTGACCTCCTCCCTGTAAGCTGTCTCATCACCGTTGGTGATAAGACCCACCACTGTAGTGTCGTCCGCAAACTTCACAATGATGTTGGAGTTGTTAGTGGCTAGTCGTAGGTGTAGAGTGAGTACAGGAGAGGGCTCAGTACACATCCCTGTGGAGCACCAGTGTTCAGTGTGATGGGGGATGAGGTGATGCTGCCCAGTCTGACCACCTGGCGTCTGTCAGACAGGAAGCTAAGGATCCAGCTGCAGAGGGAGCTGCTCAGTCCTAGATCCTGCAGTTTCCTGTCCAGCTTTGAGGGAACGATGGTATTGAATACTGAGCTGTAATCTACAAACAGCATTCTCACATACGTGTCTCTCTTCTCCAGGTGTGACAGGGCAGTATGTAGTGTCAGGGCTATGGCATCATCAGTGGACCTGTTGTGGCGGTATGCGAACTGTAGAGGGCCCAGTGAGTCGGGTAGTGCAGAGCAGATGAAGTCCCTGACCAGCTTCTCGAAGCATTTGCTTACGATGGGGGTCAGGGCTACAGGTTGCCAGTCGTTCAATGAGGAGATGGTGGAGGATTTGGGTACAGGGACGATGGTGGCCATTTTGAAGCAGGCTGGGACTACAGACAGAGAGAGGGAAAGGTTGAAGATGTGTGTGAACACTCCAGCCAGCTGAGCCTGAGGACTTGAGGACGTGGCCGGGAATCCCGTCCGGACCAGTAGCTTTGCGTGCGTTCACCTTCCTGGAGCACTTCCGCACATCCTCCTCAGACACAGTGTGCGCACTGACGTCATCCGCGGTGCGCACACTGTCCGGTCTCATGGTGTTCGCTGTGTCGAATCTAACGTAGAATACGTTTAGATCCTCACACAGAGAGGCCGTGGTCTGCGGTGTGCTGGTTTTCCCTCTAAAGTCTGTGATCGTGTTTAGTCCCTGCCACATACTCCGAGGGTTGTCAAACTGTTGCTCCACCCTGTCCCTGTACTCACGTTTGGCTGCTTTGATCGTCTTCCGGAGTTGGTAATGTGCGTGTTTGTAGTCCGATGTGTGGCACATGTGTGGTAAAGATACAGATAATGAAATTTAATTATTGATGCAATATACATCATGAGAAACAAAAGCTGAAATTGATTCAGTTTAGTACTTTTCTCTGTATGCTCTGTGATTATAAAGGCCTTAAATTCTGTGATATATACTGTAAATGATTTTCACACAGGTCTTAAAGTACTTAAATCACTGCTGATAGTCTGGTTGTTTATATTTTCACGTTTTTGTGTCTGTAGAGCTGTTTGATGACGGTTTGGACTCCTCCACTCTCTTGAAGGCTTTCCTTACTTCATGCTCGGAGATGACGAGCACGTTTCCGGTGTTGGCAGTATCTTCCTGTCTGCAGCCGTTAGCGCCGCTAGCACTAGCATCGTTGGAGTCCTTAGCTGCAGCCTCGAAGCGAGCATAGAAAGTGTTCAGCTCGTCTGCCAGAGTCACGGCCGCGTTCGTCATACCGGTTGTTGGTGCTTTATAGTCCGTTATTGTCCTTAGTCCCCGCCACAGGCTCCTAGAGTCACTCTGTTGGAGTTGTGACTCTAGTTTCCTCCCGTAGCGCTGCTTCGCCTCTTTCACCGCCTTCCGCACATCATATGACGCTGTTTTTTTTTTTTGTTTTTTTTTTTTTGCCTGTCCCGTTTGGCTCTTTTGCCATCAGAATTGTTGTCTAAAGGCAAAGAAAGATGCCCAACAGATTTACTTTACCAAACTGACCATCCCAGCCTTGCCGTAATGGTCCATTTGATTCACCTTTTATTGTTTATTTTATTTTCACTTACTGAATACGGGACAGACTTGACTGGGGGAAAGAAGGGGAGAAAGAAAGAGGGAAAGAGGGACAGGGGAGAAGGGCAAAAGACAAAAACCATCAGAACGGGCAGAAAAAAAAATGCATATATCAATCACCTGGATCGCCTGCTGAGAAAGAAAAAAGAAAACAAGCAGAAGAGAACAAGAGTAATAGAATAAACAACATCACAATGATATATGGGAATATGACAGTAAATACTAAATGTTAAACATTATTGTGCAGCACATAAGATCAACAGAACACAGTGTGCTTTGAGGTAGGAGCCAAAAAGGGTGTAGTTTGTGGGTGTGATCACCCATGTGTACACCTGTGAGCATGGACGCGCTTGTTTTTGTTTTTTTGTTTTTTTTAAAAGGTTCCTTCATGTAATGATCTGCTAGAGGGTGTGGGGGGGCCATGATGCGGTTTTGTACGGGTCCATGTCCCCCGTCGTGAGTCCCGTGTTGTAAGCAGCGGTGCGGGTTCTCAGAGCGTCGCAGATGGTTTTATCCACCCACGGCTTCTGGTTGGGAAACGTTGTGATAGTCTTTGTCTCCACGGTATCATCCGCTAGTTTCCCGATGAATCCCACAACCGCTTCCGTAAACACGTTGACGTCATCATCGGAGCTGTTCCTGAACATGCCCCAGTCTGCGTCGTCGAGTGCGTCCTGTAACACGGCAAGCAGGATGCTAGGCAGAGGTGTGCGGTGTGCACGAGTTCTCAGCCTGTTCCTGACGCCGGCTCGTTTCCCTCGCGGCCGCCACTTCGCGTCTTGTCCTTTGTTCTCCCTCAAGATCTCACTCGGCCAGCTCGGATTCAGAGTTAAAAACTTCGAATTGTAAGTACATTGTAAACCAATAGAAACAAGAGTGTCACTGTCATACCTAATGTACCCAATGGTGATGATTTTGCCGATTTAAAAACTCTGAAAACTAACTTGAAAAACAAAAACAAAGAAAAGGTGGTCGGAGCAGTCGTGACGGCAGCCGACCTCACCGGCGCCATCTTTTCACAATACAGTCACAAACAAATACAGAAAAACAATTCACATATTTCAGTCACATTTTTCCAAACTCTCAGTCGCACACATATTTAGGAATGGAAGGGAGTGAGATCCTGAGGTAAGTGACGGACAAGGTAAGCGACTCATGTTGTAACTGACGTCAGACGCCGGAGATTTTGGCGGAAAATTAAAGCGAATGGTAGTTTAGAATTGAACAAATTCCTTTAAGCCTCAGTATTACCAAATACACTTATCAATTGTCTTATAACTTACAATACTTGTCTAAATCATCTCCAACACCCTGGAGAACAGCGGGGAGAGTTTAGAGGCTCTCCAAGATGACATCAATCAGTGCTTCCAGGATCTCGTAATGAAGAAGGCTCAGAGTGCATCTTCCCTGGCCAAATCTGAGACGCCGTCGTCGAAAAAATGTCGCCCGGCAGATTCCCCCGGCACAACATCGCCAGCAGACAAAGATATTGCCAACATACTGGAGTAAATCGACAAGCGATTGTCCAGTTTTGATGCAAGCCTGTCCTTGGTGGAAATTCTTCACCAGGAATTTAAATCCTTGTGAGAATCCCTGGAGTTCAGCCAGCAGCAGGTGGAAACCCTCGCTGCTGAAAATGCCACGCTAAGGGAGTCGGTGAAATGTCTCACAGACAATGTTACCCAGCTAAACAGAAAAAATAAATAAATAAAAGAGACAGCTATTGATCTACCAGCTTGTGGCATGCATGATCTTGTATTTTCTGGTATTCCAGAAGCCGCTGGAGAAGACACGGAGACCACGGTGAAAAGCTTCATCAAAACCCACCTAAAGCTGCCGGAGGACATGGTGAAGAACATCGCCTTCGATAGGGTACATCGCATCGGCCCCATGCGGGCTGCGACCGGGAGACCACGTCCTATTGTGGCCAAATTCAGCCACTTCAAACAAAAGGAACAGGTGAAAAGTCGTGGCAGGGAATTAAAAGGAACGGACTTCAGCGTAAACAACTAGTTCCCAAAAGAGATCCTGGAGCGACGCAGGGTCCTCTTCCCAATCCGACGCGGCTTCATCCAGAAGGGCTCCCGCGCTGTCATCGCTGTGGACCGGCTGTACGTGGACGGACAGCTCCACCGAGACCCCAACATCACTCCGTGGCTGTATTAACCTCACACCAGATAAGAATCCGCTACACCCTTTCCCTATCCACTCACACTAACTTGCATTAACATCTGTTTAACTTACCAGTATCAAATCGCATCTTAAGTGTGATATCATAGCAGAATTTACACCGTCACTCTAGTCAGACTCGTAGTCAGACTCAGGGAGCATCTCGCCACACATTTTTTTCTCTCTCTCCTTCTCTTTATTTATGAACAAGTGATGTATTCTTTCCACCTGTCTAAGCGACACACAAAGCGTACATCCCTAGTTATACACACACATCTATGGGTGCACTGAGGTTCATTACATGGAATATAAATGGAGCTGGCTCCAGAGAAAAGAGGTTAAAAATATTTAACCAACTCAAAAAACTACAGGCAGATGTTGTCCTTTTACAAGAGACCCACAGACCTCTTAGAGGTTCGAATGAACTTAAAACACCTGAGTTTCCCAATGTGTTCTCAGCTTGTTATAATTCTAGACAAAGGGGAGTAGCAATTTTAATACATAAAAATATTAATTTCACAGTACTCGATACAGTTATAGATCCAGAGGGCAGATTCTTAATCATTAAACTATCTATACTTGATAAAAAAGCTATGTATTGCAAGTGTATATGGTCCAGATGTTGATGGTCCCTCATTCTTTCACGTTTTTTTCAGTGCACTCTCTGAACACTTAGATGGCACACTTGTTCTTGGAGGCGACCTCAACCTTCGACTAATGAAGAAATGGATAGGCTCAATACAGCAGGAACTCAGCGTAATTGGCAGTCCACAAATATAATCAAACAGTATATGAGCGACTTTGGTCTTTGCGATGCATGGCGCTCCCTTCCCCCCAACAGTAAGGAATATACTTTTTTCTCACATCTGTGCATCTAGCCACCTGGGGGACTCTTCAACTGGTGGGGGAGGCTGTTACATGTTGCAGGAGGTCTCCTCTCTTCGGGAGATATAGGAGAGGTGGAGGAAGATCTCAGCCCGGGCATCTATTGTCCTGTGTAGTCTGGAAGATGAGTGGATGATGGGGTGGGTGCAGTTTTTTCTGTGGTGGGGTCGGGTGGGCTGTCCCGGGCTCTGTGCCCCTCCCTTCCCTCCCCATCTCCAGCTGCCTCCCTCTTCCCGCTCCACCACAATCACCCACACATGCAGGGCCTTGGGGTAAAGGTGTGTCACCAGGGTGCAGGAGAGGCATCCCCCCCTCTGTCCCCTTTTGGCTTTCTCTGCCTCAATTTTATCTCACAACTTAGACATTCACATTACTCACACTCTCATAACACATACATATAGGATCTTGGGGGTGGGCACACTGCAGGGTATCCAAAAGACCATCAGGGTTTACAACCTGACCCCTGGCGTCATTGCCCACCTCTCAATTTTAAATACATGTAGACATCGAGGGCTATCAGGAGGGGCTATGCGCTTACCTGCTGCTCTCTGGCAGGTGGCTCCAAGCCCTCCTGGGTTTTAAATGCACCTTAGAACACACATGCATCAACACTACATTTGAGCGGGCTGAGGGAGGTTTGGAGTCTTCACACACCCCCGTTCTCTGCGGCCTGCTGGAGCGGGGGGCTAGGAGGAGGAGATGGCCGCCCGATCGGGGTCTGCTTCTCTCCACCCCAGGAAAAAGGGTAACACCACCTGGGTCTAGGTGCAGTTCCCCCCCCGGGGGGCAAGGGTACGTAGACCTGGGGCTTAGAGTACGCTTGCGGAGTGTGATTGTGTGTACAGTGTCTCTTTATGTCTGTCTCCATGTTGGGTGAGTGTTGAGTAATTGCATATGAGAGCATGAGGGTGGGAATGGATGTTTGTATCTGTGTGTGCCTATATGTCTGTGTCTATATGTCAGGTTGGGTATCAGACGCCACCTCTCTAGGGACATCTCAGGCCCTCCAAGTGAGCCCTCATCTGGGACTCTCCTCAGCTCTTTCTGGGATAGTGGCGTGGCTGCCCCTCTGTTGGTCTTCCTTGGTGTCTTGTGTTCTGAGGGTCTGAGGTGTTCTGGATGTCTGGAGTCTTGATCTCCTCCATACCGGCTTCATGCCCTGGAGGACGGGGCTGTGGTGCCCCACACCCCCTAGCAGATCATTACATGAAGGAACCTTTTAAATACAAGCGCGTCCATGCTCACAGGTGTACACACGGGGACTCTCACACACAAACTACACCCTTTTTGGCTCCTACCTCAAAGCACACTGTGCGCAATCGATCTTACGTGCTGCACAATAATCTTTAATATTTAATATTTACTGTTACATTCCCAGAGATCATCGTGATGTTGTTTATTATGTTGCTCTTTTTTTTTCTTCTGCTTGCTTTCTCTTTTTTCTTTCTCAACAGGTGATCCAGGTGATTGATATATGTATTTTATGTCTGCTTATTTTGTTGTTTTTTGTTATTTGCACTTTATCCCCGTCCCTCTTACCTGCTGTTTTTCTTTCCCTTTCTTTCTTCCCTTTCTTTTCACCAGTCAAGTCTGCATTTAACAAGTGAAAATAAAATAAAATAAACAATAAAAGGTGAATCAAATAGACCATTACAGCAAGGCTGGGACGGTCCATTTGGTAAAGTAAATCCGTTGGGCAGCTTTCTTCGCCTTTAGACAATAATTCTGATGCAAAAGAGCCAAACGGAACAGGCAAGAAAAAAAAAGACTATATAAATACTTTTTTTTAATACACTTTTGTGGTTTTTCCAACAGTTTCATGGCAGATTTTGAAATACTTACAAAGTATAATGTCTCGATAAGTGTTCTTACACACATGATATATACTTTTTCACATGTTAGGATTTTATAGCTTCAGTTTAATGTTATGTCCTCAAATCTTCATCCCAAACATCTTTCACCAACACTAAAGGACATGTTCTACAGTTGAACCATGAAAATGAACATCTATTCAGCTAGATTATGAAAACAAGTTCAATGTAAATGAACATTTGTCTTTTCAAATGTTAACTGTGACTGTTAGCATAAAACTCTCTGATGACAATGAAAAAAACTCTTCTTTACATACCTGATCTTGATGACTCCTCAACAAGCAACAGGCGCTCTGTTCGACTAACCTGAAGTACAGGAAACTGTAGGAGGCGGAGCTTCATTGATATCCAAGGTTTTTTCACAATCCCACTGTCACATCTGAAAAATTAATCTGAAATTTCATCAGAGCAGAGTTGGCAAAGGTACAGACACTCTGTACAAACTTTTTAATATCTGTAGAAAAGATGGAAAATACAAAGACATATATGTTCTTTCTATTGCCTACTTTGTAGAGGGTGACTGCCTCTAAACAGATGAACAGGTAAAGTATTTTGGATGAACAGTACTGCTGTGTTTGTTGCGTGAAGTGTATATATTTTATAAACGTTGAGGTACGTTTTGTTATGTGTCTCTATCATCTCTGCCCTGCTCGGTGCTGTTTGTTGGAGAGGTTGAGGGAAGATTGGGAATTATGGGAAAAATTACTGCTAAACAGATTTATGGATGAATGGTCACCATTGACAAAAACAATGGTAGTACAGGGCGTGTACATCTTTTTTGTGTACTTTCTATTATTTTTTTTCTTCTTTAATGCCTTTCCATTCTTCTTCTCCTGTGGTGATGGTACTCATGAAACAAATATGCATTCATTATGCAAATGATCACAAATTGTTTATACTAATTTATATAAAGATGAGGTTTAATGTGTTTATTCCCATGTTTTGTACTTTGTTGGTGTTTGGTTATACGAGTGGGTGAATAAAAGTAAGTAAAATAAGTCTGCATTTTATTGATAACCGTCAGCCTTTGAAGGAATGGTCGAGTCTGTCTGTGCCACTAATACAAACACTGCCTGGTTACCTCCGCCTCCTCCTGCTGTTGATGGCCCCTCCCCCATGCTCTAACTGTTTGAACACATGTTTGAATCACTTCCTGGAAATAAAGGGAGCTGCCACATGAGCTTAGAGGACGCAGGTTAGTGTTTTCTCAGCTTTCTTTTTATTTCACTCACACACACACACACACACACATACACACACCCACCCCGTCGATATCACACCCCTCCTTCGCTCATGTTTAACAGCAGATTTTTATCAGTGATGTCGTCAGCTCCTGGCACCAACATCAAACTTGACTGTGAGTCTCTGTGGATCTGTTCTTCTCCTGTTTTCTGTTCATATCAAACATGTCCAGAGCTTCTAATAAGGAGCTCAGTGTTATACGTAATCAGTAAGAAAACCCAGGATTGCCTGTGAGCTCAAAGATCAGACTGCTTTACAGACTCACAGTCTTTCATATGTTTAGTGTCACGCAGAGGCGACAGACGTATATCGTCAGTGCACTTTGTGTTTAACCCCTCTGTGAGATCAGCCAATTAGAAGAAAGCTTTCTAAAAAAGGGGAGGGGCTAAAACTTGTTTAGTGAAACAGATGACAGTTTCTGTATTCACAAAGATCTCAGTGGGCTGAGGAATCCTGCATCAGTGATTGGACAGGAGACAGGCAGCTGTTGGGTGAAGATAAACAAACCCTGCTCTTTATTCATTGGTTCAGTCACTTCAAGTGGACCAATCACAGAGCCCCACCTGTTAGCATCAGAGACTTTCTGTTTGGCACTCACAGTCGGTTTCCCTCTCAGGCTGACTCAGGGAAGATGAAAAGAAATGATGTGAAGAAAGAGGAGGGACCAGCAGAGTTTCCAGGATGCAGCTATGTTGCAGTGAAGAGTGATTGTTCCAAAGAAGAATCTCCATACTTCAGTGCTGAACCAAAGTAAGTGTTTTTGATACACACACACACACACACACACACACACACACACACTCTCTCACCCTCTCTCTCTCTCTCTGCGTACACAGTGTTCGGAAGGTTACTTTAAAAATGTATTCCACTACAGATTACAGATTACATGCCCCAAAATGTCTTTTGTAACGTATTCTGAATACTTTGGATTATTTCATATATTATCATGCTTTTTACAACTACATGAATGTCCTATTGCTGTGTGATTTATTACTATTACTGAAGGTTAGTCGCCATACCAATACCAACTAGATGTTTAAATCTTAATATAAATGAGTAACAGTAGGGTGGACATTAGGTAAGGCTGCACTTCACAGAAAGTATAGAAAACTATTCCGTGCGTATATAAAACAGGTCCGCAGCTCCGAACCATAGTAAAGGGACCTCTGGCTAATATGTCGGGTTCTTGTCGGGCTCGTAGCTGAAAACTAGCTTTGCTTTGTTGTCTGGGTCAACTTTGCTAGCGAGAGACAGAGAGAGGCGTTGAAAGGCTGCTCCAACAGAGCTTATTGTTTCAGAGGAAAAACAAGATTTTTCTCCCCCTCGCTCACAGACACATAACGGGTATGGCAGTCCATTCTCCCTGCAGCACGGACTACACTGCCCATCAGGCTACATTCTTTAGGACGATGCTTGTAACACTCTGCTATTGCCTTCATATTAAATCATTTTTTGAATAATAATTTAAAAAAATATATTTCTTCACATCATTATGTGGCCGCAATTAGAGGTGACATGGGCTGTTAGATTGAGACACGGGCATTAGAGCCTCTTAATGTGTGTTTTGTTTGGGTTTCCACTGGTGTGGAATTACCAAAACTAGAGAGGGTATAGCCTAACATATGAAACAGGAAAAGACCGCTGTGTAATCCATTTATTTCAACAAAGGAACTGTATTCTGAATAGCACCTTTTAAAATGGTAACTGTAATGGAATACAGTTACTCATATTTTGCATTCTAAATACGTAACGCCGGTTGATGCATTCCGTTACTCCCAAACACTGTGCATACATCATCTTTTGTCGTTTTGTGAAAAAAAAAAGAAAAAAAAAAAAGGTTCAATCATTGATTCTGTGGGGTCAAAGGTATTTTCTGGCTGCAGCTGCTATTAGCAGTGATGGAAATTTGAAACCCTTTTTGTCATGGCTGCAGAAGCACTTATGTATTCACACGAGCGTTAGGGTTGCAAACGCCTGTCCTAAGAAAGTAGAATTTAGTCAAACAGAAAAGCAAAGTGGCTTCCAAAAACAGAACATATGAATTTCATACTGTAAATTACAATATGAACATATTAATCAAAATTTAACTGCAGCGAAAAAAGTTCAACCTAAAGCATTTACTTTCTTCTGGCACTGCTTAGAGAAAAGGCATTGATCCTGCTGTTCAAGTCCAAATCAGAAAGTTCAGACTGAATTTGACAAGTGAATTTCATCATAAGCCTCTCTGTATTATCCTGTATTAATTGTCAACATCCTGAACATTTGTAAAAACCCGAGTCTGTCAGGGCTCTGTGTGCGGGCAGGTGGAGATGTGGATCCAAGTGCAGAACTCTCAGACGGAAATATAACTGAAAACCACAGCTTTATTGCTGGCACCAACAAATCAGAAACCAAACATGAAAACACTAACTGGAACACACAGGCAGGATCTGAGGGTACGACGCGACACTGAGCACAGGAAAACACAGGGCTAATATACACAGGGTGGTAATCAGCGAATGGGCAACAGGAGGGAGACACAGCTGGGAGAGATCAGGGTTAACGAGACGGGGGGAACCAAGCTGCACACACTAACATAAGACAAAGACTTTCACAATAAACCAGGAAACATGAATTACTAAACAAGCATGCAGACTTTACACTGAGAGACAGACAGACAGAATGACACATGGAACCTGAACTAAACTAAACGTGAGATATAACTGAGAACAAATCCTTAAGCACGGATAAACAGAAACAAGAAACTAATAATAATCATCATCACTACGAGAATAAGAAAACAATCCATGAAGCAGAATTAAACCGAAATATAATAAACTCAAAATACTGGGTCCAACGGACCCAGAACCGTGACAGAGTCGGTAACTATGGAAAATGTTGAAAATAATATGCAATCAGCAACTAATTACACCCATGCGGTGTGCGTAAACCAGCAAGACTATCATGAGAAAACGTTGTCACTGCTCAGAGACAAAAATACTTAAGAGCCCCTGAAACGAGACCCAGGAAGTGGTTACAGGAAGAGGGTGATAGACTGTCTGAAGCAGTTAGAACAAGACAATCCTACTGATTGATCTCATACCACAGGTTATACGCAGGGGAAGCTACACCAAGTTTGTATGGTTTACCGACGATACATATATATCTACATATATACATATACCTTTAAGCCCGATTGTCTGTATGATCAACTTAGTCACCTATAACATCTCTAAGAGGAAACAATGGCTTTCTGGCTTCGATCCTCAACCCGTGGGTGGGCAGCTCTGAGCACCACATCCAGAACACTTTGGATTTTGTTGAGAAGGTGAGAGATGTCATGGAGGCACATGAAACCATGGTCTCGTACGACGTTACATCTTTCTTCACTTCCGCGTTGGAGGGAGTTAGTAAGAGATTACTGGATGACCCCAATCTCAGCAACAGGACCACTCTCAGCATCGACCAAGTGTGTTTGCTTTTGGAACTGTGTCTTAATTCCACATATTCCATATACAAGGGCATAACGTTGGGGCCAACTTGTACATGGAAGAAGTGGAAAAGAGGGCTTTGCTATCCCACCCTGGAACACCACCAAGCCATTGGTTCAGATTTGTGGATGACACCTGGCTGAAAATCAAATCTCAGGACGTACCACATTTCAGGGTTGACCGACACATCAAATTCACCAGGGAGGATATGAAAAGTGTCAGGTTAGCCTTCTTAGACTGTGAGATTTCCATCAGTAATGGGGGACATCTAAAAGCTGATATGTACCGTAAACCTACACATACGGATCAGTATTTAAGTTTGTTTTTTTTTACTTTCTATTTATTTATTTACAGTATGAGAATACAGTCATTTATAATTATTCCGTACAAAGGGTATACACAATCCATTTTTCCCAGAGCTTCTTGAATTTCTCCAGCTCCAGTCTAAGGACAAACGTAAGCCTCTCCATTCCAAAAATTTCTTTCACTATCCCATGCCACTGGGCCAGAGTTGGAAGATTGGCCTTTAGCCATCTTCAGGTTATGGCCTTTCTGCTGCTAGCCAAAAGTATTTTCAATAAATAATTATCTTTATGTGGAAGTGTCTTAGGTATCTTGCCAAGATACAAGGTAACAAATGAATAGTCCATTTTTATCCTGATTATTTTGTTTATCTCAATGGCCACCTCCCCCCAATATGGCTGGATTCTTGGGCAGGCCCAGAAGACATGGAAATGGTTTGCCATGGGCGAGCCACAGCCTCTCCAACATAGGCATTTAATGAAGCCATCTCTTGCTAGTACCCTAAATAGATATTCCCAACCCACCAAGTCAAAAGCCTTTTCGGCATCTAAGCTAATCAACATTGCACTAATATTTCCTATGTTATGTGGTTCATCACTTGTAATGTTCTCCTTAAGTTATCTTGAGTCTGTCTATTTGAAACAAAGCCTGTCTGATCTAAGTCTATCAGCTCCGGAATAATTGATTCCAGTCTCTTAGATAATATTGAAGCAAATAATTTATAGTCCACATTAAGGACGGATATTGGCCTATATCATGGCTATTCAACTACGAAGTTAGTTGGGCCAGATTTTCAAACCGAGGAATTTATCTGGGCCAGATATTTTTTTTTGAAGCCAGTAAGCAGCAGATCATGATCAATTTCAAACCCACACAACTGTACTGAAAAACAAGTAATTTTTTTATTCTTTTTCCCCTGTAAATCACAAATGCACACCAAAAGGTCCATTTAAAAAAAAGGGAGCTATAACTGAACTATTTTTTGCACATTTGAAATAATAATAATAATAACAAAAAAACATTTTGATAATTCCCTTTCAAATTAAAATAAATATTTCGCTGACCACTCACTTTTCCTGCCATGGATGAAGCCTCCTCCGTCACAAGTATACAGACACGCTTCATATCCAGACCATTTTCCTCAAAAAGAGCTGAAATCTTCTCAAACATTATTTCGCCAGCTGTGTGTCCCTCTAACGGTAGTAAGCCAAGCAATTTCCCATCCAAAAAATGGAGATATACGCACAAATTCCTGTTGGATTTGTGTTAGTACTGATTTCTCATTCAAAATACTGGTGTTGAGTCTCCAAAGTGTATTTTTCCGTTGTTTAGTCCGAGTACGGTGCAGGGTTAGGTACACACGTGAATGATCAGATAAATCTCTGACCACTATTTTACAATCTTCAACCTTATGCCAGTATGATTTATACATAAAAAAGTAGTCAATTCTTTTTTTTTTTTTCTTTTTTTTTTGCCTGTCCCGTTTGGCTCTTTTGCCATCAGAATTGTTGTCTAAAGGTAAAGAAAGATGCCCAACGGATTTACTTTACCAAATTGACCATCCCAGCCTTGCCGTAATGGTCCATTTGATTCACCTTTTATTGTTTATTTTATTTTCACTTGCTGAATACGGGACAGACTTGACTGGGGGAAAGAAGGGGAGAAAGAAAGAGGGAAAGAGAAACAGCTGAGAAGAGGGACGGGGGAGAAGGGCAAAAAACAAAAACCAACAGAACGGGCAGAAAAAAAAAAGAAAAAGAAAAAAAAATGCATCTATCAATCACCTGGATCACCTGCTGAGAAAGAAAAAAGAAAACAAGCAGAAGAGAACAAGAGTAATAGAATAAACAACATCACAATGATATATGGGAATATGACAGTAAATACTAAATATTAAACATTATTGTGCAGCACATAAGATCAACAGAACACAGTGTGCTTTGAGGTAGGAGCCAAAAAGGGTGTAGTTTGTGGGTGTGATCACCCGTGTGTACACCTGTGAGCATGGACGCGCTTGTTTTTTTAAAAGGTTCCTTCATGTAATGATCTGCTAGAGGGTGTGGGGAGCCACAGCCCCGTCCTCCAGGGCATGAAGCAGGTATGGAGGAGATCAAAACTCCAGACATCCAGAGGCCCCCAGAACACAAGAGACCAAGGAAGACCAACAGAGGGGCAGCCGCGCCACTGTCCCAGAAAGAGCTGAGGAGAGTCCCAGATGAGGGGTCACTCAGCAGCCGCGGAGCAGAAGCCAGGGGGGGTTGCAGTGACGGGCCCGTGAGCTCCGCCGGCAGCCAGCCGTGCCTGAGTGACCGAGCGCCAGGCCGAGAGGCCGGGGGCACCCCACCTCCGAAGTGGCCCGAGCGAGCCCCAGGCTCCAGGCCCCGATAAGCGGCCGCCAAGGAGTGAGCCGGTGTGTACCCGGACGCCCATCCCCGGACACAAAGAACCACCAACGCACCGATGTCTGAGGGAGTCCGCCACTGGCAGGGGAAGTGGTGGTAGGGGGAGATAGGCCTCCAAACCTTGGAGGGCCTGAGATGTCCCCAGAGAGGTAAAAGTAGTCAATTCGAGTATATACAGAACAGTGAGCAAAATAATAGGTACCGTATTTCCCGGACTACAAAGCGCACCTGAATATTAGCCGCACAAGCTAAAATCAGGGGAAAATCCTGTTTTGTACATACATTAGCCGCACCTGACTAAAAGCCGCAGGTGTTTCAATGTTGACTTATCATATGTAAGAGAATATGCACAAAGGGAATTGTCAGGAAAGAGATGGCTGTTTGGAGACACACCCCTTTTATTAATATTTTGAAAAACAAGTTATGGGTACATATTTGCACAACTTTTTAGGTATATGTAAAAGTAGCGGTAATTACAAGTACGAAACATGTACTGTGCTTCATAAATGAGTAACAAATGTAGTACATAACAATAACCTACAGCACACCGGAAAAATAGATTCGGACTACCTTTTAGGCTCAAGAAAAGTCAGTCATTCACCACCATCTTCCTGCGCACTAAAACCACCAAAGTCCTCTTCTCCAGTGTCGGATACGAACAGGCTCAGGATGGCTTCGTCATCCACTCTCAGCTTCTTTCCTTCGTTGTCACTTTCAAAACCAAAGAAATCCTCGTTGTCAGTGTCAGAGTCGAACACCCTCAGAAGGGCCGTGGCGGTGTCCTCTCCATCATGCAGCAGTCCAGCCCTTCGAAATCCGTTGGTGATCATGAATGTTTTCACACTTTTCCACGCTGTCAGATTCCACCGGTGGAGTTGAGCATAACTTGCTTTTCGCAAGTTTATTGCCGCTCGTCATCCACGCCTCCCGCTGAACGCGTGGCGCTACTTTGAAGTTTGTTTTTCGCGCTACTTGTACGGCACTATGTTGCCTAGCGGATGGACATGTGACCAACATACCACTCTTGAACCCCGATACTGTGTGTCTGATCACATGCCCTTCCGCCAGGCAACGTAGTGCCGTACAACAGCGGAACAAACAAAACAAATCGTCTTACGATATGACAAAAATCATGGATAATCCATAGAAAAACCGCACCTGGCTAAAAGCCGCAGGGTTCAAAGCTTGTGCAAAAAGTAGCGGCTTATAGCCCGACAATTACGGTAAATTGTTTTTCACCTGGATGAGAGGCTCTCCACAAATCAATCAAACCCAGTTCTGTAAGCATGTTGGACCCTAATGGCATTCGAACTTTTCTTTTGCCGGTGGTTGGATGCATCCAGTTTTGGTTGGAGTTGAACATTAAGGTCGCCACCAAAAATAAGAACTCCTCGTGTTTTCAAGACCACTAAATCGAATAACTTCTCATAAAAAGATTTGGAGCTTCCTGGCGGGGCATATACATTGAATAATGTTACTTCCTCCTCTTCTAATTTACCCTTTTCCAAAATGAACCTCCCTTCTTTGTCCTTTACCTCTAAATAGAATTCAAAGTTAACAGCATTGGGGATCAGTATGGCTACTCCTCTTTTGTGGCCTGATTTATGAGACAAGTAATAGGTAGTTTGGAAACCAAATTTTTTAATTTTTCATGTTCTAAAGAAGATAGATGTGTCTCCTGCCAAAAGATTACCTGCAGCTTCTCACGTTTCATTTTAGCTATTATTTTACTCCTTTTAATCGGATTATGTAGCCCTTTTACATTTAGCGTCATTATTTTATTTTCCTGATGATGCATATAACTTTTTCAGTCTGTGTACCTTTGTGCAACATCACCCATGCTAACCAGAAAATGAACAAGAACAATGAACAAGTAAACCGAAAAAACAAAACCAAAGACTTCCAAATCCGAAGTTCAGGTGAAACCTCAAGTTGAGAGGAAATCCTCGTGCCAGTCGAGGGCCTCTCATCAGTGTCAGGGAAAATACCCAGCACCAGTATCCTTCTTTGAAGCCAGGGTTACCCAACCGGTATAAAGTTCCTTCTTTAACAAGCTCAGGGAGTAATTGCAAAAAGACTCTTCACAGAATACATGGAGAGCAGAGGAACACATGTCATTTGAGAAGTAAAAAGCCTAAGTGTATTCCTTCTCAGGTAAAAATAAAAGTAAAATAATCACTTTAGGCAGGCTCATAATTGGAGTGCTTGATGAACTGGTTGAAATAGTAACAATAAAATATTTAATTCTTAAATATAGAATTCAGCTTATACAATCCTGAGCAAAACAGTTTTCAAATTCTTGGTAGATTTACTAAGGAGTAATATGAAGTCCTCCTCTCTGCATGAGAGCAGGATGCCTCACTTTAAAGCTCCAGTGGAGACGTAATGACCCTCTTGATTTCAGTCACAAGAGTTGGATGCTCCCCGGTGGGGCCCGATGGAAGCTCCGTAGCTTCTCTCTTATCCGCCGCTGGTCCACTCCCTGTCTGCGGCGATCTGCGCCGGCCCTCTCCCACATTGCTAGTCTCTGCTGTTTTGGCGCCGTGGAGCCTGGTTCCTTGATATCATCCAGGCAGAATCCTCCGGCCCTGTCTGCTCCAGGAGAAACTAAACAGGATGCAGGTGGACCCCATCATCTGAGATGACCAGGAAGAGGAGTACAGGAGCCTGGTGAGGAACTTTGTCACATGGAGTCACACAAACCACCTGCAACTCAACACTTCAAAGACCAAGGAACTGGTTGTGGATTTCGGGAGGTCCAGACCAGGTCCACTTAGGGCTGCTCAATTAATCGAATTTTAATCACGATTACGATCTGGGCTTTCAACGATCATTAAAAATGACTGAGCCGATTATTAGCCCCTCCCTCATGCTTTACTCTCGCGCTGCTCCGTGTGGCAAATCAAGCGCACTGCTCTGCATTTCGAACACGCGTCACAACAATTAAGAGGACCCGAGGGAAGCTCGGAAAGCTAAGCAGAAGTTATTTGGAGAGGAGTGGACTGCCGTTGGTTGAAAAGAGAGGTAAAAAAAAAAAAAAACTTCAGTGGTGTGGAAACATTATGGGTTCGTGGAGTCAGACGTGGATCAAGTAGACACAGTGTGTAAACTTTGCTATGGTGTCGTAGCTGCACCACAGAACAACACTGCAAAGTTTACATTTTTCATTTCAGAATCATCAGAATCAGAATCAGAATCAGAATACTTTATTGATCCCTGGGGGAAATTATTTTTTGTTACAGTGCTCCATTTTAAACCAACATTAAGACAAGACAGACAATACGCTAACTAAGAATAGTACAATATTTATTTATTTATTTATTTCTTTTATTGCAAACATTTGCACTGTTATCAGTATTTGAACACTATTTTATATTATTTTTTAAAGTAATTATTCAATACATTGTTATTGTTAACCCTTTAAAGCCGGTCAGAGCAGCATGCTCGTTTTGTATAACTATTTTTAAATCCCTGTAGAACCTGAACCGCTAAGCTAGCACAATAAATTTTTTTCCATATGAAACCAGAGGAGTTGTACTTACATCTTATGCCATCAGCTTATCCTAGGTCACGGTTTCCTTCCACATATAGCTTTGCAAAAATTGCATAAAAAGCGCTTGCAGGAACAAAAACATAATATTCCAGAAACACGCTTTGCCGATCCGATCAGCTGTTCTTAACACTTCCCACATTGAAAAAGACGTCAACGCGAACTATCGCAAGTGACGTCATTTTCGCGGAAAATGTAGTTTTTTACTTGTAGGCCTTAGAACTCGAATTGCACTGCTGGAAATAGTTTATTTTGATGCACATGCACATTCTTTGCAAATTTGCATCATAGGATTGTTTTTTTGTTTTTCCTGCAGTGTATATAAAAATTGCTGTATCTCCAAAAATAAAACTATGAAGACACTCAAAATAAATTTCCTGTTGTTGTAAACTATTTTTTGCAACTTTTTTGTATTTAAAGTTTTGAGGGATAAGCCTCTTAAATTTCTCCAAGTAGAAATAGATGTAAAAAAAACAAAAACGATTTTCAATTTTTTTGTAGTGTATTGCACTTTTTTGCAATTAATGTAGTTACTATGGACTTAATACATACACATTTTTAAAATATGGGCTATAACAGTTGTATTGATGTATAGCAACTTGAAATGCTCCCACAAATGGCACTACAGCATGTAAAAAAAATATTAAAAGCTGTGGCGGACTTGGTTCTATGGTAGATCTTAAAGGGTTAAATAAATATCGTCAAATAATCGTGATCTCAATTTCAGTGAAAATAATCGTGATTATCATTTTTGCCATAATCGAGCAGCCCTAGGTCCACTGCCAGTTCAGATAGAGGGAGAGGAGGTGGAGGTGGTCAACACATACAAGTACCTCGGGCTGTGGGTGGACAACAAACTGGACTGGTCATGCAACACGCAGCACCTGTATAAAAAAGGCCAAAGCCAACTGTACTTCCTCAGGAGGCCGAGGTCTTTCAACATCTGCAGGAAGCTCCTGAGGATGTTTTACCAGTCAGTGGTTGCTGGAGTACTTTTCTATGCTGTGGTGTGCTGGGGGAGCAGCACAGCAAAGAAGGACTCATGCAGGCTGGAGAGACTGATCAGGAAGGCTGGCTCTGTGGTCGGCATGAAGCTGGACACTCTGGTGACAGTGGCAGAGAAGAGGACACTAAAGAAACTGATGGACATTAATCAAATCAAATCAAATCAAATCACTTTTATTGTCACATCACATGTGCAGGCACACTGGCACAGCACATGCGAGTGAAATTCTTGTGTGCGAGCCCCACAAGCAACAGAGATGTGCAAACACAACAACACAAACGAGCAAAATACAAGAATGGCCAACCTGAAACTAATAAATATATGTACAATATATAATAGTGTATGCATTTCTGGATGTGTATACTAAATATTTTCCTACGTGTGTGTGTGTGTGTGTGTGTGTGTATACACATTTTTACAAATTAAATAGTAAAAAGAAATTAAAATAAATAATAATAATAATAATAATAAAATATATAAAATATACAGAGTTGAATATGTGCAAAACAAGTGGCATTTATATACAGTGTGGAGTGCATAATGTTGAAGTTCCAGTAGTGAAGCTGAGGTGTCTATGACGTGTTCAGCAGTCTGATGGCCTGATGGAAAAAGCTGTCTCTCAGTCTGCTGGTACGGGACCGGATGCTGCAGAACCTCCTTCCTGATGGAAGCAGTCTGAACAGTTTATGGCTGGGGTGACTGGAGTCCTTGATAATCCTCCCCGCTTTCCTCAGGCACTGCTTCCTGTAGATTTCTTGGAGGGAGGGAAGCTCACCTCCAATTATCCGTTCAGAGCACCGCACTACTCGCTGGAGAGCTTTGCAGTCGTAGGCGGTGCTGTTGCCATACCAGGTGGTGATGCATCCAGTGAGGATGCTCTCAATGGCACAGTGATAGAAGGTCCTGAGGATGCGGGGGTTCATGCCGAATCTTTTCAGTCTCCTGAGAAAGAAGAGGCGCTGCTGCGCCTTCTTCACTGTTTTGTTTGTGTGTACTGACCACGTAAGATCCTCAGCCAGATGTACACCAAGGAACCGGAAGCTGCTCACTCTCTCCACAGCAGCGCCGTTGATGGTGATGGGGGTGTGTACTTCTCTGCACCTCCGGAAGTCCACTATCAACTCCTTTGTCTTTGCGACGTTGAGGGTGAGATGGTTGTCTTGACACCAGTGGGTCAGGGCGCTGACCTCCTCCCTGTAAGCCGTCTCATCACCGTTGGTGATAAGACCCACCACTGTAGTGTCGTCCGCAAACTTCACAATGATGTTGGAGCTGTTAGTGGCTGTGCAGTCGTAGGTGTAGAGTGAGTACAGGAGAGGGCTCAGTACACACCCCTGTGGAGCACCAGTGTTCAGTGTGATGGGGGATGAGGTGATGCTGCCCAGTCTGACCACCTGGCATCTGTCAGACAGGAAGCTAAGGATCCAGCTGCAGAGGGAGCTGCTCAGTCCTAGATCCTGCAGTTTCCTGTCCAGCTTCGAGGGAACGATGGTATTGAATGCTGAGCTGTAATCTACAAACAGCATCATCACATACGTGTCTCTCTTCTCCAGGTGTGACAGGGCAGTGTGTAGTGTCAGGGCTATGGCATCATCAGTGGACCTGTTGTGGCGGTATGCAAACTGTAGAGGGTCCAGTGAGTCGGGTAGTGCAGAGCAGATGAAGTCCCTGACCAGCTTCTCGAAGCATTTGCTTACGATGGGGGTCAGGGCTACAGGTCGCCAGTCGTTCAATGAGGAGATGGTGGAGGATTTGGGTACAGGGACGATGGTGGCCATTTTGAAGCAGGCTGGGAACTACAGACAGAGAGAGGGAAAGGTTGAAGATGTGCGTGAACACTCCAGCCAGCTGAGCCGCGCATGACCTGAGGACGCGGCCGGGAATCCCGTCCGGACCAGTAGCTTTGCGTGCGTTCGCCTTCCTGAAGCACTTCCGCACATCCTCCGTGTGTGCGCACTGACGTCATCCGCGGTGCGCACACTGTCCGGTCTCATGGTGTTCGCTGTGTCGAATCTAGCGTAGAATACGTTTAGATCCTCACACAGAGAGGCCGTGGTCTGCGGTGTGCTGGTTTTCCCTCTAAAGTCTGTGATCGTGTTTAGTCCCTGCCACATACTCCGAGGGTTGTCAAACTGTTGCTCCACCCTGTCCCTGTACTCACGTTTGGCTGCTTTGATCGTCTTCCGGAGTTGGTAATGTGCGTGTTTGTAGTCCGATGTGTTCGCGGAGGCAAAGGCGGTGTTCCGTGCCGCGCGAACATCTCCGTTAATCCAGGGTTTTTGATTTGGGAAGGATTTGACATTATGAACAATGCCGGGCATCCTCTGCACACGGTCGTAAACAATCAGAGGAGCCTATTCAGCGACAGGCTGCTTCTCCCAAAGTCAAAAACCAACAGACTTAAAAACTCCTTTGTCCCACACGCCATCAGACTGTTTAACTCCTCACTGGAGGGGAGAGGGAGGGGAGACAGGGGGACAAGGGAGGGCGGGAACAACTGAGCTGTAGGTGCTTCTCTACACTGTGCAATATTTGCAATATTTGTTTTTTGTTTTTGTTTTGTCTTTTTTCTTATATTTGACTGTCCAATAATCACTGTGCAATATACTCACTCAAATGAGCAATCCTATTTATCCATATTGTATATTCTGTATCTATATATGTGTATATGTGTATATATGGTGTATTTATACTTATATCCTTACTCTCATTCCCCTTAATGTATCTGTAACATGCAACTTCTTTCGGTGCTTTGCTACTGGAAACTGAATTTCCCGGAGGAACCCACCCGAGGGACTAATAAAGTTTCATCTAATCTAATCTAATCTAATCTAATCTAATCTAATCTAATAGAATAATCCACATTTCACTGTTTTACTCTTTGGTTCAGATGTGGATACTGTATTGTTCTCTCTTTGTGATTTTTTTTTTTCATGTTCAATCAAATGGTGGGTTTAATAAATTTGTCCATATTTCTAGAAATGAGAGCTGCTCCATCCAAAGTGGGATGGATGCCGTCTCTCCTAACAAGAGCAGGTTTCATCCAGAAGGTTTGCCAATTATCTATGGAGCCCACATCCAGGTGTCATTACTGCCGCCGTGAATCATAATTTTACTGAATTTACGTTTACCCTTAGCCAGCAGTTTTAAATTTTCCTCAATGTTGCCTGCTCTGGCCCCTGGAAGACAATTGTCTATGGTTGCTGGTGTCTCTAGCTTCACATGTCTGAGAACAGAATCGGCAATTACAAGAGTTTGACCCCAGTGGGTGGAACAGGAAGTGACACTCTACTGCAGAGAGCGAACCCCAAGTGACAGTGCCACCAAGAGCTTCCAGTCAGCCCTGGACTGATTGAAGAATAGTAACTATTGTGAGAATCACTTAAATACATCAGAGCTTATGTGTGCTATCTTAGATTAAATAAAAGTGCATTATTACATTTGGCAATACTATATAAAACATACTGATGCATGCTCATCATCCAGGTAAGCCAATCCCTAAAATTTGATTCTGTTCATCTGGACATAGTTTTTATTTTTCCTGAATTTTCACAGAGACAATAACAGGAGTCCTGATGGTGGGGGTCAGCAGCTGCCTATGTGTGCTTTGTGTCAGGATGTCCTGAAACATCCCGTTTCTACTAGCTGTGGACACACAGAAGATGACTCCTGTCCCCATAATGGAGAAAGATCGAGCAATGGACTGCAGTCAACTGGACAGAGGAGCTGTATACATAGTAAGATTGAACATCTGTCTACTAATAGATTTTTCAAACATTGAAGTTTTCTTCCTTTTTGGTCTTAAATATTATCATGTCTTTCAGCAGATGTTGATCTGCAGGAGGCTTTAGATAAACATAAGATCAGTCTGAGGAGGAGATGTGAATGTGTGACTGAAGGAAGTGATGAAACAGAAAGTAGAACCCTCCTCAACAGGATCTACACTGAGCTTTACATCACAGAGGGACAGACTGAAGAGGTTCATACCCAACATGAGGTGAGGCAGCTGGAGACAGCTTCCAAGATGGACGCCCTCCATGACGCTCCAATCAGGTGCCAGGACATCTTTAAAGCCTTACCTGACCAACAGAGACCCATCAGAGTGGTTCTGACCAACGGCGTGGCTGGTGTTGGAAAAACCTTCTCAGTGCAGAAGTTCACTCTGGACTGGGCAAAGGGCTTGGAGAACCAACATGTCAGTGTGGTGGTTCTGCTTTCATTCAGGGAGCTGAACCTGATCAGAGATGAGCAGTACAGTCTTCTGGAGCTGCTCCATGTTTTCCATCCAACATTACAGAAGGTCACAGCAGAGAAGCTGGCTGTCTCTCAGCTTTTGTTCATCTTTGACGGCCTGGATGAAAGCAGACTTTCATTGGATTTCACCAACAGGAAGCTGCTGTCTGATGTCACACAGAAGTCATCAGTCAGCCAGCTGCTGACAAACCTCATCCAGGGGAATCTGCTTCCCTCGGCTCTCGTCTGGATAACTTCCCGACCCGCAGCAGCCAATCAGATCCCTCCTACATGTGTTGACAGGCTAACAGAAGTACGAGGCTTCACTGACGCCCAGAAGGAGGAGTACTTCAGGAGGAGATTCAGTGATGAAGAGCTGTCCAGCAGAATCATCTCCCACATGAAGACATCCAGGAGCCTCCACATCATGTGTAGAATCCCAGTCTTCTGCTGGATCACTGCTACAGTTCTGGAGCACATGTTGACTACAGAGCAGAGAGGAGAGCTGCCCAAGACCCTGACTGACATGTACTCACACTTCCTGCTGGTTCAGACAAAGAGGAAAAAGAACAAGTACCCCGAGGGACATGAGACGAGTCCACAGGAGCTGACGGAGGCTGACAGGGAAGTTCTTCTGAAGCTGGGGAGGCTGGCGTTTGAACATCTGGAGAAAGGAAACATCATGTTCTACCAAGAAGACCTGGAGCAGTGTGGTCTGGATGTGACAGAGGCCTCGGTGTACTCAGGAGTTTGTACAGAGATCTTCAAAAGAGAGTGTGTGATCTTCCAGAAACCAGTCTACTGCTTTGTTCATCTGAGCATTCAGGAGTTTCTGGCTGCTGTCTACATGTTCCACTGTTTCACTAACAGGAAGACGGAGGTGCTGGAGGACTTCCTGGAAGATGAAATGAATGAAGAGGAGGAAGATGATGATGAGGATTATGATGAAGACTTGTATTACACATCTGTAGCTGACTTTTTGCACATGGGCCTAAACAAATCTCTTCAGAGTAAAAATGGCCACCTGGACCTGTTTGTCCGCTTCCTGTATGGCCTATGTCTGGAGTCCAACCAAATAATATTATGTGGTCTGCTGGGTCAGACAGAGAACAGTCCAGAAGTTATTGAGAGAATCATTAACAACTTGAAGGAGATGAAAGCTAAGTTTATTTCTCCTGACAGAATCATCAACATCTTCCACTGTCTGATGGAGATGAATGACCTCTCAGTACATCAGGAAATCTTGGATTTCCTAAAGTCAGAGAACAGATCAGAGAAGAAACTCTCTGAGATCCACTGCTCAGCTCTGGCCTACATGCTACAGATGACAGAGGAGGTTCTGGATGAGTTTGACCTGGATGAATACAACACATCATGGGAGGGTAGACTAAGGCTTATTCCGGCTGTGAGAAACTGCAGGAAGGCTCGGTGAGTCCAGATGTTAATATCATCCTAAAAACTGTAAAGATGCCATCAGCTGTCTGATATATACTCTAAGGTCTAGAAGTGTGTGAATGGTGACACAACTTTATAGTTTGTTCTCTTCACACTAAATTTATTTAAAATGAAAATAGTGTGATAATTTCAGATTCTGAGCTTTAATTTGAAGTTTCAACAAAAACGTTGAAAAGGTTTTTTTTGGTCATTTTCATACAAAATCTTCTTTTCTTAATGGTAAATAAGGAATTTTGTTAAAGCTCTTTGGAATAATTGAAATCTGAACCTGTGGAGTATAGAATGGATTTCCTCCTGCCTTTGGTTTGCTCTTCAGCCGTGACATGCAGCTGCATAGGCTTCACATAAACGGGTTTTATATTCCTCCTGGGTCTGTTGAGTTTACACAATATTTTAGATCACTGTCTATGTGTCTTGTGAAGCTTTGGTACATGTTAGTGACTGGGAGAGTAATATCTTCCTGTACATCTGACAGTAGGGCTGGGCCATATTGTACCGTTCACGGTAATACCGATACAATGTTAGGCAACGATAAGAAAATGAAATATCGCGATAGAATATGGGTAAAACGCGCCTTTGTTTTCATACGCACATGGCCGATTGAGTGAAACGGATGAACCAGAATTGGTTTGTAAAAATGGTGAAACTTCAGTGATGTGGAAGTGATTTGGTGTTTGTCCATCAGATACCCACCAAAGCACATTTTTCTTTGTAGAACACGCAAGCGGGCCGTCGTTATTGCCGTATTTGTCGGACTAAGGTGCTCGTAAATCTGGGAGTGATCTGGGTCCTAAACTCCTTTCCCTTCAGGTTCCAAAGTCAAACGAACACTGCAGCATCACTGAGAGTTAAAATCAGAATCAGAATCAGAATACTTTATTCATCCCGAGGGAAATTAGGGGTTACAGCAGGCAGCACGCTAATGGCGCATGCGCACTCACAAAGGAACCTTCTGACCAACTTTACACAAACATCACATTGGGGAGACATGTCAGAAAGGTAGGCTGATAGGAAAAAACAACGAAAATACACTACATGAGGTAAGAGGAGAAGAAGAAAAAACTCCACTCAGACTGAGCTCCTGGTGGGAGAACAGTTTGATAACAGAAAAAACACCTCAGCACAAAAGCACATGACTATCAATACACCATAGAAACACGAGACAAGCAACAGGGGCGGGTAAAGGGTAAGAGAGAGCCGGCGTAGACAGCGCATCCGGTCCTGCAGCATCTGCGCTGGTCCAGTTGACTGCTATCTTCCCCGGTAGGGCACAAGCATCGAAGGCGTTGGAAAGGGAGGGGGATGAGTGAGTGCTTGTCAGTGTAAGTGTGTGTGTGTGTGTGTCCAGAGTTCAGCGGAGACAGTGTCCTTCGCACTATCAGGCTAAGTAAACAGTCTGCCAGCCAACCCAGGTGGCCTTCATGGGACGGGAAGAATAGTCATCACACAGTCGTTATCAGGGAGTTGTTTTGGTGGGCTCCAGCCTTGGGCCTGCAGCTGGCGCCGTGGTGTCCGAATGTTGAATATTGTTGATTTCTGTTTTGTGAGCAGCTCGAATTTTAGCACTCTGAGACTGGTCCCTCAACTTCGCGTTGGAGAGCCGCGAGCCTCCCCATGATGGTATCAAACTTCAGTTCCAAGGTGTTGTCAGTCTTTTGATTCTGAGACTTCACAACTGCAGTGATCCGTTCTGCGATGTTTTCCAACTGTCGCTCAAGGGTGTCATTTTGAGCAGGCCTCTCTCTGATGTTTCCCCTCATACGCTCAATGGTGTTGTTTTGAGCCTTCACAGCAGCAGTAAGCGTCTCCAAGGTGTTGACCATATTACGTTCGTTGTGAGAGGTCGCACCTCGTCCCGGCGCTTCGAATCCAGCGGGCAGCCATGTGGGGGTTTGAACAGCCGGTTCCGCTCTCTTATTTCTCTGATAAAGCAAGGCTAGGCCAACGCCGATCAGCATGAACCCTGTTATCATGGTTCCGAATAGGTAGATATCTTCAGCGTCCTCGATCGACAGTCCCGCCAGGCACACAGTCCTCCAGTTCTGCCACCCGTCCATCGTGTAACCGGCAGGGAAAGTCCCTCCAGGGCACTCAGGCTCTCCCGAGCCCCGACTTCTCGTTGAGAAAAGGGTGTCAATAGCACTCAGAGACCAGTTGATCAAATCCATAATTCTCTTTTAGGTTTAGAGAACGACAGTGAGAGACTGTTCCAGGGAAAGTAATGCACGCAAGACAAGACGAGGACATAGAGGCAAGCAGGGAAGATAAGGGTGAGGAGGAGAGGAGAAGTGCGACCGCCTTCGCTGAGAGCTAAGAGAGCTAAAAACTGTCTAAATTCTTTCGTCTTTAATAAAACGATCAGCATTGCTGCTTTACCAGGTGTAACTATGAAGTTTGACATCCAGGTAGAGCTGGGCGATATGAGATTTTTTCATATCACGATATGTTTTTTTCATTTCAGTCGATAACGATATCTATCACGATATAAGCCAAATAACTATATTTGTAAGATTTAAATGTGCCGTTGCTCACAAGTAAAATGTGAAATAATCAGCAGCTTGTTTTGATTTAAATATTTATTTCTCATAATAAGTTCAACAGGGTAGATGTACTTAAGGAACATGAGACTTTTTCAGATAAATAAAGGCAAATATTGCAAACTACACAAAAGGCAGCTGCTAAAGCGTTTAAGTTTCAAAATAGAACAAACGAAACAGACTAAATTGTCAAATCCACTTAGAAACAAAATATTAATTCTAAAAATAAATCTTAGTTTGTTTTACAGAAGAACAGACAAAACTGACTAACTTTTGTCAATATCAAATAAACTGAGAACTAAAAGGAAATTCTCAATCTCTCCTTGTTGTATAGCTTATCTTTTCAAACAGTTTTAACAGTTACTTTAGTCTGACAAAAGCCGAATGACGAATCAGCGCTTCCAGTCAGAGACTGAGGCTACGTCCACACGTACACGGGTATTTTTGAAAACTGAGATTTTCCGTTTTCGTTTTAAAAAATAATCCCGTCCACACATAAAGGCAGAAATGAAGGAAAACGCTGCTATGAACATGCCAAAGCAGCAGGTGGCGCTAGATTCCTAACCGTGCAGAAATGTTGGCCAATCAGAAGTCTAGAAGCCTCGGTGGGAAAAAGTAAACAAAGCTGGGGCATAGAAGCAGAACCGAGTCGTATGTGTGGAGGGACAGTAACTGTGTATATATGTAAGCATTTAAAACACTGCAGAGAGTAGAATTAACAGTAACAGTATTGTAGAAATTCATTTCACCAAAACAATAACGTGGCGCACAGTGTGACGCATGCACCAGTTTATTGTATTTCCAGACTTGTTTTCGGCACAATTTACAGTGCACGCTACTCTATTTTTTGTCAGACTTGAAATAGCCAAAATACCTTCACACTACGGAGCTTCTATGGCTCTTCCGTTCGACAATCTCTCCGGCATTGGAACCATCATCTGTTTTCTCTTAAGGTCACGCTCGGTTGATTTTTCTAGTCGGCACACTCATTTCCTCCATTACGCGCTGGCTCCATTACCCGCTGGCTGCTTCCCAAACAAACACACGTGCGGCTTGGCACTTGTGCTGTACGTAACAAGTCACGCGACGTGACGCTGCGGCTGTGATTGGTTCGGCTCTGCGCTACTTAATTTGGATTGGCTGACCTTTTTTTTTTTTAAGAGGACAAGCGCGGCGAGGTCTATCGCGATAGCTTAATTTCTCTATCGAGTAAAAGTTATATCGCGATACATATTGTTATCGTTCTATCGCCCAGCTCTACATCCAGGCATCCATGAAAAAAGAATTTATTACATTTAACGAAGTTAGAAGTTAGCAGGAAGCTAGCGGAAGTTAGCTCGCTAGTTTCGCTAGTTACCTAAGCATGATAAAGCATGTTCTGACTGAGAGATTTCTGAAAAAATTCAAACGTACTGCTCTGCTATCACTTCCAACATACATGAAGACAGGAAACTAAACAGCAGTGACGTTTGTAGGGTTACTGAAGTTGGGCTAGCTGGTATATAATGATGTGCTACGTGATCGCTAGCGACACAGCTATGTTAGCAGCTATGTTAGCATAACATAAACAGTGAAGCTGGAGGAATCAACGCTAACACTTTTCCCCTCGATAAAAGTTAACGTGAGGGTTCCTGGTGGTTAGGGACAAATGCAATTGCACGGCAGGATGCTGTAAACGGACCAAACTTCAGTCAGGAGAACAACTGAGATAATCCATCCACATTACGAAGTTAGCCATTAATATACTGCAACATGGGAATAGAGCAGCTGTGATAGAATACAGCATTAATGAATCAATAGTACAGAAGTGGAGGAAGCAAGAAGAATGAGTTCAATAAAGTTTGATTTATCTGACTGCTTTGTTTCGCTTAATGTGTCTTATAATTCCGTGCACCCTATGGTCCGAAAAATACATATTTGACCTTTTTTATTTGGCACACTGCAGTTTAATGTAGCAAAGCACCTCTTTTTAACTTCAGTGGACATTATATATGGTTATGCTCAGGATATGTCAGCCCATTTCTACTGGAAATGCCTTTTGGTTAAACTTTCAGCAAGGAATATGCATTTTCACTGTTAAATTTTTATATAGCTTTAATGCACATAAAAAAAACAGCTGCTTGTTTAAGTGAAAATAAATGGATGGGGTTTTTTTTGCGCTAGTAAAGTTGTGGAGTTGTATTTTGTCTCGCATCAATTATATTGTCAGTTATATCATTATCGCAAATTGTCAAATATATATCGTGATAAATATTTTTGGCCATATCGCCCTGCTCTATCTGACAGTTCTGTTGTGGTGTCATTTTTGACATTTAGAGGTGTCCGCTCCATCTTTTGTTCTTCCATCCATTATCTTGGAGGTTGATCTGACTTTCATGTGTTCAAAGAATGTTGTTTTAGAATTGATCAGCCTTTCCATTAATTTGTTTTTGTAAATTACTTGTTATGTTTTTTGTTTTTGTCTTGAGGCTAACGAGTAGTTGAATGTTGTGCTTTGCTCTGTGAAGTTTTCTTTAGTAGTGTTGTTTACAGTCCGAATGGGCCAGGGGAAGAAGCTGTTTGTGAGTCTGGAAGCGCTGACCAAAGGCCAGTGGGTCAAACAGGTGATGGGCGGGATGTAAGGGGACATATGTGATGGCCCTGGTTTTCCTGAGACAGGACGATCTGGCGATGGGTTCCAGTCTAACTATATCCCTGAAGGAGTTTCTCAGTGTTGTTCTCTAAAATCTAAATAATTATGGATTTGATCAACTGGTCCCGTAACAGAATTGACACTCTCCTGGGCTTGGGAGAGTCCGATTGTCCTGCAGACACGTTTGCTGCCGGATACTCAATGGTCGGTTGCGTCGTGTGTCTGGTGACACTTTCGATGGAGGACATCTACCAATGCGGAACCACAATAACAGATTTCTGGCTGACTGGAGCTGGCTCGGACCTGGCTTATTGAAGAACAAGAAGCGGCTACAGCTGTTCAAAATCCCATAAGGCTGGCCAACATGATAGACGATTGGCAGGGCTGTGAGTACTCAGACTGTGTTTTGAAGGCAATATGGATAAGATCTTGGAGAAGAACAATGGGAATTGAGAGAATTGGGGACCAGTGATGGACATTAGACCAACTGTAAAAAATTGGATGCAGTTGTTCGCACTAAACCCAAACATTCACCATCTTCGCTCATGCAACTATCCCAGTGGCGCCAGCTGAAGGCTTGCCATGGTCGAAGCTGACTAGAACAACAAAATTCTCCATGATAACAGGATTGTTGTCAGAACTCTTTGTACCTCCTTCAAGGCCACCTGGGTCCACTGGAGACTGTTGACCTTCGCTTAACCGGGCGTGGTGACACTTTCTCTCAGCTGAGCATGGGATACACGCACACGCACAAAACATGTACACTGATACTGATACACCCTCACTATCACCCCCACTCCCCCGAATCTAACGCCTCCTCCCATGCTTTGGTTCCCTCCCGGGGCAGATGGCGGGTCAACTGCACCAGTGCAGACATGCTGCAGGACCGGATGCACTGTCTACACTGGCTGTCTCTTACCCTTACCCACTCCTGTTGCCCGTCTTGTGTTTCTATGGTGTATTGACAGTTAGGTGCTTTTTGTGCTGGGGTGTTTTTTTTCTGTTCTCTTTTTTTTTTTTTTTTTTTTGTGTCCCGTTTGGATCTTTAGCCATCAGAATTGTTGTCTTAAGGCCAAGAAAGATGCCAAGCGGATTTATTTTACCAAGTGGATCATCATGGCCTTGCCATATTGGTCCATTTGATTGACCTTTATTATAATTATGAATTTATTTTATTTTCAGTTGCTACAAACGGGACAGACATGACTGTGGGATAGGACAGGGGGAAAGAATGAAAGAAAGAGAGGGAGAGAAAGAAAACCAAAGGGGAGAAGAGACGGTGAGAAGGGGGGGAAGAAAGAAAAACAAAACAAAAAACAAACAAACAAAGAAAACAAAACACCTGGGTCACCTGTATAGAGAAAAAAAACAGAAGAGAAAGCAAACAACAAAGAGCAACATACTAAAAAAAAAATGGCAGCATCACAATAAACTAGCTAGCAGTAGATATCAGTAGATACTAAATAATAAACGATATTGTGCAGCACGCAAGATAGACAGCGCACAATGTGCTTTGAGGCAGCAGCCAAGAAAGCTGTAGTCCGCGTCTGTGAATACCCGTTGGTACACCTGTGTGCATACCTGTGTGGATCAGCATGCTTGCATTCCAAAGGTTTCTCCATGTAACGATCTGCTAGGGAGTGTGGGGAGCCACAGCCCCGTCCTCCAGGGTATGAAGCAGGTATGGAGGAGATCAAAACTCCAGACATCCAGAGGCCCCCAGAACACAAGAGACCAAGGAAGACCAACAGAGGGGCAGCCGCGCCACTGTCCCAGTAAGAGCTGAGGAGAGTCCCAGATGAGGGCTCACTCAGCAGCCGCGGAGCAGAAGCCAGGGGGAGTTGCAGTGACGCACCCGTGAGCTCCGCCGGCAGCCAGCTGTGCCTGAGTGACCGAGCCCCAGGCCGAGAGGCCGGGGGCACCCCACCTCCGAAGTGGCCCGAGCGAGCCCCAGGCTCCAGGCCCCGATAAGCGGCCGCCAAGGAGTGAGCCGGTGTGTACCCGGACGCCCACCCCCAGACACAAAGAACCACCAACGCACCGTTTCTGTTCTCAAACTGTTCTCCCATTAGGAGCTCAGTCTTAGTGGAGTTTTTTTTTTCTTCTCTTCTGACCTCATGTTATGTATTTTTGTTGTTTTTTCCTATTAGCCTACCTCTCTGACATGTCTTCCCAATGTGATGTTTGAGTAAAGCTTGGTCAGAAGGTTCCTTTGTAAGTGTGCATGCGCCATTAGCGAGCTGCCTGCTGTAACCTTTAAAATCCTTTGGGATAAATAAAGTATTATTTTTCTGATTCTGATTAAGAAAAATAATTAAATAAAGCAGTGGGGGTCGCACTCTTGACTAGAGCATATGTATCCAGTAAGGGTCCCCAGGCTAGGCCCCTCTAATTCCCATGCCTATCTCGGATATGTGTGAGATATATATAACTGAAGCCAGGCTTGGATATTGTCTGGGTTAACAAGTTACATGTCAGGTGTCCTGGTGTCCTGGCTACTGGAACAAGTAAGCATAAAGGGGTCAAGGAATGAGAATAGGAAGATATAACATGAAGAGTATGTGGGACCCATGGAATCTTTAACACCTGGCAAGGGGGAGCCAGGATGTCAAGTAAGCGGGGCGATGTCATTATCCCCACCCTCTGAGATTGGGTACCAAGTCCCAAGAACATCTGGGCATTGAAGGTGTTGAGTGTGAGAGCAGGATTATAACTAAGCTGGAAACCTGGGCCCTCCATGGCTGATTACCAAGACTGTAGGAAGTGTCCTTTGAAGGTCTACTAAAAAATCCTACAGCGACCATCACCAAAACCAACCAGTTAATCTACACCACGGCAGCAGTGATCACTGAGATGCTTGGCTACAAGATCAACAGCCACAACGAGCGGTACCCTCCATGGAGTAAGAGACTAGAGGCCAAGATAAAGGCAACACAAAGGGAAGTTAGCCAACTACTAGTGCTGCAGAAAGGTGTGATGAAGACAGGGATGCCTAAGAAGTATAGCAAGCTTCCCATACCTGAGGCCTTAGTCTTTACTTGGTCTTTGAAGTCTTTGCTTGGCAAGTTCTGAGTTCAAAATGGGATACATCCCCAAAGGTGGTTGAGAATGACGACCAGAGATCCTGTGGCTAACCAGCTGGACATGGTGTCTGTCTGTGTGAATAGTTAGATTGCTTTATTTTCACTGAAAGGGACAGCATATAATACTTATTGTATTTTTAGCATATGACAGTAAAAAGATTCTCTCAGCCTCATGTGTCCCAAGACAAATCCTTCACAATGTCTGCTTTCCTTTGACTGATTTTTAACAAACTTCGTTATTTCATAACTTATTTACTCTTCTTTGTTTTTCATCACGATTTCATAGTTGCTGTGCATGCTATTAATTGCACATAAATGCACTGAAATTTCGTTCTAGCCTGCAGTAACCGGTGTATGCACTAAATGATAATAAGTTGGCTATTCTATTCTATTCTATTCTATTCTATTCTATTCTATTGTAGTATAAGGCCCTTACCAGCCACTTGTGGCACTGTACCTTTAATTGCTGTTCATTGTGGGATAACGTATTTATTCTTCTATAGCTCAATTACCTTTATGATGTTCCATCCATTCATTCTCTTCCACTTATCCTTTATAATGTGTATTTTTTATTATTAATGTACTAACAAACATGACCGTGAGAGGCCACAGTGGGTAGGTAGGTGTCCGTTGACATCCACTCACTTTGGTCTTCCATGAGATAAATATGACTCAACAGCTATGAGTGCTCCACAGTGCACTTTTTTAACTTTCCATTTACAGTGATTGCCATTTTTGTTTTCTGTCCTTAGTATTTAGGATAAATCCCTGACTTCCATTGTTTCTTCAATCTCAGACTTTCTGAATGTTGGCTGTCAGAGACTCACTACAAAGTTGTGGCCTCTGCCCTGAAGTCTGACCCCTCCCACCTGACGGAGCTTGACCTGACAGGAAGTAAACTGCAGGATTCAAGACTGAAGCAGCTGTCTACTGGACTGGAGAGTCCAAACTGTCGACTTAAAACACTGGTGTTAGTTTAATTTTTGCCTTTTGAACCTCATAAATCACAACTTTTAGTCACAAATAACTTTTTAGTGGTGATTTGGGGCTGTGTGGAAACCTGTGTTTACGACTTTCAAGTTTAAAACATAGTGTATCCAGAAAGTATTCACAGTGCTTCACTTGCACATTTTGTCATCTTACATTCCAAAAGTGATTAAATTCATTTTTTCACCTCAAAATTCTATATACTTTGTTGAAGCACCTTTGGCAGCAATTACAGCCTCAGGCCCTCTTGGGTATAATGTTACAAGCTTGGGGTAGCAGATTTCAAATGGTTGACTGCGTTGTGACGACAGACACAGACTGGCTGGAAACTGGATTTATTTCTAAAAGACAAAGTGCAGCAGCAAAATCAGTGTCACTCAGCAACAGCAGGCCTCTCCTCATCCCAGTGTGGAGTCCATGCAGCTCTGCTTACAATATATAAAAGAAAATACAATCTATCAAAACAACGGTGTGGATTCTCCCAACAGCCACTTTAAAATCAAATGTTATAGTGGGGTAAAACAGAGACAAATATGAAGCCACTAATAATAACTTGTAATATTTAAATCCCCACTAAGATGGATCAATTACACAATACATATTCAAACAACTTTAACTTTTCTCAACATGGCTGAAAATACTATTCAGTGTGCAGCCTCAGGTCATGAACTCATTATACACATAAAACAAAACCTATACATTTACTATACAAGACAAAGTGCAGCAGCAAAATCAGTGTCACACAGCAACAGCAGGCCTCTCCTCATCCCTGTTTAGCACAAGTAAGGACCACATAAACGGATGGTGTAACAGATAAAATGAAGTTCCAATTACTATTTGTCTCGTTCAAAGCAATCAAAAACACTTTGGGAGCTTTTAGCCATAAGAACTAATACTTAGCAAAGAAAAATACAACAAATTTAAATGTACAATTTAGTACAGGGAGAGGAGCTACAGAAAGTGTGCCTCACCAGTGTGGAGTCCATGCAGCTCTGGCTGGGAAACCCCACACATGCAACATGTTTACAAGTGGCATCACACTGATTAATGCCCCACTTCAACAGTGACACATGGAACCTTAGTTTTACAAAAATTTAATTTACACAATAAAAAATAAATAAACTGTATACAGTTTATTTATTTTTTATTGTGTAAATTAAATAAAATAAAATAAATAAACTGTATACAGGGCAGCACGGTGGCACGGTGGTTAGCACTGTTGCCGCACAGCAAGAAGGTCCTGAGTTCAATTCCACCATCAGGCCGGGGTCTTTCTGTGTGGAGTTTGCATGTTCTCCCCGTGTTTGCGTGGGTTCTCTCCGGGTACTCCGGCTTCCTCCCACCGTCCAAAGACATGCAGCTTGTGGGGATAGGTTAATTGATTATAATCCAGCAGCAATGTAGCCATTGCTGCAGAAAAACCACAGAAATTTCGAAAACATGATGTTTCCACAACCGGCACGTTGTTGTTGCTGTCATTGCTGCTGCTGCTCGTCTCCTCCCACACTCTACTTCTGAGTCTTGGCGTGCTGCTTAAACAGGGAAGGCATGATTGAACAATGGTTACTAGCTCTTGACCTCCCTTGATCATCCTTGCTCAGTACACTTACTCAAAGGAAGCTGAGAGCTGCTACCTGGGCCCACTCCCACCGGCAAGGGCAACAGCTGCAGCAACCACTGTGTGGGTGGCTGCCAGGTGATGTTGCCACCACCAGCACATTGTTGCTGTCATTGCTGCTGCTGGTTCTCTCCTCCAACTCTCCACTCATTTGAGTCCCGACGTACTGCTTAAATAGGGCAGGCATGATTAAACCAAGGTTACCAGCTGTCTACCATCCTCTCCTGGCAATTCCCCCAAAACCGACTGCACTGCTGGAAAAAGTAAAGCCCTGTGAATATTTTCTGGATGCACTTCAAATTACTTTTAATAGTTTCTAGTTTTGGTTTGAAAGTACATTACTTTTTGTGCTGTGAGTAGTATTCTTCTTGAAATTGTGCAGGCAAATATACAAAAAAAGTCCTCAATTTATTTGTTGTACATTTGTTACAATATATAGATCAACTTCTATTACTGATCAGTGAAGCATATTTGAGTAATTTTACATGATAATAATGTTAACCTTTTCTGCTTGGTATTATTCTGTAACAACAGACTTGCTAACTGTGGACTAACAGAGATCAGTTGTGATTCTCTGGTCTCAGCGCTGAAGTCTAACCCCTCCCACCTGAGAGAACTGGACCTGAGCAGAAACAACCTGCATGATGTAGGAGTGGCAGGACTTTCTGCTGGATTACAGAGTCCTGACTGGAGACTAGAGACTTTGAGGTCTGAAACAATATTTAGATATTTTTTTAATGATATGCATGAAATAATTTTATTTGATTTCTAAAATGGTAACTAAGAGGTACTGTATACCCAAAACCAAAAGCCTGGAATTTGATGCACATGCTGGCAAAAGTTTGTGTCTTTTTGGAAGACTCTATCATATGAATGTATTAGTTGACAATAGCTGGCTGGCTTTAAAATGTAAAGTATTATTCACAGTTTCTTCAAATTGCCCAAAAGCATCAAACAAGAAGAAAGGCGGAAAAAAGCAAGATTTAACCTTAACATAAATAAATAAACAAACAAATAATAATAAACACATGCAATTCAATTCAATGCACTTTTATTTACACAGCACCAAATCAAAACAAGAGTTTTATATTGTAAGCTAGAAGCTACAATAATACATGCAGAGGGGAAAAAACCCCAACGATCATATAACCCCCTAAACAAACACGTTGGTGACAGTATAAACGAAAAAGTCCCTTTCAACAGCAAAAGAATCATCTTCTGCAACTGGTTGGGGAAAGGGAAGAAAGACTTTACAGACATGCTGTGGAAGAGAGACAGAAATTTATAAAAACTAATTATTCAATGCCGATAGGTCTATTAACACATATTGGGAGAGAGAAGGGTGAGTCCAGAAGAAACACCCAGTGCAGCATGGAAATCCTCCAACAGCCTACACCTATTGCAGCATAACTAATGGAGGATTCAGGGTCACCTGATCCAGCTCTAACTATATGCTTTAGCAAAAGGAAAACAAAGGAAATTTTGAAGCCTAATCTTAAAAGTAGAGATAGTGTCTGTCTCCTGAATCCAAACTGGAAGCTGGTTCCACAGAAGAGGGGCCTGAAAACTGAAGGCTCTCCCTCCCATTCTACTTTTAAATACTCTAGGAACAACAAGTAGGCCTGCAGAGCGAGAGCGGAGTGCTCTAATAGGTTGATATGGTAATATAAGGTCATTAAGATAAAATAAGGGGCCTGTTAAGAAAGCAGTCCTAAATATTTGTTTAGTATGTGCGTTGAAGGACATATCCTGGTCAAAAATGAATCCAAGGTTCCTCATAGCATTACTGGAGGCACAGGTAATGCCATCCAGAGTAAGACTCTAGTTAGATACCATATTTCTAAGATTTTCAGTTTTGGTATCTTTTCATGTGTGAATTGGATGCGTTGTTATCGATATCTGGTGAGATTTAATGTCAAAAGAACCTTTTTGAAAAATATTTACTTAGAAAAATTTGTTGTTGTGTTTTTGATATTTTTTCCTTTTTTTTTTCTTTTATAAACTCAGACTAAGGTCCTGCAGTTTGTCAGAGATCAGCTGTGTTCATTTAGGTTCAGCTCTGAAGTACAATTTGTGCTATCTGAAAGAGTTGGACCTGAGTCAAAACGAGCTACAGGAATCAGGAGTGAAGCAGCTTTCAGCTGGACTAGAAAGTCCAAAATGTAGACTGGAAACCTTGAGGTCTGTGTTTGACAGTGTCACATATCTATAATCTCATCCAAAGTAATCTAGGTTTACTATAAAGGTCTCCTTTATAGTAACCTTTATTCAATAATTCTAAATGTAAAGAATTAATAATAATTCTTCAAATTGTTCTGTAGTGACTTGTCTATTCTCAGACTCACCAGACAATTAAAAAAGTCAGGACTACTGCCAGTAACATTACATGACGAGCAAAATTTTGTGACTGAATTGTAAATAAATGTACTGTAATTTCAGACTTACTCACTGTGAACTACCAGGAAGCTGCTGTACATTTCTGGGCTCAGTTCTGAAGTCAGTCTCTTCCTGTCTGACAGAGCTAGACTTGAGCCACAACAAATTGCATGACTCCGGAGTAAAACTTCTGTCTGCTGGGCTGGAGAATCGAAATTGTAGCCTGACGACTTTAAGGTAAAAAATCAAATTTCTCCTTTTGCAGAGTCTGAATCCCAGGAATAATTATTTTGCATATATATATACATATATATACATACATACACACACACATATACACACACACACACACACACACACACACACACACACACACACATATATATATATATATATATATATATATATATATATATATATATATATATATATATAAAACTTTAGACTTAAGACTCTAAGGTATAATATCTATTTTCCCTATGTGGAGTCTATAAAAAACAGCAGTCACTGTTAAATAAAAATCTTTCCTTCTACAGGATAAAGGACTGTCAGATTACAGATAAAGGCTGCGATTATCTGTCCTTAGCTCTTAACTCGACCCAATGTCCCCTAAGAGTGCTTGACCTGAGTTTGAACAAGTTAAAGAAAACTGATGAAGAACTGAAGCTGATGTTTTGGTCTCTGAAGGCACTTCATTAAAGACTCTGGTCAGGTCAGTAAAGTAATAGACTTGCCTATTTTGGACAGATTTCAAAACTAGCCACCAACAGAAAGTCGTTTGTCAAATGTTTATTTTGAATAATTTCTGAGTTGACCCAAAAGTAATTTGTTGTTTTGATCCATGCAGGTTTACATGAACCTGGAGTATGGAGGAGGAGACATCCTTCATTAAGCTGCCTATCACCACCCTGAGTTCATATTCAAACATCCTAGAATTACTTATTATTTTATTTTGTCTTCCTTCCCTTAAGATAGTCATTTGATGTCTTTATTTAAATTTATATAAAGGCTTTCATTTGATTCAGTGAACTACAGTCGTAAGGTCTATAAGAAGATGTGAATGCACCATTATGGGAAATCCCTACCGTGACCAACTACACCCTACACCTTGTTGGCAGGGATCACTACTATGCTTGGCTACAAGATAAAAAGCAGTACTTTTAATGGAGAATGAAACTAGAGGCCAAGATCAATGTAGCATGGAGGGCAGTTAGCCAACTATCAGAGCTGCACAAAGATGTGATGTAAAAAGGAATGCTAGGTACAGCAAGCTGCCAATACCTGAGGCCTTAGAAACTGCCAAGCAAAGACTCATTCACTTGAAATGGTAAACCAGAGAGATAGAAGCCATTATAACAAACAAGATGTTCTCCACTGAACCATCCAAGGTGTACTCTCAGTGTCAGATGAACAATATGAGAAAAGCCCCACCAAGGCTGGAGACAGAACAATACTGGAAGACCTAATGGGAGAAGGATGCAACCTGTGGCTAGCAGAGCTGGGAGAAGATTACAGCAAGGTCCCTGAACAGGATCCAGTAACATCACAGTTGTAGACATCCAACACAGAGTAGCTGCTAATGGTTAAACGCAACCATAAAAGCTAATCGAACAGTGGGCAGTCCTGATCCCCAAGGGTCCTCAGAAGGGATCTGTCCAATCCAACTACCAGCCAATAACCTGCCTCAGATTTTCAGTACCACGTGGAAGCTCCTGTCGGGCATCATAGTGGCTAAGATGAACAGGCATATGGCTCAATAAAGGCAGAGATAGAAATTAGCAGAAACACCAGAGTGGAAAACTCAACACCATGCAGATCGATAGTGGAATGCGTAGAACTATACAACATCAACAGGACCCTAAGAGCTTTCATCAGGAATTCAGTGGTAATGTTGTTAACAACAATGCAGAACAACTTCAAGCCGATTACACAGGTCACCATCAAGTGCATGATTTACCAAGGCAATTTAAATGTTATCTGGAAATTACTAGACAAGAGAGGGTTTTCAAGAAAAATTCTTAAATGTTCATTTTCTATGCCATATGTTAAAACAAGATCTGGAATGTGTCATTTTTAGCATCTACATGGATGTTAAAAGTATTCGGCCACCTTGAACTTTTCCACATTTTGTCACATTACAGCCACAAAGATGAATCAATTTTATTGGAATTCAATGTGAAAGACCAATACAAAGTGGTGTACAGGTGAGAAGTGGAATGAAAATCATACATGATTCCAAACATGTTTTATAAATAAATAACTACAAAGTGGGGTGTGCGTAATTATTCAGCCCCCTGAGTCAATACTTTGTAGAACGACCTTTAGGTCCAACATTTAGAAAAAAGGAATTGAATTCGTTTACTACTTCAGTCTTGTCTTCGACAACTTGATTATTCTTAATAAAATAATTAGGCCGATCTAAGGGTGTGTTCTTGTTACCCAATACCTCCTTAAAAATATTCCAAATGCCCTTAATATTATTCTTGTTTTCCTGAAAAAGTTTATTATAGTAGTCTTTCTTGGCTTTCCTCAATATTAATACCAACTTATTTTTATAAACTTTATATTTCATTTCCGCATTCTTAGTTCTCTGTGTTATATAATTTCTATATAAATTATTTTTCTTTTTACATGCATTTGCAAGACCCTTAGTTATCCAAGGTTTCATATTCTTATTCTTTTTCTTATACTTAAATGATACCAATGGACAATGTTTATCATACAAGGCCAAATATGTATTTAAAAATGCACCCAGGTGTCATCCACATGCCTGAACCAATGGCTTGGTGTTGTTTCAGGGTAGGATAACAAAGCCCTCTTTCCCACTTCTTCCATGTACAAATTGGCCACAATGGGTGAAACTAGGGAGCCCATGGCACACCCATGTTTCTGCCTGTAGTACTGACCCTTGTATGTGAAGTAGGTGGAATGAAGACACAGTTCCAAAAGCAAACACACCTGGTCGATGCTGAGAGTGGTCCTGTTGCTCTCATGAGAATTTGCATAATTCTGATGAAGGAACTGACCTCCCAGCCCATTGTTCCTTCACTGGGCTGGTTTCAGTCATTATGCAAATGTACTGTTTATAAGATTGGTTAAGCTTGCAGTCAGCTGAGACTGAAGAGGTCACTTGGATGAGTGACAAAATGTTTCTCCCACTGAAAACGCTACATCCAGATAAGCAGAATCAACCTTTGGAGATTTACTTACCTGGATGCTTGAGGATGAATTGTCAGTGGGTACTGTGTGGGTGAGGAAAGGAGGACCCAAACGCTGGACTCACAGGTAGGTGAAGGCTGGTGTTTATTATCACGAGCAGCTGAACCGAACATAGGATGACTGGCTGAATTGAAATGACTGGCTGAACCGAACACAAGTACAGAGTAGACCACATTAACATCAACTTCAATTCAATTCAATTTTATTTATATAGCGCCAAATCACAACATAAGTTGCCTCAAGGCGCTTCATAGATACAGAGAAAAACCCAACAATCATATGACCCCCTATGAGCAGTGTTGGGAAGGTTACTTTTAAAATGTATTCCATTACAGAATACAGAATACATGCCCCAAAATGTATTCTGTAACCTATTCCGTTACGTTACTCAATGACAGTAACGTATTCTGAATACTTTGGATTACTTAATATATTGTGGCGAGTTCAGACAAGGAGGAGACGGAGGTATCGTTTGGTCTTGCTTCCCGTGAGCTAGCCAGGGAGCACAGCCGTTTATTACATTTGCAGAAGAACACACTGCCACTAGCTAACTGCTCAGCGCGGCAACCACAACACACATAGGGCGCCCTCTGACCCCGGAAGGACACACCGTCGCAGCGAGAGGGCGTCACCCGTCACCATGGCAACATACACAAAACATAACTGTACAGCCCTGACCCGCTACAATATTATCATGCTTTTTACAACAACGTGAATGTACTGTTGCTGTGTGATTTATTACTATTATTGAAGGTCCGCGACTCCGAACTGTAGTAAAGGGACCTCTGACTAATGCTGGGCTCACACTGTGCGATTTTTGGCCCATTTTGAGCCGATTTTTGAGTCGTGCGATCGTTTTGGCGATCGGCCCGATTTTGGCCTTCATCGTGCGTCGTGCATCGTGTAGTATACGTGGGGTAACGAGAAGCGATTGACACCTCACGACCAGCTCCCGATCATCAATCGCTTGGTCGTGAGGGTGTCACCGCAGTTTGCCACACTGCGCACGCGCAAACACAAATGTCAGCGAAAAAGACGGCGTAGCACGGCAGTGCAGCGTGTGATCTGGACACAAGCGATGGAGGCACAACCTGTAGAACCATCCGAGCCCTTTCGATGTGGCCTCACAAAATTATCACGACCACAACAACCGTGAAAATAGTTGGATCGACACTGCTGCTCAATCACAGCTGCCTGACCAATGTTTTTCATTAGCAATTTAGCAAAGTTGATGGTGGTGGTGTGTCTGTGTGAGTGAAAGACGGAGAGGGAGAGCGAGCGACAGAATTTCTGTTATAACCTTCATTTTTATGGACGCACAGTGTGAGCACTCAGGTCGCATCAGAGCATCAGGCCGTATAGTGTGAGACCCTGCATCGTGACCTATGAACTTCTAACCCCTGCGAGTCAATCGTACAGTTTGAGCAGGAGCTGAATCGCGTGACTGAAAAAATCGCACAGTGTAAGCCCAGCATAATACGGCGGGGTCCCTGTCGGCTGGTAGCCGAAAAATAGCTCTACTTTGTTGTGTGGGTCAACTTTTCTTGCGACAGACAGAGAGAGGCGTTGAAAGGCTGCTCCAACGGAACTTGTTGTTTTCGGAGGAAAACACGAACACAGTGTACAGTCGAGTCTTAATAGCTTACTTACAACTGGGCTCGTCAGGCACTCTTCTTGGCTGCAGTGGTTATTATTATATTTACATGCTCGATGACTGCTCGTTCCTTTCCACTCCCCTTTTTCTCCCTCCTAGCGCTCACAGACACATAACGTGTATGGCAGTCCATTCTCCCAGCAGTACGGACTACACTACCCATGATGCTACATTCTTTAGAGCTATGCTTGTAGCATTCTGCCTGTTAGCTTAGCACAACAACAACAACAACGAAAAGGCGCTCTCTCACCCAGGAAACACAGTCGCAGAGAGAGAGAGCGTCGCCCTGTAACCATGGCAACCGTAACGCTGCCGCCTGGAACAAAAGAACGTAGCTGTCAAACAAAACCCAAACAGTCCTGACCCGCGACAAAATGAAACAGGAAAGTACCCCAGTGTATTCCATTTATTTCAACAAAGTAACTGTATTCTGAATACCACCTTTTTAAACGGTAACTGTAACGGAATACAGTTACTCATATTTTGTATTCTAAATACGTAACGGCGGTACATGTATTCCGTTACTCCCCAACACTGCCTATGAGCAAGCACTTTGGCAACAGTGGGAAGGAAAAACTCCCTTTTAACAGGAAGAAACCTCCGGCAGAACCAGGCTTAGGGAGGGGCGGCCATCTGCTGCGACCGGTTGGGGTGAGAGAAGGAAGACAGGATAAAAGACATGCTGTGGAAGAGAGACAGAGGTTAATAACAGATATGATTCAATGCAGAGAGGTCTGTTAATACATAGTGAGTGAGAAAGGTGACTGGAAAGGAAAAACTCAATGCATCATGGGAATCCCCCGGCAGCCTATGTCTATTGCAGCATAACTAAGGGAGGATTCAGGGTCACCTGGTCCAGCCCTAACTATATGCTTTAGCAAAAAGGAAAGTTTTAAGCCTAATCTTAAAAGTAGAGATAGTGTCTGTCTCCTGAATCCAAACTGGAAGCTGGTTCCACAGAAGAGGGGCCTGAAAACTGAAGGCTCTCCCTCCCATTCTACTTTTAAATACTCTAGGAACAACAAGTAGGCCTGCAGAGCGAGAGCGAAGTGCTCTAATAGGGTGATATGGTACTACAAGGTCATTAAGATAAGATGGGGCCTGATTATTTAAGACCTTGTATGTGAGGAGCAGGATTTTGAATTCAATTCTGGATTTAACAGGAAGCCAATGAAGGGAAGCCAAAACAGGAGAAATATGCTCTCTCTTTCTAGTCCCTGTCAGTACTCTTGCTGCAGCATTTTGGATTAGCTGAAGGCTTTTCAGTGAGTTTTTTGGACATCCTGATAATAATGAATTACAGTAGTCCAGCCTGGAAGTAATAAATGCATGAACTAGTTTTTCAGCGTCACTCTGAGACAGGATATTTCTCATTTTAGAGATGTTGCGCAAATGGAAGAACGCAGTCTTACATATTTGTTTAATATGTGCATTGAAGGACATGTCCTGGTCAAAAATGACTCCAAGGTTCCTCACAGCGTTACTGGAGGCCAAGGTAATGCCATCCAGAGTAAGAATCTGGTTAGATACCATATTTCTAAGATTTTCAGGGCCGAGTACAATAACCTCAGTTTTATCTGAATTAAGAAGCAGAAAGTTAGCGGCCATCCAGGTCTTTATGTCTTTAAGACATTCCTGCAGTTTAACTCATTGGTGTGTGTTATCTGGCTTCATGGACAGATAGAGCTGGGTGTCATCTGCATAGCAGTGAAAATGTATGCTATGTCTTCTAATGATGCTGCCTAAGGGAAGCATGTATAATGTAAACAGAATTGGTCCTAGCACTGAACCTTGTGGAACTCCATAATTAACCTCAGTGTGTGAAGAGGACTCTCCATTTACATGAACAAATTGGAGTCTATTAGATAGATATGATACAAACCACTGCAGTGCAGTACCTGTAATACCTACAACATGTTCGAATCGCTCTAATAGGATATTATGGTCGACAGTATCGAATGCTGCACTAAGGTCTAGCAGGACAAGCACAGAGATGAGTCCACTCTCAGAGGCCATAAGAAGATCATTTGTAACCTTCACTAAAGCTGTTTCTGTGCTGTGATGAGCTCTGAAACCTGACTGAAACTCTTCAAATAAACCATTCCTCTGCAGATGATCTGTTAGCTGTTTGACAACTACTCTTTCAAGGATTTTTGATATGAAAGGAAGGTTGGAGATTGGCCTATAATTAGCTAAGACTGCTGGGTCTAGACATGGCTTTTTGAGTAAAGGTTTAACTACAGCTAGCTTGAAGGCCTGTGGTACATAGCCGATCATTAGAGATAGGTTGATCATATTTAAGATCGAAGAATTAATTAATGGCAGGACTTCTTTGAGCAGTTTTGTAGGAATGGGGTCTAAAAGACACGTTGATGGTTTGGAGGAAGTAATTATTGAAGCTAACTCAGAAAGATCAATTGGAGAAAAAGAGTCTAACTTAACATCGATGGTACTAAGAGTAGCTGTAGATAATATTACATCTGTGGGATGATTATTGGTAATTTTTTCTCTAATGATAAAAATTTTATTTGTGAAGAAGTTCATGAAGTCATTACTAGTTAACGTTAAAGGGATTGTTGGCTCAAAAGAGCTCTGACTTTTTGTCAGCCTGGCTACAGTGCTCAAGAGAAACCTGGGGTTGTTCTTATTTTTTTTATTTTTTTTATTTTTTTTTTTTGCCTGTCCCGTTTGGCTCTTTTGCCCTCAGAATTGTTGTCTAAAGGCAAAGAAAGATGCCCAACGGATTTACTTTACCAAACTGACCATCCCAGCCTTGCCGTAATGGTCCATTTGATTCACCTTTTATTGTTTATTTTATTTTCACTTACTGAATACGGGACAGACTTGACTGGGGGAAAGAAGGGGAGAAAGAAAGAGGGAAAGAGAAACAGCTGAGAAGAGGGACGGGGGAGAAGGGCAAAAGACAAAAACCAACAGAACGGGCAGAGAAAAAAAATGCATATATCAATCACCTGGGTCACCTGCTGAGAAAGAAAAAAGAAAGCAAGCAGAAGAGAACAAGAGTAATAGAATAAACAACATCACAATGATATATGGGAATATGACAGTAAATACTAAATGTTAAACATTATTGTGCAGCACATAAGATCAACAGAACATAGTGTGCTTTGAGGTAGGAGCCAAAAAGGGTGTAGTTTGTGGGTGTGATCACCCATGTGTACACCTGTGAGCATGGACGCGCTTGTTTTTTGTTTTTTAAAAGGTTCCTTCATGTAATAATCTGCTAGAGGGTGTGGGGGGGCCACAGCCCCATCCTCCAGGGCATGAAGCAGGTGTGGAGGAGATCAAAACTCCAGACATCCAGAGGCCCCCAGAACACAAGAGACCAAGGAAGACCAACAGAGGGGCAGCTGCGCCACTGTCCCAGAAAGAGCTGAGGAGAGTCCCAGATGAGGGCTCACTCAGCAGCCGCGGAGCAGAAGCCAGGGGGAGTTGCAGTGACGCGCCCGTGAGCTCCGCCGGCAGCCAGCTGCGCCTGAGTGACCGAGCCCCAGGCCGAGAGGCCGGGGGCACCCCACCTCCGAAGTAGCCCGAGCGAGCCCCAGGCTCCAGGCCCCGATAAGCGGCCGCCAAGGAGTGAGCCGGTGTGTACCTGGACGCCCACCCCCGGACACAAAGAACCACCAACGCACCGATGTCTGAGGGGGTCCGCCACTGGCAGGGGAAGTGGTGGTAGGGGGAGATAGGCCTCCAAACCTTGGAGGTCCTGAGATGTCCCCAGAGAGGTGGCGCCTGACACCCAACCTGACATATAGACACAGACATACAGGCACACACAGATACAAACATCCATTCCCACCCTCATGCTCTCATATGCACTTACTCCACACTCAACCAACGTGGAGACAGACATAAAGAGACGTTGTACACACGATCACACTCCCCAAGCGTACTCTACAAACCGGGTCTAGGTGCCCCCGCCCCTGGAGGGGGGAACTGCACCCAGACCCAGGTGGTGTTTCCCTTTTCCCTGCGGTGGGGGGAGGCAGACCGCCCCGACTCCGCAGCAGCAGGAAGGCTCCACACTCCAGACCGCAGTCGGACGGCCAACTCCTCCTCCTAACCCCCCTGCTCCAGCAGGTCGCAGAGAATGGGGGTGAGAGAAGACTCCAAACCTCCCTCCAGCCGCTCATTGTAGTGTTGATGCATGTGTGTTTTAAGGTGCATTTAAAACCCAGGAGGGCTTGGAGCTACCTGCCAGAGAGCAGCAGGTAAGCGCATGGTCCCTCCTGCTAGCCCTCAATGTCTATGTGTATTTGCATAGCGGCTGATCCCACGCACCCAGTGCAAAGCTTCTTCAAGCTGCTGCCGTCAGGGAGGAGACTGCGGAGTCTCCAGGCCAGGACCAGCAGACTGAAGGACAGCTTCATCCATCAGGCTGTCAGGAAGCTAAACTCCCTCCCGATTCTGCCCCCCTCTCCCCTCTTCTCCACCACGGTCTCACTGAACTCTGTCACACACACACACACACACTCACTCTCTGACGCACTCACTGGCCTGCTCCAGTCACTTTGTGGAGCATTGGACTGCCATTACCTCATAAGACTTTGCTGTTACACTATCTCTTACCGTACACTACTAAATCTCCATTTGCACTATTTGCCTATTTTGCACCACTATGCCTTCTTACTTGAATATTGTATATTGTATATTGCATAGCTTTTTTTTGTTATACGTAAAATTGTATTGTATTTATTTAAATTTTTACTTTTTAATTATTTTATTTGCATTTTTCTAATCACTAGGGTTTGAGAGTAACGCAATTTCTATTCTGTGTATGTCCTGTACATGTGGCAGAATTGACAAATAAAGTTGACTTGACTTGACTTGACTTGTATTTAAAATTGAGAGGTGGGCAACGATGCCAGGGGTGGGGTGTACACCCTGATGGTACTTTGGACTCCGTGTATCGTGCCCACCCCCAAGATTCTATATGTATGTGTAATGAGAGTGTGAGTAATGTGAATGTCTAAGTTGTGGGATAAAATTGAGGCGGCACCCTGCTCCAGGGCTGGGCCCCCATGCACCCACCCGCCCACAACCCCGGCAACACACCAACCAGGATCCAAGCCCCCGAGGCCCGGTCCGGGTCCCAGCCCAGAGACGGAGCGCCCCCAGAACCTCACGCCCATCCCGGACCCACCCAGGGGCAGCCAGGCTACCAGGTCAGTAACCCACGTCCGTCAGCACAGACCCTCCCCTAGCCCCGCTGCACGCAGCCGTGAGGAAACAGTCACCTGAGAGCCAACAGAGCTCCTAACCAGACATGAACGCTACCCCGGGTTGAGCCCCCCAAGGAAGATGCCTCCGGGGAACCCCCCGACGCCCTAAGCCTGTCCCTACCCCCACACCAATCACAACAGTGAAGGCGGGACCAAACTATGACCCCCCACCCCCACTAGGTGATGGAGCTGATCAAAGGAGCCCAGAGCAATTGATCTGATGTGGTGGCAGAGGCTGTATCAAGACTAATGTAATCTAATAGATAATTTCTATATTGGTTAGAATTAAGATTATTTTTATTTTTCCAGTTCATGAGGACTGTTTTCTTGGCTATGCATAGGGCAGTGAAAACCATATGGGCTATATTCTTTTCTGAAGTGACATTATCTAAGCTGCCCAACAAACACACTAAGGGGGAAGTTGGAATGTTACATTTCAGACACTTCGATAAGTCTTCACATATCTCGCGCCAAAACTTCTGAACTGGTGGACAGAACCAAAGAGCGTGGATATAATTGTCCGGTGAATTGGTTTGGCAGTGTGAGCAGTTGTTGGTAGACGTAAAGCCCATCTTGAACATCCGATGACCTGTATAGTGCACTCTATGTAATATTTTGTATTGAATTAATTGAAGACTGGGATTTCTAATTAGATGAAAGGTTTTTAAGCAAATCTGAGACCAGAAGTTTAGGTCTAAGTTAACTGATAAATCCGCTTCCCATTTTGCAATAGGAAGTGATATTGATTCATCTGTTTTAGAAAGCATTCTGTATATTTTGGATAGTAATTTGGGGGGTTTAAGAGTAAGAAATTGAACCACACTTGGTGGTGTTTGTAGTTCAACTTGACCCGGTTTAAATTTCTTTTTTACTATGGATTTAATTTGTTGATATTCTAAAAATCTTTTCTTGTTGATCCCATATTGTGTAACTAGTCCGTCAAATGAAATAAATTCTGTTCCTTCTAGTATATGTTCTAAATATTTGATTCCTTTATCACTCCAATCTGAAAAGTTTATCATATTATTGTTTTGTAATATGTCAGGGTTGTTCCAGATAGGTGTACGTTTGCATGGGATTAATGAAGACGCCGTCAATTTTAGAAACTCCCACCATGCTGTCAGAGAAGAGCTGATGTTGATGCTTTTAAAGCATTCATGTCGTTGGATGTTTGAGCTGATAAATGGTAGGTCTGAGATCTCTAGATTATTGCAGAGTGCTTGTTCTACATCTAGCCAAGGTTCATCTAAGAGGGTGTGTTTTAGCCATCCTGAGATAAACTGAAGCCTGTTGGCTAAGAAGTAGTGCTGAAAGTTAGGCAGTTCTAGTCCTCCTTTATCCTTGGTCTTTTGTAGTGTTTTTAAGCTTATACGTGGGGGTTTATTTTTCCAAAGGAATTTGGACATACATGAATCTAGAGATCTGAACCAATCTTGTGGCGGTTTAGTTGGGATCATTGAGAATAAATAATTTATTTTTGGTAAGACCATCATTTTTATAGCGGCAACCCTTCCCATGAGTGATATGGGTAGAGATTTCCATCTAGCCAGATCATCTTCTACCTTCTTTAAAAGTGGGATATGGTTTAATTTAGTTAGATCTGCAAGCTTGGGAGAAACATTAATACCTAAATATTTTATATTTCCCGATTGCAGTGGTGTAGAAGAGGAATTATGGAAGGAGCAATTAATCGGTAGGACTGTAGATTTTGACCAGTTAATTGAGTAATCTGATATTCTTGCAAAAGAGTTTATCAATTCAATCACCCCAGAGATATTGGTTTGTGAATTTTGGAGAAAGAGTAACACATCATCCGCACAAAGGCTGATTTTATGTTCCACGTTCTTGCATTTTATGCCCTTAATTACTGAATTCTGTCTAATTGCTGCTGCTAGTGGTTCAATAAAAATTGCAAATAGTGAAGGGGAGAGTGGGCATCCCTGCCTGGTGCCCCTCAAGAGACAGAAGCTGGAGGATGTCTGGTCATTTGTTCTAACACAAGCTGTTGGGGAATTATATAATATTTTTAACCAGTTTATGAAAGAGGATCCAAAACCAAATTTGTGTAAAGTTGCAAATAGAAATTTCCAGTTAACTCTGTCAAATGCTTTTTCTGCATCTAAAGAGAATATTGTAGTTTCTAGGTTTTTACTGTATGAGTAGTCTATCAAATTAAGTAATCTACGTGTATTTGTTGATGAGTGCCTACCTTTTATGAAACCAGTTTGGTCAGGATGAATTAAGAGGGGGGTTATTTTCTCCAGTCTCTTTGAGAGAGCTTTGCAGATTATTTTAAGGTCTACATTTATAAGGGATATTGGACGATAGCTTGAGGGATATACAGGGTCTTTGCCTGGTTTTAGCAGGAGATTAATGTTTGCAGAATTCATATTTGATGGAAGTCTGCCCTTTTCTTTGATTTCCAACAACGTTCTGTAGAAAACTGGTGCTAGAATCGACCAGAATTCTTTGTAGAATTCTGCAGGAAAGCCATCTGGACTTGGAGCCTTATTATTGTGCATACTTATCAGGGCTTCCTGGAGTTCACCTGGTGTCAGTGGTGAATCCAGTGCCATTGCTTGAGTGTCCAATAATTTTGGAAGAGTTATGTTGTTGTCCAAAAACAATTTCTTTTTTAGATGGGTTTATTTGTGGTGAATACAGCGTTTTATAGAAATCCCTGAAAATGTTGTTTATTTGTATCGGTTCATATAATGTGTTCCCAGATGAATCTTGAACAGCACATATAGTTGTTTTTTCTTTATTTATTTTTAGCTGGTTTGCTAGAAATTGACCGGATTTATTACCATGTTTGTAATTTTGTAGGCGTAGTCTTTGTACTAAGAATTTAGTTTTTTTATCAATTATCTCATTTAATTCTAGTTTTGTTTTGCGTATTCTCCATTTACATGAACAAATTGGAGTCTATTAGATAGATATGATACAAACCACTGCAGTGCAGTACCTGTAATACCTACAGCATGTTCTAATCGCTCTAATAGGATATTATGGTCGACAGTATCGAATGCTGCACTAAGGTCTAGCAGGACAAGCACAGAGATGAGTCCACTGTCAGAGGCCATAAGAAGATCATTTGTAACCTTCACTAAAGCTGTTTCTGTGCTGTGATGAGCTCTGAAATCTGACTGAAACTCTTCAAATAAACCATTCCTCTGCAGATGATCTGTTAGCTGTTTGACAACTACTCTTTCAAGGATGTTTGATATAAAGGAAGGTTGGAGATTGGCCTATAATTAGCTAAGACTGCTGGGTCTAGACATGGCTTTTTGAGTAAAGGTTTAACTACAGCTAGCTTGAAGGCCTGTGGTACATAGCCGATCATTAGAGATAGGTTGATCATATTTAAGATTGAAGAATTAATTAATGGCAGGACTTCTTTGAGCAGTTTTGTAGGAATGGGGTCTAAAAGACACGTTGATGGTTTGGAGGAAGCAATTATTGAAGCTAACTCAGAAAGATCAATTGGAGAAAAAGAGTCTAACTTAACATCAATGGTACTAAGAGTAGCTGTAGATAATATTACATCTGTGGGATGATTACTGGTAATTTTTTTCTCTAATGATAAAAATTTTATTTGTGAAGAAGTTCATGAAGTCATTACTAGTTAACGTTAAAGGGATTGTTGGCTCAAAAGAGCTCTGACTTTTTGTCAGCCTGGCTACAGTGCTCAAGAGAAACCTGGGGTTGTTCTTATTTTCTTCAATCAGTGATGAATAGTAAGATGTTCTGGCTTTGCGGAGGGCTTTCTTATAAAGCAGCAAACTATTTCTCCAGGCTAAATGATGATCCTCTAGATTTGTAACATGCCATTTCCTCTCCAGATTACGAGTCATCTGCTTTAGGGTACGTGTTTGAGAATTATACCACGGAGTCAGGTACTTTTGATTAGAGACCTTAGTTTTCACAGGAGCTACAGTATCCAGAGTCGTACGTAGTGAGGAGGTGAAATTATTAACAAGATAATCGACCTCTGTTGGAGTAGCGTTCAGATAGCTGCTCTGCTCTATGTTGGTACAGGGCATTGAAGATGATAACAGTGGGTGGATTATATTCTTAAACTTAGTTACAGCGCTTTCAGAAAGACATCTACTTTGATAAAGTCTACTCTCCACCGCTGTGTAATCAATTATTGTAAGTGTAAATGTTATCAGGAAATGATCAGACAGGAGAGGGTTTTCAGGAAACACTGTTAAATGTTCAGTTTCTATGCCATATGTTAAAACAAGATCTAGAGTGTGATTAAAGTGGTGGGTGGGTTCTTTTACATTTTGAGAGAAACCAATTGAGTCTAATAACAGATTAAATGCCATGTTGAGGCTGTCATTTTTAGCATCTACATGGATGTTAAAATCACCCACAATAATTTTTTTATCTGAGCTCAGAACTAAATTAGATATAAAGTCTGAGAAATCAGACAGAAACTCTGTGTAAGGCCCAGGTGGACGATAGATGATAACAAGTAAGACTGGTTTCTGAGTTTTACAGCTGGGGTGGACGAGGCTAAGCATCAGGCTTTCAAATGAATTAAAAGTCTGTCTGGGTCTTTCATTAATTAATAGGCTGGTGTGAAAAATTGCTGCCACACCGCCCCCTCGGCCTGTTCTTCGAGATTTCTGGTAGTTAGAATGACTCGGGGGTGTTGATTCATTTAAACTAACATAATCATCCTGCTGCAACCAGGTTTCTGTAAGGCAGAGTAAATCAATTTGTTGATCAATTATTAAGTCATGTACTAACAGAGACTTGGAGGAGAGAGACCTAATATTTAATAATCCATATTTCACTGTTTTACTCTTTGGTTCAGATGTGGATACTTTATTGTTCTTTCTTTGTAATTGTTTCTGTTTAAGTTGTTTGTTGCTGGTTTTTAGTTTGTTTTTTGTCTGTTTGGGAGCTGACACAGTCTCTATGGAGATGGGTTTTTGGGGGGTAGCAGGAGGAGAGAAGCTGCAGAGAGGCGTGTAACATCAATGACATGACGCTGAACAGAGAGAAACCGACGGTTTAAATACACTGGCTAATGATGATGATTAGGGAACAGTGAGAACAAAGCTGAACATAACTGAACTAATAACACACAGGAAGCAAACATGAAAACAGGAAATGTGAACAGGTGAATAAACTGAACATGAAACTGAAAACCCTGGGTGAACACCCAGGACTGGGACAGAGACTGGACTGACTGGAGGACAGGAGACTGGACAGGAGAAGACTGGGTGACAGACTGGATTACAGGAGACTGGACAGGAGGAGACTGAACCACAGGCGAGAACGGGAAACTGAGCTACAGGGGACTGGACTGACTGGACTGGAAGCTGAACAGCAGGTGACTGAATTGACTGGACTGTGGCTGAGGCTAATGGCTGAGCAGAGGTTGGTGAGGCTAATGGCTGAGCTGAAGACTGGGTTAATGAAGGGGACAAAGCTACAGCCTGGGCTAGAAAACCTGGTGCTTGAGCTGGAACTAGGTCGGCTAGCCTAACTAAAGATTATGCTAGGGCGTGGAAAGGTGGATGAGGGAGTGGATAAGATGGTGAACTGGAGGGTGGACAGGCTAGCTCTTCCGAGCCTTCAGAGCGTGAGGCCAGCGGCTGGAGAGCCTCAGCTGAGCCTCTAGGGAGGTCAGGCTAAATTCTGGCTGCCCTCATCCTGGGTGCTGGGACAGGCAAGGGAGGTGGCTGGACACCAGTCATCCCCACCCGAGAAACAAGAACGGGTGTGGGGTTAGACTGGGTCCCAGCTGCCCTCATCCTGGAAGCTGGAAAAGGCACCGACAATGGCTGGGGAGCTTCCGTCCCCACCCGAGGAGCTGGTACGGGTGCATGTACTGACAGTGCCTCAGCCAGCCTGGGAGCCCGAATAGGGACCAGCTGAACCTCAGCTTTCCCCACCCGAGGAACTGAAACGAGTGCGGAGAAAAGCCGGGCCTGAGCTGCCCTTGGAGCAGGAACACCGGGCAATGAAAGAGCAGGCTCAGATAAAACAGTCTTGGAATGAGCAGACCTAGGGTTTACATACACAGGAACCGTAATAACAGATTTAAAGGAAATTGTTTTGGCCCTTCTGCCGCAGTCTTTAACTTAACAGTCTTTGGAGGTGTTGAAGTACAGTGATTGTTCTTCATAAATCCCAGCTCAGAGGGAGCTGAACAGAAACAGTTTTCCCAGTCTATGTCATCGTCCAGTAGAGAAGAACCGAAGGGATCGGCGGTGAGTGTATTGTTTTTAATGTTCAGCAAAGCGGGAGAAAAACAGTCTTCACTCACCATGGGGATTTGGTCAGCAGAGTCCAGTTTATGGCGGTGTCAGCGCCGCTTTCTCTGGGAAGAAGAAGCGGGCGGGGTAAACAGCTGAGCCTCTGGCACGGGAGCCTCCGTTGAGCCGAGGGGGGAGGCAGAGTTGCTGTGCAATGGCGGAGAGGCTGGGGAGTGAAGCGGATGGCGGGCAAGCGAGGAGCGAAGAGGCGAGAGAGTGAGCGGCCGAAGATTGGCCAGTGACGCCCACTCTCCGCGGCGAATGCTCCGATGCAGGAGAGGCAGCGGGCGGAAGAATGCGGCGTCCCCGAGGCCCGCCCAGAGCCAGACGAGTCCCTGCGAAGACGGGCTCACAAAGAGCTGCTGTTTTGCCCTAAGCTCCTTTGTCCAGCAAAGGAGCGCTGCCTCCTGCCGCTCAAAATGTTCCGAGTCCGCTGGGTCCACAACACGGGGTCAGTGGTTGCTATGTGGGTGAGAAAAGGAGGACGCAAATGCTGGACTCACAGGTAGGTGAAGGCTGGTGTTTATTATCATGAGCAGGTGAACCGAACATAGGATGACTGGCTGAATCGAACACAAGTAGACCACATTAATATCAACATCAATGACACGACGCTGAACAGAGAGAAACCGACGGTTTAAATACACTGGCAAATTATGATGATTAGGGACCGGTGAGAAGAAAGCTGAAAATAACTGAACTAATAACACACAGGAAGCAAACATGAAAACAGGAAATGTGAACAGGTGAATAAACTGAACATGAAACTGAAAACCCTGGGTGAACACCCAGGAACCCTGACATGCATCAAGATGTGCTGTGTGTAGCTGCTGCATCGTGGTCCAATTCCTCAATGAATATAATACAATGCCTTTTATTTTCACGTTTTATTGATGCCAAGGAACCAGAAAGTGGACCCTCTCCACACTCCCCGTTGATGTAAAGGGGGGCTATGTCAGTGCTGTGCCTCCTGAAGTCAACAATGACCGCTTTTGTTTTCCGCTTTGCGGGCCCACATTACACCGGTTTTAGAATCGCTGCATTGGCTCCCCGTGTGTTTCAGGATCAATTTTAAAGTTCTTTTATTGGTTTTTAAATGTCTTAATGGTCTTGGGCCTTCTTATCTCTCAGATCTGCTTTTACCATATGAACCCTCGCGGACCTAGAGGTCCTCTGGTACTGGCCTTTTGATTGTCCCTAAAGTCAGGACACATACTCACGGAGAGGCAGCGTTTCAGTGGTATGGTCCTCGTCTGCGGAACAGCCTGCCGGAGGACCTCAGGGCCGCAGAGAACGTACATGTTTTTAAGAACAGGCTCAAGACCCACCTTTTTAATTTAGCTTTTACTTAGTGTTTATTTATTTTATGCTTATTTATTCTATCCTGTTATTCTATTATTAATTTAGGCTTTACCTAATATTTATTGATTTTATTCTTATTCATTTTTTAATCTTCTTACTCTATTTATATTTATATTTATATTGTATCCCGTTCTTATTTATTTTATCATTTTACCCTGTATATATCCTATTGTGGCATATCTCCAGTGTTTCCTCGTAGGGCGCTCTCTGCACCGGGGCTGTGATCGACCGTGGCTGCTGGGTCTCTGGGGGTCCTCTCAGCTTGGCTGGGGGGCTCCTTTGCCTCCCTCCTGCTGTGTGCCCAGCCTGGAGGCTGCGGTCTGTGACCGGCTCCTGGTGCAGATGGCTCCCTGTTATAGTGTTTCCTCACTTGGCTCATGCGAACCCAGCCCAATTTTTACTCTTTAAGTGTGCGCGTGTGTGTGTGTGTGGGGGGGGGGGGGGGGGGGATATGTGTGTATTCACATCATTTATGTTAATGAGAGTGTGGAGAGTGAGTTGGAGGGTGGGGTGGGCTGCTTTTAACTATGTAAAGCACTTTGTGCTACATTTTTTGTATGAAAAGTGCTTTATTAATAAAGACTGATTGATTGATTGATTGATTGATTGATTGATTGATTGATTGATTGATTAAACAACGTTATCACTCAATTAACAAGTATGTGGTGCAATATTACTTCCTTCTAAATAACAATGGAGCGTGGTGTCCACTAACTGCAGGAGGACCTAAATTAATTGAGAAGGTTTACGCTGTACGCCAGCTTACAGAAGCTTAGAAGCACTAAATCAAGACTTGGAATATGACTTCGATTGAGACTCAAAATATAGTTTACTCAAAAGTATTTTTGCACAAAATACAAAATGCATGTTAGCTTGAAAAGTTAACAAATTGACAACAGCTTAAAGAAAACAATTATCAACTGTAATAAAGAAGTAAAACTTTTAATAAAAACCTTTTTTCGCACGCACGAGATTGGCACGTGCGTGCTTTTTTACTTTTTCACTTTTTTAACATTCATCATGACGTAGGTCCTCTAATGATACTGAGCAAAGGTTTTCTCTAAGGTGCAATAAAATCTTTTCTTTACCAAACACCACTATGTTAAAATTCTAATAATGATTCAATTTAGTATTCAGTGCTTGAAACTTACATCAGTTCCTGACCAGATTAGAGCACTATTTGTTTTTAAGAATGATTTCTTAGTTTGCTACACAAAGAAATCTGTCTAGAAACTTTTTCAGTACAAGTTTATTATTAACAGTCAGAGCTGAAGCCGCTCCTCTTACTGGAAGGCAATAAATTCTGTTTACTCCCCTTGCTGTTAACTTATTGGTGCTGTTTTTTCTCAGAGATCCTACATCTGTTTGCTGTGATGAGGAGCTGAACAGTCCTGTTCACTGCATATATGCATAACATATGGCATAGAAACTGAACATTTAACAGTGTTTCCTGAAAACCCTCTCCTGTCTGATCATTTCCTGATAACATTTACATTTACAATAATTGATTACACAGCGGTGAAGAGTAGACTTTATCAAAGTAGATGTCTTTCTGAAAGCGCTGTAATCCACCCACTGTTATCATCTTCAATGCCCTGTACCAACATAGAGCAGAGCAGCTATCTGAACGCTGCTCCAACAGCGGTCGATTATCTTGTTAATAATTTCACCTCCTCACTACGTACGACTCTGGATACTGTAGCTCCTGTGAAAACTAAGGTCTCTAATCAGAAGTACCTGACTCCGTGGTATAATTCTCAAACACGTACCCTAAAGCAGATGACTCGTAATCTGGAGAGGAAATGGCGTGTCACAAATTTAGAGGATCATCATTTAGCCTGGAGAAATAGTTTGCTGCTTTATAAGAAAGCCCTCCGCAAAGCCAGAACATCTTACTATTCATCACTGATTGAAGAAAATAAGAACAACCCCAGGTTTCTCTTGAGCACTGTAGCCAGGCTGACAAAAAGTCAGAGCTCTGTTGAGCCAACAATCCCTTTAACGTTAACTAGTAATGACTTCATGAACTTCTTCACAAATAAAATTTTTATCATTAGAGAAAAAATTACCAGTAATCATCCCACAGATGTAATATTATCTACAGGTACTCTTAGTACCATTGATGTTAAGTTAGACTCTTTTTCTCCAATTGATCTTTCTGAGTTAACTTCAATAATTTCTTCCTCCAAATCATCAACGTGTCTTTTAGACCCCATTCCTACAAAACTGCTCAAAGAAGTCCTGCCATTAATTAATTCTTCGATCTTAAATATGATCAACCTATCTCTAATGATCGGCTATGTACCACAGGCCTTCAAGCTAGCTGTAGTTAAACTTTTACTCAAAAAGCCATCTCTAGACCCAGCAGTCTTAGCTAATTATAGGCCAATCTCCAACCTTCCTTTCATATCAAAAATCCTTGAAAGAGTAGTTGTCAAACAGCTAACAGATCATCTGCAGAGGTTTATTTGAAGAGTTTCAGTCAGGTTTCAGAGCTCATCACAGCACAGAAACAGCTTTAGTGAAGGTTACAAATGATCTTCTTATGGCCTCTGACAGTGGACTCATCTCTGTGCTTGTCCTGCTAGACCTTAGCGCAGCATTCGATACTGTTGACCATAATATCCTATTAGAGCGATTAGAACATGCTGTAGGTATTACAGGTACTGCACTGCAGTGGTTTGTATCATATCTATCTAATAGACTCCACTTTGTTCATGTAAATGGACAGTCCTCTTCACACACTGAGGTTAATTATGGAGTTCCACAGGGTTCAGTGCTAGGACCAATTCTGTTTACATTATACATGCTTCCCTTAGGCAATATCATTAGAAGACATAGCATACATTTTCACTGCTATGCAGATGACACCCAGCTCTATCTGTCCATGAAGCCAGATAACACTCACCAATTAGTTAAACTGCAGGAATGTCTTAAAGACATAAAGACCTGGATGGCCGCTAACTTTCTGCTTCTTAATTCAGATCAAACTGAGGTTATTGTACTCGGCCCTGAAAATCTTAGAAATATGGTATCTAACCAGATTCTTACTCTGGATGGCATTACCTTGGCCTCCAGTAACACTGTGAGGAACCTTGGAGTCATTTTTGACCAGGACATGTCCTTCAATGCACATATTAAACAAATATGTAAGACTGCGTTCTTCCATTTGCGCAACATCTCTAAAATTAGAAATATCCTGTCTCAGAGTGACGCTGGAAAAATAGTTCATGCATTTATTATTTCCAGGCTGGACTACTGTAATTCATTATTATCAGGATGTCCAAAAAACTCACTGAAAAGCCTTCAGCTAATCCAAAATGCTGCAGCAAGAGTACTGACAGGGACTAGAAAGAGAGAGCATATTTCTCCTGTTTTGGCTTCCCTTCATTGGCTTCCTGTTAAATCCAGAATTGAATTCAAAATCCTGCTCCTCACATATAAGGTCTTAAATAATCAGGCCCCATCTTATCTTAATAACCTTGTAGTACCATATCACCCTATTAGAGCACTTCGCTCTCGCTCTGCAGGCCTACTTGTTGTTCCTAGAGTATTTAAAAGTAGAATGGGAGGGAGAGCCTTCAGTTTTCAGGCCCCTCTTCTGTGGAACCAGCTTCCAGTTTGGATTCAGGAGACAGACACTATCTCTACTTTCAAGATTAGGCTTGAAACTTTCCTTTTTGCTAAAGCATATAGTTAGGGCTGGACCAGTTGACCCTGAATCCTCCCTTAGTTATGCTGCAATAGATGTAGGCTGCCGGGGGATTCCCATGATGCATTGAGTTTTTCCTTTCTAGTCACCTTTCTCGCTCACTATGTATTAACAGACCTCTCTGCATTGAATCATATCTGTTATTAACCTCTGTCTCTCTTCCACAGCATGTCTTTTATCCGGTCTTCCTTCTCTCACCCCAACCGGTCGCAGCAGATGGCCGCCCCTCCCTGAGCCTGGTTCTGCCGGAGGTTTCTTCCTGTTAAAAGGGAGTTTTTCCTTCCCACTGTTGCCAAAGTGCTTGCTCATAGGGGGTCATATGATTGTTGGTTTTTTCTCTGTATCTATGAAGCGCCTTGAGGCAACTTATGTTGTGATTTGGTGCTATATAAATAAAATTGCATTGAATTGAATTGAATATCTAAACCAGAGCACAGGGAACAGACTCACATTTTGTCTGCTGTAAAAAGGAGAAAATAACTGAGCGAGGACTTCAGCTTGACAAGGAGAGGTTTTCCTGTTCAATCTGTTTGGATCTACTGAACAAACCAGTGACTACACAGTTTCTGTAAGAGCTGTATTTGGAGCCACTGGGATGCAGAGGATCAGAAGGAATCCTACACTTGTCCTCAGTGCAGACAAGCCTTCATGTTGAGGCCAGTCTTGGGGAAGAACACCATGTTAGCAGAGTTAGTGGAGGAGCTGAAGAAAGATGTACTCCAAGCTGCTCCTCATCCTCAGCATTATGCTGAACCTGGAGATGTGGCCTGTGACGTGTGCACAGAAAGAAAGCTTAAAGCCTCCAAATCCTTTCTGCAGTGCATGGCCTCTTACTGTGAGTTTCACCTTCAGCCTCACTATGAATCATCAAATTTTCAGAGACACAGGCTGGTGGAAGCCTTCGCAAAGCTCCAGGAGAACGTGTGCTCTGTTCACAGTAAAGTGAAAGAGATCTTCTGTTGCAGCGATCAGCAGTGCATCTGCTCCGCCTGTGATGTGGAGGAACATAGTGGCCACGACACAGTATCAGCAATAGCAGAGAGGGCAAAGAGGCAGAAAGAGCTCGGGCCGAGATGGCAAAAAAATCCAGCAAAGAATCCAGGGCAGAGAAAAACACATGAAGCTCCTTCAGCAGCAGATGGAGGCCATCGATAGCTCTGCTGATAAGGCCATGAGGGACACCCAGATCATGTTCAACCAATTGCACCGATTAGTGGAGAAAAGAAGCTCTGACGTGCAGCAGCAGATCAGATTCCAGCAACAAACTGAACTGAGCTGGGCCAAAGAGCTTCAGAAAAAGCTCCAGCAGGAGGTAACTGACCTCCGAAGGAGAGATGCTGAACTGGAGCAGCTCTCACGAACAGAGGATCATGGCCAGTTTCTCCTCAGCTACGCCTTACTTTCAGGACTCAGTGAATCCACACATTCAGCCAGCATCAACATCCATCCTCAGAGCTACTTCCAAGAGGTGACAGCAGCTGTGTCAGATCTTGTAAATAAACTGCAGCGCATCCTGAGTCAGGACTGGTCTGAGGTCTTACTGACTGAAGGGGAGACTTTGCTGAGACCAGAACAGCACAAGACTTTAGTCAAGCAACAAATGCACTTGGTGCCACCACCACCACCATCCCTCCAGCCTCCAACAAAGTCCAGAACCTTAGTGAAACAGCAACCATGTTTGCCACCACCACAATCTTTTCTGTCACCAGTAGAGCCCACAACCAGAGCTGAGTTCCTCTAGTATTCAAAGAGAATCACCATGGACCCAAACACAGCACACAGAGAGCTGTTATTATCTGAGGGGCACAGGAGAGTAACATTTGGGTATACCATACTGTCATATTCAGATAATCCAGAGAGATTTAGAGAGTGCGCTCAGATTCTGAGCAGAGAGATTCTGACTGGTTGTTGTTACTGGGAGGTGAAATGGAAAAGATTTGTTTCAATAGCTGTCGCATACAAGTGTATTAGCAGAACAGGAAGTGATAGTGAATTTGGATACAATGACAAATCCTGGTCATTAGAGTGTGACTGCAATAGTTATAAGTTCCGGCACAACAACATTGTTACTTTCCTCTCAGTTCCTCAGTGCTCCAGAGTTGGGGTGTACCTCGATCACAGTGATGGTATTCTGTGCTTCTACAGTGTCTCTGAAACCATGACTCTCATTCACAGAGTCCAGACCACCTTCACTCAGCCCCTACATGCTGGACTCTGGGTAGATATTTCTGGATCTGCTGAGTTTGTTGAGCTTCAGTATACATGTGGTGTCACTATTTATGTCAAGATAAATTTCAGAGTTCCTCTGTCACTAACTGCTGAGCTGTTTCTGCACTTCCTGAGCTTTGAATCGCACCATAAAAATCTTTATCTACAATAACCCATAAACACTGAAGCTGAAGCAGCTAAGTCACAGTAAAAGCTTTTTATTTGATCTTTTCATTTGATGATCTGATTGTGTAAAATAAATCAGAGTTTATTGTGGAACCTTGAACCCTGGTCTTAGATGACAGGATGATCCGTGGCACAGCATATACAGTAAATGGGAAACTGAACGACATGTTTGAAATGTGTTCCTGTTAGCTAGTTTAAAGCTGTTTCTGCTGCAGTCCTGGACACAGAAAGAGGTGTTTGTGTTTAAACTCTGTCTCCCTCTGCTGTTGTAAACCCACCAAATACCGTCTGCATTATTCAAATGCAACAAACCAACATACAGAATATATTTTACACAAATGTCATTTCTATTTTTGATCTACATTTAAAAATAGAAAATAAAATAAACATGAAGCAGATGCAGGTGTGTATTAAACATTTAGCGATTTTAATGATCGATTAAAATCTTTATTAAAACATAATTAGAAAAATACTTGAAAACTTCTCAGACTATTTTCTTTCTTTTTGGTTGAACTCTGATAATGCAAACTTAACAAGCTAAATCCAATCGATCCAAATATTTTACTCAACAGTGTAGCAGTGTCTAAGGTTTCCATTCACATGCACAAACCCAAACACCAATCCAGGTCTAGGAATCTGCTGCTGTGATTCTGATCGAGCCATGTCCTGGGAACAGATCAAGCAGGCTCAGAGACCTGATAGGAGTAATTTACTCACGCTGAGTAACTACTGTACCCAGTTCTAAAGTTCAGTACTGGGATTGCTGACTGTCTAAAATAGACTGAGCTCACATAAAGATTCAGACCAGCACATGGAGATCTACTGATTCAGAAGATTCAAACTACCTAAAAAATGCTAAAAATGAGTTTTTGTATTACTTTTTTTTTTTTAGTAATCATCAGTATAAAAGACATAAGATATAAAAATTAGAATATAAAGATATACAACAAAAACACGGAAGAAACAAGAGCATTCAATAGCAGAACTCCCCTGAATGGCGGGGGCAATACTAAAACTTTTATCCAGGTCATCATAGTCTAAAGAGCTTGGAAAGAAAAGTGTCTGGACTTCTTTAGGTTGCTTGAAGACAGGTGTTTAGAACTGAAGAAGCTTCTCGGATGAGAGGTGAAACATCTTCAAGCAACTTAAAGAAGTCCAGATGCTTTTCTTTCCAAGCTCCTTAGACTAGCTAATATAAAGTTTTTATTGATTTTGACAGATATATGTGGACAGTAGGTGTTATTCTGAGAAGGAAAACCCTTCAAAAAACAGACTGATGTAAATATCAACACTTCACCGAGTTCTCTTGATTCCTCAGAGGCATCTGATGGAAGACAACACACTGCCCAGTAGACCATTTAACATTTTATTACTTCTAGAATCGAGATGACACGCTGCCACAGATCTCCAAATGGTGGTGTGCCCTAACAGTTTTATTACAGAAGCTCTCTCATTCTAGTCTAAACAACAGTGTCTCAGTAACTTTCCAGTAGAGATGGTCCCCTCTCATTTGCATTTTCCCAGGCAAGTGTAAAAGAGAGTCTGCAACTTTCTACTCCCCAAGGGCACATGGTCTCATGCCTTTATCTTTCAGGGCTGTGTCCACTTAATACTACACTATATAACTTTATAACACATATTAATAAAAAAGCATAGCATTATTGAAGCACTGAAAATTTATTTATTCCCAACACTGAGCAGCGCGGGAGCCAAGGCAATAGGAAAATATAACAGTTAAGGTTATTATATATATGTATCACAGTTACTCATATTTTGTACATAACAACGGTACAACTTCCAGTTGCGCCATAAGTTAGCCGCACCGACGAGAGCTCCAAGTCATCACAGCAAAAATTTCCTTATTTTGTTTTATTTTTTTTAATTATTTTTTATTATTATTATTTATTTTGTACTGCTTGCTATTTCTGTGTGCACAGCTCTGTCATATACTCGGTATGACAGACAAACCCTTTTGGAGCTACATTCGTCAGCCAGTTCGGACTTTACAGCAGGTTTTGACACCGGGGACGCTCTGCTGCCTGGGATCCTTTGTTTACTTGTGCGACGCAGAGGGAAAGCAAAGAGGGGCAAACATGCTGGACTTTTGAGCCGAACCCGACAGATAAACAACAAGCCACCTCTGCCCAACATCCTGCTGGCGAATCTTAAGTCTCTGGAGAACAAACTTGATGAGCTGTGTGCACGGATTAAACATTAAAAAGACATCAGAAACTGCTGTGTTCTGGCCTTCACAGAAGGCTGCGCCATCACGCCGGATGGTTTTCTGTTTATCGGGGAGACCGAACGAAGGACTCAGGCAAGAAAGGGGGAGGAGGGGTGTGCTTTATGGTTAACTTTTTGTGGGCTAGAGATGTGTGTATCTTAAAAACATACTGTTCTCAGAGCCTCAAGCTGCTGACCATTAAAGTCAGGCCTTTTTACCTCCCGAGGGAGTTCAGTTCAGTTCTCAGGTCTTCAGGTCCTGCAGGACTGCTTTGACACAACTGACTGGCAGATATTTGTGGATGCAGCTGATGGCAACATCAATGAACTCACAGACTCTGTCATTGGATATATTGGAAAGTACATGGATGATACCATCACTAAAACCACCGTCCACATATATTCAAATCAGAAACCCTGGGTAAATAAAGACATTCGTGCCAAGCTAAAAGTGCGGACCTCTGCCTTTAACTCCGGGGATGCTGATGCATATAAAGCAGCATCTCTCGCAGATAAGCTCAACAACTTCTATGCTCGTTTTGATGCAGACAACAGAGAGCAAATCCTCTACCCTCAGGAGGACAGTGAGGCTGTAACTCTAACTCTGAAAACAGAAGCTGTGAGATGGACCTTTAAAAAGGTCAATCCTCACAAAGCTCTGGGATCAGACGGCATCCCAGGCCGGCTTCTCAGAGCGTGTGCCGACCAGCTGGCAGAGGTGTTCACCAACATCTTCAACCTCTCCCTAAGGCAGTCAGTGGTCCCCACGTCCCTCAAAGCATCCACCATCATTCCTGTTCCCAAAATCAATGGTCTCTTGTCTGAATGACTACCACCCTGTTGCACTGAAGTGCCTGGAGCGGCTGGTCAAAGGTCACATCTGCTCCTCCCTCCCTGACACACTGGACCCTCTTCAGTTTGCCTATCGGACAAACAGAGCCACAGAGGATGCCATCGCCCTGGCAACGCACACCACCCTCACTCACCTGGAAAAAGGGAATACATATGCAAGGATGCTCTTCATCGACTACAGCTCGGCATTTAACACCATCATCCCCTCGAAACTTGCCACGAAGCTCGTCGACCTTGGGCTGGAAACACCGATCTGCAGATGGATTCTAAACTTCCTCACAAACAGGCCCCAGGTGGTGAGAGTTGGTAAGCACACCTCCTCATCACTCATCCTAAACACAGATACGCCACACGGTTGTGTGCTTAGCCCCCTCCTTTATTCCCTGTTCACACACGACTGTGTTGCTAAACACGAGTCCAACATCATCATCAAGTTTGCAGATAACACAACCATCATAGGCCTCATCACAGACAACGATGAGACAGCCTATAGAGAGGAGGTGATGGCGCCGTACGAGTGGTGTCTGGAAAATAACCTGACTCTCAACATCAGCAAAACTAGAGAGATGATAGTGGACTACCGGAAACGACCAGTCAGGGAGCACCAGCCCATCCACATCAACGGTGTCAAGGTCGAAAGGGTCAGCAGCTTCAAATTCCTTGGCGTCAATATCACCGAGGATCTCTCCTGGACCCTTCACACAGACACTGCTATCAGGAAAGCTCGCCAGCGACTCTACTTCCTGAGGAGGCTGAGGAAGTTTGGCATGAACGCAAACATCACCTCAAATTTCTACAGGTGTGCAATCGAGAGCTTGCTGATGAGCTGCATTACATTTTGGTAGGGAAGTTGCTCTGCCAGCAGCCGTAAATCGCTACAGAGGGTGGTGAAGGCAGCAGAGCACATCTCTGGCACGAGGCTTCCTGCCATTCAGGACATTTATCTCCAGCGATGCCTCTGTAAAGCACACAGCATCATCAAGGACCACAGCCACCCAGCACATCAGCTCTTCTCCTTGTTTCCATCTGGCAGACGTTACAGGAGTCTGTCTGCTCGGACTACAAGACTTAAAAACAGTTTCTACCATCAAGCCATACGACACCTCAACCACTACAATTAAACACACACAACCCACTCCACAGGATGCACTCAGAAGCTACCCTGCAGCTTCACAGGTACACTGTACACTGCGCTGGACACTTCACTCTTATTAATATTTAAACAAATAAAAACCTTACTCCGTGCAATACTGTACTAACTTCCACTCAAAATTTTGTATTGTTCGGTTTGTACTGCTGCTCACTCCTGCCATTTTATCTCATGTGCAATATCCCATTTAAATAACAGCTATACATGTATAATAATAATGGATTGCATTTATATAGCGCTTTTCGAGACCCTCAAAGCGCTTTACAATTCCACTATTTATTCACTCTCAAATTCACACACTGGCAGCTACATATATATATATATATGTATATATATATATATATATATATATATATATATATATATATATATATATATATATATAAACACCCAGCGCGCCCCTGCGGGCGGTTTATCCTTCAAGCTCGGGTCCTCTACCAGAGGCCTGGGAGCTTGAGGGTCCTGCGCAGTATCTTAGCTGTTCCCAGGACTGCGCTCTTCTGGACAGAGATCTCCGATGTTATTCCCGGGATCTGCTGGAGCCACTCGCCTAGCTTGGGAGTCACCGCACCTAGTGCTCCGATTACCACGGGGACCACCGTTACCTTCACCCTCCACATCCTCTCGAGCTCTTCTCTGAGCCCTTGGTATTTCTCCAGCTTCTCGTGTTCCTTCTTCCTGATATTGCTGTCATTGGGAACCGCTACATCGATCACTACGGCCGCCTTCTTTTGTTTGTCTACCACCACTATGTCCGGTTGGTTAGCCACCACCATTTTGTCCGTCTGTATCTGGAAGTCCCACAGGATCTTAGCTCGGTCATTCTCCACCACCCTTGGGGGCATCTCCCATTTTGACCTCGGGACTTCCAGGTTGTACTCAGCACAGATGTTCCTGTACACTATGCCGGCCACTTGGTTATGGCATTCCATGTATGCCTTGCCTGCTAGCATCTTGCACCCTGCTGTTATGTGCTGGATTGTCTCTGGGGCATCTTTACACAGCCTGCACCTGGGGTCTTGCCTGGTGTGATAGACCCCAGCCTCTATGGATCTTGTACTCAGAGCTTGTTCTTGTGCTGCCATGATTAGTGCCTCTGTGCTGTCTTTCAGTCCAGCTTTGTCCAGCCACTGGTAGGATTTCTGGATATCAGCCACCTCCTCTATCTGCCGGTGGTACATACCGTGCAGGGGCCTGTCCTTCCATGATGGTTCCTCGTCTCCCTCCTCTTTCTTGGGTTTCTGCTGCCTGAGGTATTCACTGAGCACTCGGTCAGTTGGGGCCATCTTCCCAATGTATTCTTGGATGTTCCTTGTCTCATCCTGGACTGTGGTGCTGACACTCACCAGTCCCCGGCCCCCTTCCTTCCGCTTAGCGTACAGCCTCAGGGTGCTGGACTTGGGGTGAAACCCTCCATGCATGGTAAGGAGCTTTCTTGTCTTTATGTCAGTGGCTTCTATCTCCTCCTTTGGCCAGCCTATTACCCCAGCAGGGTACCTGATCACGGGCAGGGCGTACGTGTTGATGGCCCGGATCTTGTTCTTACCATTCAGCTGACTCCTCAGGACTTGCCTGACCCTCTGCAGGTACTTGGTGGTTGCAGCCTTTCTAGCGGCCTCTTCATGGTTCCCATTTGCCTGCGGGATCCCCAGGTACTTGTAACTGTCCTCTATGTCTGCAATGTTGCCTTCTGGTAGTTCAATCCCCTCAGTTCTGACTACCTTCCCTCTCTTTGTTACCATCCGACTACACTTCTTCAGTCCGAACGACATTCCAATGTCATTGCTGTATAGCCTATATATATATATATATATATATATATATATATATATATATATATATATATATATATATATATATATACCAGCTGTTCTCCACGGAACCAGCCAAGGTGTACTGTCAGTGGCAGGGGAACAATATGACCAAGGCACCACCAAGGCTGGAGACGGAGCAATACTGGAAGAGCATATGGGTGAAGGATGCAACCCATAACGGCAATGCTCAGTGGCTAGTGGATCTGAGGGCAGACCACAGCGACCTCCCCGAACAGGGTCCAGTAACCATCACAGTGGCAGATATCCAAGAAAGGGTCTCCAGTATTAAGAGTTGGACAGCACCAGACCCTGACATGCTTCACGCCTACTGGCTGAAGAAGCTGACTGCACTCCACAAGCGCTTGGCAGCACAAATGAACCAGCTGCTAGTTGACGAGAGACACCCGGAATGGCTAACCGAAGACCGGACGATCCTGATCCTCAAGGACCCCCAGAAGGGACCGGTCCCCTCCAACTACCGACCAATAACCTGCCTCAGTACTACATGGAAGCTCCTGTCAGGCATCATAGCGGCTAACATGAACAGGCACATGGGTCAATACATGAGCGGGGCACAGAAAGGGATGGGCAAGAATACCAGAGGCGCAAAACACCAGCTACTGGTAGACAGAACAGTCAGCCGAGACTGCAAGACCAGACTGACCAACCTGTGCACTGCCTGGATTGATTACAAGAAGGCCTATGACTCAATGCCCCACAGCTGGATACTGGAATGCCTAGAATTGTACAAGATCAATGGGACCCTAAGAGCCTTCATCAGGAACTCAATGGGGATGTGGCGTACAACACTAGAGGCCAACTCCAAGCCCATAGCACAAGTCACCATCAAGTGTGGGATCTACCAAGGAGATGCTCTGTCCCCACTGCTGTTCTGCATAGGCCTGAACCCCCTCAGTGAGATCATTAACAAGACTGGCTACGGATACTGACTACGGAACAGAGCAGTTGTCAGCCACCTCCTGTACATGGATGACATCAAGCTGTATGCCAAGAGTGAACGAGACATCGATTCACTGATCCACACTACCAGGCTATACAGCAATGACATTGGAATGTCGTTCGGACTGGAGAAGTGTAGCCGGATGGTAACAAAGAGAGGGAAGGTAGTCAGAACTGAGGGGATTGAACTACCAGAAGGCAACATCGCAGACATAGAGGACAGTTACAAGTACCTGGGGATCCCACAGGCGAATGGGAACCATGAAGAAGCCGCTAGAAAAGCTGCAACCACCAAGTACCTGCAGAGGGTCAGGCAAGTCCTGAGGAGTCAGCTGAATGGTAAGAACAAGATCCGGGCCATCAACACGTACGCCCTGCCCGTGATCAGGTACCCTGCTGGGGTAATAGGCTGGCCAAAGGAGGAGATAGAAGCCACTGACATAAAGACAAGAAAGCTCCTTACCATGCATGGAGGGTTTCACCCCAAGTCCAGCACCCTGAGGCTGTACGCTAAGCGGAAGGAAGGGGGCCGGGGACTGGTGAGTGTCAGCACTACAGTCCAGGATGAGACAACGAACATCCAAGAATACATTGGGAAGATGGCCCCAACTGACCGAGTGCTCAGTGAATGCCTCAGGCAGCAGAAACCCAAGAAAGAGGAGGGAGACAAGAAACCATCATGGAAGGACAGGCCCCTGCATGGTATGTACCACCGGCAGATTGAGGAGGTGGCTGATATCCAGAAATCCTACGAGTGGCTGGACAAAGCTGGACTGAAAGACAGCACAGAGGCACTAATCATGGCAGCACAAGAACAAGCTCTGAGTACAAGATCCATAGAGGCTGGGGTCTATCACACCAGGCAAGACCCCAGGTGCAGGCTGTGTAAAGATGCCCCAGAGACAATCCAGCACATAACAGCAGGGTGCAAGATGCTAGCAGGCAAGGCATACATGGAACGCCATAACCAAGTGGCCGGCATAGTGTACAGGAACATCTGTGCCGAGTATAACCTGGAAGTCTCGAGGTCAAAATGGGAGATGCCCCCAAGTGTGGTGGAGAATGACCGAGCTAAGATCCTGTGGGACTTCCAGATACAGACGGACAAAATGGTGGTGGCTAACCAACCGGACATAGTGGTGGTAGACAAACAGAAGAAGACGGCCGTAGTGATAGATGTAGCGGTTCCCAATGACAGCAATATCAGGAAGAAGGAACACAAGAAGCTGGAGAAATACCAAGGGCTCAGAGAAGAGCTCGAGAGGATGTGGAGGGTGAAGGTAACGGTGGTCCCCGTGGTAATCGGAGCACTAGGTGCGGTGACTCCCAAGCTAGGCGAGTGGCTCCAGCAGATCCCGGGAATAACATCGGAGATCTCTGTCCAGAAGAGCGCAGTCCTGGGAACAGCTAAGATACTGCGCAGGACCCTCAAGCTCCCAGGCCTCTGGTAGAGGACCCGAGCTTGAAGGATAAACCGCCCGCAGGGGCGTGCTGGATGTTGTTTATATATTAGGGGTGCAACGATATTCGTATCGATATTGAACCGTTCGATACAGTGCTTTCAGTTCGGTACGCATATCTATCAAACAATACAAAATTTTAAATTTATTTTATCAACTTTCCTTCTGACGATGCTGTCTGTGTTGAGCACTCAGTGAATCTGCGTTCGACTACTCCGCCTAGGCTGCAAATTGAACCTCCCCCACCCTCATTCAGATCTGGCGTTTGGAATTATTTTGGTTTTCATGTGACGTATGACCCTGAAGGTAAGCGAGTCATGGACTAAAGTAAAACAGTATGTTGGATGTGCCACACAATGCTTAATTACATGGGTGGGAACTAGTGTGTTAGCGCAGTTACTTCGTTAACGTGTTGGCCGTCTAGCCCCATGCACGGGGCGATCAGGGGTAGCTCGTTAACGGAGATTTGCCGTGTTGTGGCGTTAAGGTCATTTCAACGAGATTAACCTGAAAGCACTAGTGGGAACACAACGAATATGACTGCACATTTACATCATCCTAGTGCAAAGATAAGTGGAAGCAGACAAAAACGACAAGCATGCATGCTACAAACTTTACCCGAGTCATTTAGACGGCCGTTAGCACATGATTCTCCTCATGGGGACCTGATATGTTTAATATGCTGCTGAGAATATAGCCCAGAAGAAGCGGATAGTATAGCTTTTATTTTGGAAACAGACATTTCTCTGTAATAAACTCTCTTTTCCAAAGATGAGTGATTCCTCAATCAGATACAGGGCTCGCAATATCGCTAGCCCGATGTCCTGGGAAGTGTTGGTCAAGTTACTTGAAAAAAGTAATCAGTAACTAGGTTTACCCTGGTGCAGGTGTGCCGCGGTCAGTTGAAGAATCCGCGAGTTTCTCTGTGAATTTCCCATTACATCGTTGCGCACTCGGTGCTTGCTTGGAAGTTTTGGGGGGTTTTTTTCGCTTTAAAAAGAAGTTTTTTTCCCACGCACGATGGACGCTAATGTTTTTGTCACTTTTTATGGAATCAAACTCAAAGGAAGGTCAGTACTTCCACGCTTTTAACGCTGCACGCTCATACTCTCTCCCACAATTGATATGTGATCCATTGTTCATCTGCACACAGCTGTTGTCACTAATGGCACACTCACTTACGTCACTGTCGTGAGACATTCTTGCAAAAAAATCACGGTTTTAGTAACGCGGTAACGCAGCGTTCCTACGGGAAAGTAACGGTAATCTAATTACCGTTTTTGCAATAGTGATCCCTTACTTTACTCGTTACTTGAAAAAAGTAATCAGATTACAGTAACGCGTTACAAGTAACGCAGTAACGCGTTACAAAAAGCTGGCTGCCTCTGCCTCAATTTTATCCCACAACTTAGACATTCACATTACTCACACTCTCATTACACATACATATAGGATCTTGGGGGTGGGCACGATACACGGAATCCAAAGTACCATCAGGGTGTACACCTCACCCCTGGCGTCGTCGCCCACCTCTCAATTTTAAATACACGTAGACATTGAGGGCTAGCAGGAGGGACCATGCATTTACCTGCTGCTCTCTGGCAGGTAGCTCCATGCCCTCCTGGGTTTTAAATGCACCTTAGAACACATATGCATCAACACTACAATGAGCGGGTGGAGGGAGGTTTGGAGTCTTCTCTCACCCCCATTCTCTGCGGCCTGCTGGAGCGGGGGGGCTAGGAGGAGGAGTTGGCCATCCGACTGCGGTCTGGAGTGTGGGGCCTCCCTGCTGCTGCGGAGTCGGGGCGGTCTGCCTCCCCCACCGCAGGGAAAAGGGTAACACCACCTGGGTCTGGGTGCAGTTCCCCCCTCCAGGGGCAAGGGTACCTAGACCCGGTTAGTAGAGTACGCTTGGGGAGTGTGATCGTGTGTACAGTGTCTCTTTATATCTGTCTCCACGTTGGTTGAGTGTGGAGTAAGTGCATATGAGAGCATGAGGGTGGGAATGGATGTTTGTATCTGTGTATGCCTGTATGTCTGTGTCTATATGTCAGGTTGGGTGTCAGGCGCCACCTCTCTGGGGACATCTCAGGCCCTCCAAGGTTTGGAGGCCTATCTCCCCCTACCACCACTTCCCCTGCCAGTGGTGGACTCCCTCAGACATCGGTGCGTTGGTGGTTCTTTGTGTCTGGGGATGGGCGTCCAGGTACACACCGGCTCACTCCTTGGCGGCCGCTTATCGGGGCCTGGAGCCTGGGGCTCACTCGGGCCACTTCGGAGGTGGGGTGCCCCCGGCCTCTCGGCCTGGGGCTCGGTCACTCAGGCACGGCTGGCTGCCGGCGGAGCTCACGGGCGCGTCACTGCAACTCCCCCTGGCTTCTGCTCCGCGGCTGCTGAGTGAGCCCTCATCTGGGACTCTCCTCAGCTCTTTCTGGGACAGTGGCGCGGCTGCCCCTCTGTTGGTCTTCCTTGGTCTCTTGTGTTCTGGGGGCCTCTGGATGTCTGGAGTTTTGATCTCCTCCATACCTGCTTCATGCCCTGGAGGACGGGGCTGTGGCCCCCCCACACCCTACAGATCATTACATGAAGGAACCTTTTAAAAAACAAAAAACAAGCGCGTCCATGCTCACAGGTGTACACACGGGTGATCACACCCACAAACTACACCCTTTTTGGCTCCTACCTCAAAGCACACTGTGTTCTGTTGATCTTATGTGCTGCACAATAATGTTTAATATTTAGTATTTACTGTCATATTCCCATATATCATTGTGATGTTGTTTATTCTATTACTCTTGTTCTCTTCTGCTTGTTTTCTTTTTTCTTTCTCAGCAGGTGACCCAGGTGATTGATAGATGCATTTTTTATTTTCTGCTCATTCTGTTGGTTTTTGTTTTTTGCCCTTCTCCCCGTCCCTCCCCTGTTTCTCTTTCCCTCTTTCTTTCTCCCCTTCTTTCCCCCAGTCAAGTCTGTCCCGTATTCAGTAAGTGAAAATAAAATAAACAATAAAAGGTCAATCAAATGGACCATTACGGCAAGGCTGGGATGGTCAATTTGGTAAAGTAAATCCGTTGGGCATCTTTCTTTGCCTTTAGACAACAATTCTGATGGCAAAAGAGCCAAACGGGACAGGCAAAAAAAAAGAAAAAAGAAAAGAAAAGCTTACCACAAAACGGAAAAGTTATGACAAATCACACTATAAGGCAAAAAGAAAGTGCAGCTTTATGGTTTCATGAACAAAAGAATTTCTGTGGCTGCAATATGATGAGCTATATAACCAAGGTGCACATAAGTGGTCCGCAGGTGCGCATTCGCTGTTAAAATAAAAAACATGCACAAGGGTTAGGGTTAGGGTTAAATTTAAAAACTGTACTTTTGAGTTAAAATATATATTTACAATTTTAATAAATGACAAATTAAAAAGGCATGAACAATTTTTTTTTGTATCGAAAAAATATCGGACCGTGACACCAAAGTATCGAACTGAACCGTGAATTTTGTGTATCGTTGCACCCCTTATATATATATATATATATATATATATATATATATATATATATATATATATATATATATATATATATATATACATACATATATATAACACACGGGAAAAGACACAGGGAAGCTGAGGTAATGATAAAAACACTAAGTATTAACAATATAAATGAGTAAAAACCCTGAAAACATAAACCGGTCCATGGCCCAGGGTTTGGGGACCACTGCCTTAGATGATTTGAATGCGCCTGCAGACAGCGACCATCAGGGGGAGACAAACACTGAGGGACAAACACTTCATCTATTTGCTATGTGTCAGTGTGAATCCTGTCGGGAACACAGTTCCTCCTCATCAAATCATAACTCTGTTCCATCCACCTCTGGCCCTCTGGCAGCTAGAAGCACAGGCTCCAGAGAATGGGTGCATGGATGTTTCCATTAGTCTGTATGTTAACTCCTTTCTACACGTTTAAATACTCGCTTGGTTTCCCAGGAAAGAGGACGTGGTGTGAACAGCTCAGTTATGTACCCACAGGTTTCCAGTTACTGATTCAGTGTTACAATGATGCAGCCAGTAAACTGTAAAGTCAGCCACATCGTCACCCGTTTGACCATCTGCACTGTCCTCTGCACCATCTCCACGTCTCCACCTGTATGTGTAGACCTCCTCTTGTTGACCTGTAGGATGGCTTCTTGGGCATTCTCTGCTGTCGTGGAACATGGGGTTAATATCGTGATCACAGATAATCATATTTATTGCAGATCTTCAAATAAATCTTTTTTTCCATTTAACAATGAAGGCCTAACAAAAGACTTTTAGTTTGAAAATAACACAGGAAGTATCGGGTTGATATAAATAGTTCAATACAGTAACACTAACACTAATCAGACAAAGATCAAAGGTCAGGGATAGTGACATCACATTTTACAAATGTAGCTGTTCCAGCTATATCTGATCTAATACCATGAACTAAACATGAATATAATGGCTTTGAACGCTGAGTTTGGCACGCTGGTGACTGAATGTAACACAGCTCAAGTTAAACATGGTCATTTTGTTTCCTCACTGAGCAAGAACTTACACAATGTGTCACTGAGCTATGTGCATTCACAGTAAAAACAGAGTGGCCCCTCAGGACCTTCCATAACCAGTCTGCTGGGGAACGGGCTTAATGGATAGCAGAGGAGGATGAAGATGTGTGTTTCAGCTCCTGAGGGATTTTAGGGATTTTAACTCAGGAGAACCAGCTGATGTCCGTGGCCCTTTAGCTCCATCACTCTGCTCCTTTCATCTCCAACCAAAGTAGGAGGGTAGGGGGTGGGGGTTTCTTTCAACAGGAAAATTCATCTGAAGAACCTTTATTTATTTATTTGGCTGTTGTTAATTTTTTTAAATTTTATTTTATTTACAAACATTTTAATGCTCAGGTTTGTGTTCAGTGACAGAAGAAAAGAATGTCTAAAAAATATGTTTAAAGCTTGACAATAATAATAATGGATTGCATTTATATAGCGCTTTTCGAGACCCTCAAAGCGCTTTACAATTCCACTATTCATTCACACACTGGTGGAGGCAAGCTACAGCTGCCCTGGGGCAGACTGACAGAAGCGAGGCTGCCATATCACGCCATCACCAGTCGGGTGAAGCGTCTTGCCCAAGGACACAACGACCAGACAGAGCTGGGGATCAAACCAGCAACCTTTCGGTTGAGCTTCCCAACCCCCTGAACCACAGTCGCCCCCAGTAAGCATAAACACTAAAGAATCAAAAATAAGAAAAGAATTAAAAACCTGATGTAAAACATCCACAGGACAGAGAACAACAAGAGCAAAGATCCTCCTGGGATTAATCCAAACAACACTCCAGTTAGAGAACACAGAATTAAAATCGGCTGGGCCACAACTATGCAGATGATATCAAATAATAACGATATCAAAATAAGCATTTGGGTCAGAAATCTGTGGACAGTAATGTCACATTTAACAAGGTCGCCAAATGTCTCCATACATGGTCAAGCTACTGAAGGACAAACAACTAAATGTTTCTCCCACTGAAAATTTACAGAATCAACTTTGTAGAATTTCGTTAAATTTTTGAGGTTAAAACTGTAAAGAAACTGTTTTATTATTATGTTATTATATCTGGATATGAAAGAGAGTACAGTATGAACAAAACTGTCTGTATGAAAGACCAAGAACAAGCACAGCAAGGTGTCTGGACAAATGTTGTTTCTGCATTGTTGCTCAGGTTTCTGGCCTTTTTGATCACATTAATGCTCAGCTTTTTGGCCTTGTTGCTCACATTGCAGCTCAGGTTTTGAGCTGCAAATTATCGTCAGAGTTTCTGGTCCTTGTGAACCAAAAGATCTGCAGTTCATCACTCCTCCTGGTTTTCCCTCCTCTGTACTTGAGCTCCTGTTGTTTTCTCTCAGCTCAGCTTTCATCTTCACTCTCAGCTCCTTCACTACTCTCCCTCTCCTCCTAATGCCCTCTTGTTTTGTCTCAGTGCTTACAGGCCACCTGCTTACCTCCACTTCACCTTTTCATCTCCTCCTCCTTCTTCTTCTCCTGGTTCTCCTTTTCTTTCATATTTGAGAGCAGACACATTTTCAGAGGTCTTAACACAATCTGAAGATTTGAGACTGAAACCTGATTTTAATAACTCACTTTTAATTTTTTTTACGTTTCTTCTGCCTTTTCGGTGAAAATAAACACAAATGCATACGCCTTTAAAGTCCACATTTATTATAAATGTAAAATGTGTAAGATGTGCAATCACTTCCTCATACAGCTTGGTATTTATGGTTATGTATTGTGATATTTTTTAAATATGTTTTAGTTGTAATGAAAATGAGACATAAATAATAGTATTATTCTCATATGTCTCTAGGCAGATATACACTGTAACCTATAGTATATCCTTTTCTTTCTGTACTTTGACAAAGTGTTGTGTTGAACATGCATGTAAGTACAGCTGTTAAGCACATAATTAAGATTCAAGAAGTTTATTGTCATGTACACTGCAAAACACAAATGGTTATGCAGAGAAATGAAATTATTACTTTGCAGGTTCGCTTCACACAACTAAAAGAAAGTAATAGTAAGTAAAACAGTGCTTTGTAGATTTTGTAGCGTATATGAGGGTGTAAAGAATTTAAAGTGCAAGTTTTTGAAACACTGTCACAGTGATTATATACAGAGTGCAGTATTAAGGTGTATATGTAAAGATATGTCTAAAAATTGCAACAACAAAAAATACCCAGTGGAAATCTAAATTTTTGTGTTACACCACACTTACAAAACGCTGACCACCATTGTAGCTGATTTGTTCATAAGCAGGACAAAAGGACTTTAAAGCCTAAATTAACTATATATTATAAAATAATATGCAGGAATAAAGTTATACATAAAATCTAATTATTGCATTAATACAGTAAAGCAGTAAAACCCAGACAATTTAACAACATTTCATAATAATCAATGAAATCAATAAATGTGAAAGAGAAACAGAAGAGCAAGTCCAATAAACCACAGTGTTAAACAGTGATTCTTGAAATAAGGGACAAAACGTGTCCGCCAGACAAAACCCAATTTTGGGGTTAAAAATATGCATACAAGTATTAACCCAACTGACTAAAAGACAAACCAAGGTAATTTTTATACAACAAAAGTATGATTTTGCATTTTTATACATATATATTTATTTTAAATGGTACAATAGATCACCAGTACCTTAAAACTCCATTGTCCAGAAGCAGGTGTGATAATATTAAAATACAGAATTTTTTTTTAAAGTAATGTAAAATTAAACATCATGGCTCTCGTCACTAAGTATTTAAGTCAATATCTTATATAGTATCAAAATATGCAATTGAAAATTTATTTTTACATATTTTTTAAGTGATTAAAATCGTGTCCAGAGTTTTTGTGAACACCATCAGATTTTTTTAAAAGTACAAAAAAATCAGGAATTATTGTGGGTAGCTTACACTCTGAGGACCCCTTTACCACTTTACCACAGATGTGTCGAATATTATCGAATTTGTCTTATCTTGAATCTCATTGTTTATGTATACTTTATTAATCCTGTAGGAAACTGCTTAGTCCTCTGCATTTAACCCATTCACTCAGTGATGCAGTGGGCAGCTACCAATCCAGGATAGCCTCTGTTCGTTGGATCTGAACGCCCAACCTTCCGATCATGTGGCATCTACTGCTATCTCTGCCCCGAGAGCTGGTCTTTAAGTACTGATGTATGAATCCTGCTTCCAGGCCCAAACTACTCTGTGTTTATTAAGCCTGTTGTGTTGTTAAAATGTTTTAATGCTTTTTATTGTGTTCTATTTAATCTGAACAAGCCCCTAAAAACAGTCAGTGATCACTGTCGGCACAATAATCAGAAACCCTTGCATTACCTTTTATCGAGTGGAAAAAAAGTTAGCGTTCATCCTTCAGCTTCACTGTGTTTATGTTATGCTAACATAGCTGTGTCGCTACTGATCACGTAGCACATCATTATATACCAGCTAGCCCAACTTCAGTAACCTGACAAAAGTCACTGCTGTTTAGTTTTCTGTCTCCATTTATGTTGGAATGTAGGAGGAAACCAGCGAGCTAACTTCTAACTCAGCCACACTGATCCTTTTATTAAAGATGAAAGAATTTAGACAGTTTGTAACTCTCAGTGATGCCGCAGAGTTCCTTTGACTTTGGGATCTGCAGCGGAGTTTGGACCTGGAAACAGTTAATGACGTCAGACTTAAAGACTGGATAGCATCTCTGTTGCTTAATACAATTGTGTTGTGAATATTCATCCTTAATCTGTATAAATGGTTCAGAAAAATTATAGTAATTACATAATGGTACATTTCAGGCTAGAATGCCAAAGGGGAAGCTGTCAGTAGAGGAATGAAAGAAAAGGAACAGGGAGTATCAAAAAAGGAGAAAAAAATTAACAGCCAGCCTGAGTTGAAGAAAGAGTTCCTCATAAAGGAAAGGGAAAGATGGAGAACTAGAATGAAAGAGGGAAAAATAAAGAACATCAGTGATCTGAAAGAAAGAGAAAAAAGGCAGAAGCGAAGGTTTTGGAAACAAGCACAGAGAGACTCGAGACATCGCAGGAAAAAAGGAGAGAAAGTACAGCGGGGTATAAACACACAACCACAGAGTAATTTAGACATTAATTCTGAGGAATCGAGGAGTAGTAGCTACTTGCTGGTGAACTATTAAGATGTAGAACTTGACATGTGCAAAAACAGAGTTGTTATGAAGCGTCTTGTGATATTACATAGTTGTTAAACTTTAATGGTCATTTTGACAGTAATAATATCTTGGGTCCCCACCGTCAGCACCTTCTCAACTCCATAATATGGATTTTCTTGTTTATTTTTCTCTTTTGAAGAACCACATATTTTCCCCCTCTCATGATCTTCCAATAAAAATCTGTAATTTTCTCAATAAATGTGTCATTTGCATGCTTCTAAATATGATTGTTTCTTTTAGAGATTAAATACGAGCTTCTGAAAATATGTATGACTGTAACGCTAATAATAAAAAGCCAAAACAATCTTACTTTTAAACATAGTATAATTAGTTTGAAAACATATGTGCATAAACAATAGAACAGTGCTCACAGTCAAAATAGCTGAAACAACTTAATTTAAAATATATATTTTTGCATTTGTTTGTCTCTGATGGTGTGGACAAAAACCTTGCACTTCTCCAGCAAAAACATACATTTTTAAAAATGTTACACCTGGGAGATTGTACCAAAACATGGTGAAACACCCAAAACTTTGTGTAACAATCATATGTAAATATGTTTTTGAAAAATCAAAAAATATATTTTAGAAAATTAAAACCTGTTTGGTCTCTAATCTCAGGAATCACTGTAAAATAAAATAGAGTGATAAAACAAAGTTATTCATATGCAGATGAAGACATGAGGAAATGAAAAACGTATCAAAGGCTAGAAAATAAAAAAAGGTAACCTACAAAAACTCTAAAGTCTGAAGTCTGCAGAGAAATGAACCTCCAGTTGGTTCCAGATCAACAACGTCAGCGTGAAGGTTCCTGCTGGGCTGACTTTGGTCAGGATGAGATGGTCCATCGTGAAGGTGAACGCAGACTTTATTCATGGCTGCATTTGCTACATCAACAGCTAATCACTTCCTGTTATTGGCAGTCAGTGTTTGCATTGATCCACGGAACAGACCCCCATCAGAAAGAGCAGATAGTTCAGCATCTTCCGACCGCTGTGCACCATGGGAGTTTAACGACGTCCTCCTCAGTCACACTGCAGGAGAAAGTGACACCTTCGCACCTCCTGTGTTTACAGCCAACAGCGTGAGGACAGGTGAGCATCCAGGTGCGTCTCAGGTTACCTTGGGGAACGTTCGTCCTGTTTGGATCAAACACTCTCTGCTTGTTGTCTGTTTCCATCGCCTCATTAACTCCAACTACACACCAGGTAGAAAGGACATAAGGATGGAGGACAGGTTGTGGTCGAGTGGTCCTTTTTTCTCGGGAAGGTTCCTACCTGAGTGAAGTGACCCTGAAGTATCTGCAGACATAATAAGATCCGGGCTTCACCTCTGCCTTTTTAATTCCTCTAGCAGAGGAATTTAAAAAGAAGCGTGCTTTCTGAAAGGAAACGAGATTGGAAACGAGACTGTTCATAGAAACAAACCTTCAAAAAGGGCCTAAATTCCTGCTTTGGGGGACTCTGATATTTTTGTTAAAAGCACAGCTGAAACACTGTTAACATGACTTCATTAACATGTATGAAACCAAATAAACCAACTGCTCTCATATTGTGGGGGATAGCTCTGTGTGGGTGAGTGAGCTCTTCTGAATGAGTGACAGAAATGGACTGTTTCTGAGATTTAAGATCTGGTAATAAAGTCTTATGTTGACTGCGCTGTAGTCTCTTCACACCTGACTGATGTCAGCAACATCCAGCCGCACATAATGAAACAGAGTGTGTGAAAGCAGCTGGACCTTCTCAGCACCACGCTTCTCTTTTCCTGTGATATCTTTACGTCATCGCGTTCAACATCAGGAAACTGAATTACAGACAGGAAGGATTTCTTTCACTATCCCTTCCTGGTATGTCTTTCATGTCTTTTCTGTGTTTTTAACTGCGTTCTCTGTCTTCGTCTGTAGGTCTTGCAGGTTTGGTTGTACCCATGTTGCCGTCTCGCCTCCATCTATCCTCTGTGTTGTTTACTAACAGCCAGCTGATCACACAGTTGATTATCTGATCAGGACGACTTCAAACGCTCCAACAACTTCACCTGGTCAGGTGACTGTGCTCAAACCACATTGACGCGGGAAACCTGTTAGAATAATATTTTCTAAGTATGAAAAATACCTATTTATGTTAGAAACAGAGCAGGTAATGTCTCCAACACGTGTCACATGAAACGCCCTTCCTGTTGGAATTCATTCAATTCTACATTCGGACTGTAAATGTGGGACAGTTTCATACCACACAAACGGATCATATTTTCATGAGTGTTTCAGGGGAGACAAGGGAGAATAAAAATGAACAAACATTAATGAACCTAAACACGAAAATCAAACAGGTAATAACAATAAAAATACTGACTGATTGATTGATGGTTTATTTCGAGGATTTGTGTACATATATACAAAACAGAGCACGGTGGTCAAAAAGGAGTGGGACATGTAGTCCCACCCCATTCATATGTTTAAAGCTCAGTCATGTGGTTGTGCTGCTCCTTCCTGACTATTTAAAACACTGTTTAAGAACAATAATGTAGCTTAATACTGCTCTCATCCCTGTACTGCATGAAAACACAAGCTTATACACTGATTTAAATTTGTGGATATTTGGACGATGCTTGTGCTGAGCCCCTAACCCACTCAACAATATAACCCCACACGTAGACACACACAAACCTTTCCTAGTAGTCCTTACCACGTGCACTTTAAAATTTTCAGTCCCCTTCATACTGTAGCCCCCATCTCTGTGGATGAAAAGATTTAGACTGGCAATAGATTACTTTGAGCTCTAAACAGTATCTGTGCTTTACTGTAATTAACCAGGTCATGAAGTTTTAATTTAACTGTAAAAATGAGAACTGCACCTTTTGTAGTATGAAAAGTGAATTTAGTGTATTTTTATAATTATTTCAGTGCAAGATATGGAAGATTTAGAGAACAATAAAGAGCATAGAGTGAATTTTGTTCATGACTGAGATACTTTTGGACACTTTGTATTGCACATGTCTGATTTTATTGTCAAGTATCAGTCTTTTTAGTAAAGGAGAGTTTAATCTCCTTTACTATTTCAGTTTTGTTATTTGACCTCCCAGTGTTAATTCTGCGCTCCCTCGGTTCTGTGTCATCCCTGCCTGTGTATCCCCTCTAGTGTAGTCATGTCTCTGTGTAAAGCCCACGTCTCTGGGTCTGTGTCTTCGCATGTGTTTTGAGTTTCCTGTTTTATTGTGAAAGCCTGTGTCTTATGTGTTCAGTTTGCGTTTCCCCTGTCTCGTCTTGTCGATCACAATCAGCCTTGCCTCCCTCCTGTGTGTAGTTTCCTCGTTCCCTTCTGTGTATTTATAGTGTGTGTTCACTCATGTTCGTCGCTATAGTCCATCTGTGTTTCTTCCCTGCGTTTTCTCCTAGAGTCACCTGTTCAGGTTCGTTTTGTTAGTCATTCCCAGTTTAGGTCACCTGTAAGTTTTGTTTTTGCTCGCTGTGTTTCTGTTTGTGCCGCCGGTGTGCAAATAAAGCTCCCGTCCAAGCCAGTGTCAATTCAATTCAATTCAATTTTATTTATATAGTGCCAAATCACAACAAAAGTCGCCTCAAGGCGCTTCATAGATACAGAGAAAAATCCAACAATCATATGACCCCCTATGAGCAAGCACTTTGGCGACAGTGGGAAGGAAAAACTCCCTTTTAACAGTGAAGAAACCTCCGGCAGAACCAGGCTCAGGGAGGGGCGGGGCCATCTGCTGCGACCGGTTGGGGTGCCAGCATCTGGGTCCTCTCTCACACCCTCCACACGTCTGCAGCCGTGACAGTTCAACTGTTTTAGTAGAATTTTAGTTTTTTAATTTGATAACATTTCCATAAAGATTGCTTTTCTTTTCTCACACAGCTTGTAGCCCTTTGATTAAATATGGACCATTTTTATATTTATTATTTGTATTAATCATTTGAACTAGGTCATTTTTATTGTGTAATAATTTAAATAGCTCTATAAATTTATTGTAGGCTCTATCCACGTCTGTCTCTCTATAGACCTCGTCCTAGTCTGAAAGTATTAAATTGTCTCATGATGCTGTAATTGTTCCTTCTGCTTGTTTATAAACAGCTTGTATACATTTTGGCCTCATTAGTTTCATGCCTACGCCTCCACTAAAACAATTAATATAATTTATTAGTATAGCACTACTGAACTGTGTCTAATGACATTTGTAAAGATGTTGTCTATTAAAGTTGCACAGTATGAAATTATTCTCATGGGTTTTTTGGAAATAAGATTAAACTAAAGATCGTGTTTAAAAACCTTGGGTTGGTTTGTGTTCCCCTGGTACCAGACCCACCTGGCCTTTTTGACGGCCACGTCTGTCCCATGTACCTGAAACATAAGAACTCAGACTTTATATCTGATTTAGTTCTCAGCTCAGATAAAATAATTATTGTGGGTGATTTTAACATCCATGTAGATGCTAAAAATGACAGCCTCAACATGGCATTTAATCTGTTATTAGACTCAATTGGTTTCTCTCAAAATGTAAAAGAACCCACCCACCACTTTAATCACACTCTAGATCTTGTTTTAACATATGGCATAGAAACTGAACATTTAACAGTGTTTCCTGAAAACCCTCTCCTGTCTGATCATTTCCTGATAACATTTACTTTTACAATAATTGATTACACAGCGGTGAAGAGTAGACTTTATCAAAGTAGATGTCTTTCTGAAAGTGCTGTAACTAAGTTTAAGAATATAATCCACCCACTGTTATCATCTTCAATGCCCTGTACCAACATAGAGCAGAGCAGCTATCTGAACGCTGCTCCAACAGAGGTCGATTATCTTGTTAATAATTTCACCTCCTCACTACGTACGACTCTGGATACTGTAGCTCCTGTGAAAACTAAGGCCTCAAATCAGAAGTATCTGACTCCGTGGTATAATTCTCAAACACGTAGCCTAAAGCAGATGACTCGTAATCTGGAGAGGAAATGGCGTGTCACAAATCTAGAGGATCATCATTTAGCCTGGAGAAATAGTTTGCTGCTTTATAAGAAAGCCCTCCACAGAGCAAGAACATCTTACTATTCGTCACTGATTGAAGTAAATAAGAACAACCCCAGGTTTCTCTTCAGCACTGTAGCCAGGCATGCCCGGATCAACAAGGTCCGCGTCAGGTGTTGAGGAACCAGGGCACCCTGACGAAAAGTGGGCTACTGGAACAAGAAGGCATCGGTGGGCAAGGGACGAAAACAGGGCGTTGTTGGAATGCTACTACGCAAGTAACCCCGGCGGAAGGGGCTACATGAATAGGATGAGGGACCTATGGATTCTTCGATACCCAACATCCACAATGACGGCGAAACAACTAGTAGCTCAGTGTTCCAACATTCGAAAGAAGAGACTGCTCTCACAGCTAGAGATTGACGAGGTACAACACAAATGCTACGGCAAGGAGGAGTCAGGACGCCAGGTCAGGGGGGAGATATCATCACCCCCACCCGAGATTGGGTACATAGCCCCAAGTGCGATAGGAGAAGGATCGTTGAGTGCGAGAGGAACTGACCTGAAAAATAGGATCATGGCCAAGCTTGAAACCTGGATCCCCCGTAGCCGGTTACCAAGATTACGTGAAGTACCCTCAGAAGGTCTGCTAGATGATGTTAATGCAGCACTACGGACAATACCTACAACCACGGTTACCGACACTAACAAGCTGATCTACAATACGGCAGCAGTGATCAGTGAGATGCTTGGCTACAAGTTGAACAGCCACAAGGGGCAGTACCCTCCATGGAGAAGGAGGCTAGAGGGCAAGATCAAAGTAGCACGGAGGGAGGTTAGCCAACTAACGGAGTTGCAGAAAGGTGCGACAAATAAGGTGCCTAAGAAATACAGCAAGCTGTCCATACCTGAGGCCTTGGAAACTGCCAAGCAAAGACTCACAGCCTTGGCCAGCCGCTTGAGGAGGTACACCAGAGAGATAGAAGGCAGGAGAATAAACCAGCTGTTCTCCACAGAACCAGCAAAGGTGTACTCTCAGTGGCAAGGGAACAATAAGAGAACAGCACCACCAAGGCTGGAGACAGAACAATACTGGAAGAGCATATGGGAGAAGGATGCAACCCATAACGGCAATGCTCAGTGGCTAGAGGATCTGAGGGCAGACCACAGCGACCTCCCTGAACAGGGTCCAGTAACCATCACAGTGGCAGATATCCAAGAAAGGGTCTCCAGTATGAAGAGTTGGACAGCACCAGGGCCCGACATGGTTCACACCTACTGGCTGAAGAAGCTGACTGCACTCCACGAGCGTCTGGCAGCACAAATGAACCAGCTGCTAGTTAACGAAAGACACCCGGAATGGCTAACTGAAGGCCGGACGATCCTGATCCCCAAGGACCCCAAGAAGGGACCGGTCCCCTCCAACTACCGACCAATAACCTGCCTCAGTACTACATGGAAGCTCCTGTCAGGTATCATATCGGCTAAGATGAACAGGCACATGGGTCAATACATGAGCGGGACACAGAAAGGAATTGGCAAGAATACCAGAGGTGCAAAACACCAGCTACTGGTAGACAGAACAATCAGCCGAGACTGCAAGACCAGACTGACCAACCTGTGCACTGCCTGGATTGATTACAAGAAGGCCTATGACTCAATGCCCCACAGCTGGATACTGGAATGCCTAGAATTGTACAAGATCAATGGGACCCTAAGAGCCTTCATCAGGAACTCAATGGGGATGTGGCGTACAACACTAGAGGCCAACTCCAAGCCCATAGCACAAGTTACCATCAAGTGCGGGATCTACCAAGGAGATGCTCTGTCCCCACTGCTGTTCTGCATAGGCCTGAACCCCCTCAGTGAGATCATTAACAAGACTGGCTACGGATACCGACTACGGAACGGAGCAGTTGTCAGCCACCTCCTGTACATGGATGACATCAAGCTGTATGCCAAGAGTGAACGAGACATCGATTCACTGATCCACACTACCAGGCTATACAGCAATGACATTGGAATGTCGTTCGGACTGGAGAAGTGTAGTCGGATGGTAACAAAGAGAGGGAAGGTAGTCAGAACTGAGGGGATTGAACTACCAGAAGGCAACATTGCAGACATAGAGGACAGTTACAAGTACCTGGGGATCCCGCAGGCAAATGGGAACCATGAAGAGGCCGCTAGAAAGGCTGCAACCACCAAGTACCTGCAGAGGGTCAGGCAAGTCCTGAGGAGTCCGCTGAATAGTAAGAACAAGATCCGGGCCATCAACACATACGCCCTGCCCGTGATCAGATACCCTGCTGGGGTAATAAGCTGGCCAAAGGAGGAGATAGAAACCACTGACATAAAGACAAGAAAGCTCCTTACCATGCATGGAGGGTTTCACCCCAAGTCCAGCACCCTGAGGCTGTACGATAAGCGGAAGGAAGGGGGCCGGGGACTGGTGAGTGTCAGCACCACAGTCCAGGATGAGACAAGGAACATCCAAGAATACATTGGGAAGATGGCCCCAACTGACCGAGTGCTCAGTGAATACCTCAGGCAGCAGAAACCCAAGAAAGAGGAGGGAGACGAGGAACCATCATGGAAGGACAGGCCCCTGCACGGTATGTACCACCGGCAGATAGAGGAGGTGGCTGATATCCAGAAATCCTACCAGTGGCTGGACAAAGCTGGACTGAAAGACAGCACAGAGGCACTAATCATGGCAGCACAAGAACAAGCTCTGAGCACAAGATCCATAGAGGCTGGGGTCTATCACACCAGGCAAGACCCCAGGTGCAGGCTGTGTAAAGATGCCCCAGAGACAATCCAGCACATAACAGCAGGGTGCAAGATGCTAGCAGGCAAGGCATACATGGAACGCCATAACCAAGTGGCCGGCATAGTGTACAGGAACATCTGTGCTGAGTACAACCTGGAAGTCCCGAGGTCAAAATGGGAGATGCCCCCAAGGGTGGTGGAGAATGACCGAGCTAAGATCCTGTGGGACTTCCAGATACAGACGGACAAAATGGTGGTGGCTAACCAACCGGACATAGTGGTGGTAGACAAACAAAAGAAGGCGGCCGTAGTGATCGATGTAGCGGTTCCCAATGACAGCAATATCAGGAAGAAGGAACACGAGAAGCTGGAGAAATACCAAGGGCTCAGAGAAGAGCTCGAGAGGATGTGGAGGGTGAAGGTAACGGTGGTCCCCGTGGTAATCGGAGCACTAGGTGCGGTGACTCCCAAGCTAGGCGAGTGGCTCCAGCAGATCCCGGGAATAACATCGGAGATCTCTGTCCAGAAGAGCGCAGTCCTGGGAACAGCTAAGATACTGCGCAGGACCCTCAAGCTCCCAGGCCTCTGGTAGAGGACCCGAGCTTGAAGGATAAAACCGCCCGCAGGGGCGTGCTGGGTGTTTTTATATATATATATATATATATTCACACACACACATATATATAAATACAGAGACAATATAAATAAAATATACCAAGGGGATAAATAGAATAAATAGGAATAAAAAATAAAAATACAAGTGAATTGCACATTTCAAGTATTGAGGTCTATTGCACTGTTGACTATTTACAAAAGTATTGCACAAAAGGTATTGCACAGTGAGGTGAAGAGGCACTACAGCTTAGTTGTTCCCCCCTCCTTTGTCCTCCTGTTTCCCCTCCCTCTCCCCTCCAGAGAGGAGTTAAACAGTCTGATGGCGTGTGGGACAAAGGAGTTTTTAAGTCTGTTAGTTCTTGTCTTTGGGAGAAGCAACCTGTCACTGACTCTTCTGGTTGTTAATGGCCGTGTGCAGAGGATGCCTGGCATTGTCCATAATGTCCATCAGTTTCTTTAATGTCCTTTTCTCTGCCACTGTCACCAGAGTGTCCAGCTTCATGCAAACCACAGAGCCAGCCTTCCTGATCAGTTTCTCCAGCCTGGATGAGTCCTTCTTTGCTGTGCTGCTCCCCCAGCACACCACAGCATAGAAAAGTACTCCAGCAACCACCGACTGGTAAAACATCCTCAGGAGCTTCCTGCAGATGTTAAAAGACCTCAGCCTCCTGAGGAAGTACAGTCGGCTTTGGGCTTTTTTATACAGGTGCTCTGTGTTGCATGACCAGTCCAGTTTATTGTCCACCCACAGCCCGAGGTACTTGTACTTGTTAACCACCTCCACCTCCTCCCCCTCTATCTGAACCGGCAGTGGACCTGCTCTAGACCTCCCGAAGTCCACAACCAGTTCCTTAGTCTTTGAGGTGTTGAGTTGCAGTAACTAGTAATGACTTCATGAACTTCTTCACAAATAAAATTTTTATCATTAGAGAAAAAATTACCAATAATCATCCCACAGATGTAATATTATCTACAGCTACTCTTAGTACCATTGATGTTAAGTTAGACTCTTTTTCTCTAATTGATCTTTCTGAGTTAACGTCAATACTTACTTCCTCCAAACCATCAACGTGTCTTTTAGACCCCATTCCTACAAAACTGTTCAAAGAAGTCCTGCCATTAATTAATTCTTCGATCTTAAATATGATCAACCTATCTCTAATGATCGGCTATGTACCACAGGCCTTCAAGCTGGCTGTAGTTAAACCTTTACTCAAAAAGCATCTCTAGACCCAGCAGTCTTAGCTAATTATAGGCCAATCTCCAACCTTCCTTTCATATCAAAAATCCTTGAAAGAGTAGTTGTCAAACAGCTAACAGATCATCTGCAGAGGAATGGTTTATTTGAAGAGTTTCAGTCAGGTTTCAGAGCTCATCACAGCACAGAAACAGCTTTAGTGAAGGTTACAAATGATCTTCTTATGGCCTCTGACAGTGGACTCATCTCTGTGCTTGTCCTGCTAGACCTTAGCGCAGCATTCGATACTGTTGACCATAATATCCTATTAGAGCGATTAGAACATGCTGTAGGTATTACAGGTACTGCGCTGCAGTGGTTTGTATCATATCTATCTAATAGACTCCAATTTGTGCATGTAAATGGAGAGTCCTCTTCACACACTGAGGTTAATTATGGAGTTCCACAGGGTTCAGTGCTAGGACCAATTCTGTTTACATTATACATGCTTCCCTTAGGCAGTATCATTAGAAGACATAGCATACATTTTCACTGCTATGCTGATGACACCCAGCTCTATCTGTCCATGAAGCCAGATGACACACACCAATTAGTTAAATTGCAGGAATGTCTTAAAGACATAAAGACCTGGATGGCTGCTAACTTTCTGCTTCTTAATTCAGATCAAACTGAGGTTATTGTACTCGGCCCTCAAAATCTTAGAAATATGGTATCTAACCAGATTCATACTCTGGATGGCATTACCTTGGCCTCCAGTAACGCTGTGAGGAACCTTGGAGTCATTTTTGACCAGGACATGTCCTTCAACGCATATATTAAACAAATGTGTAAGACTGCTTTCTTCCATTTGCGCGACATCTCTAAAATTAGAAATATCCTGTCTCAGAGTGACGCTGAAAAACTAGTTCAGGAGGGACTATGCGCTTACCTGCTGCTCTCTGGCAGGTAGCTCTATGCCCTCCTGGGTTTTAATTGCACCTTAGAACACACATGCATCAACACTACAATGAGCGGGTGGAGGGAGGCTTGGAGTCTTCTCTCACCCCCATTCTCTGCGGCCTACTGGAGCGGGGGGCTAGGAGGAGTGGGCCGTCCGACTGCGGTCTGGGGCCTCCCTGCTGCGGAGTCGGGGCGGTCTGCCTCTCCCCACCGCAGGGAAAAGGGTAACACCACCTGGGTCTGGGTGCAGTTCCCCCCTCCAGGGGCAAGGGTACCTAGACCCGGTTAGTAGAGTACGCTTGGGGAGTGTGATCGTGTATACATTGTCCCTTTATGTTTGTCTCCACGTCGGTTGAGTGTGAAGTACATATGAGAGCATGAGGGTGGGAATGGATGTTTGTGTCTGTGTGTGCCTGTATGTCTGTGTCTATATGTCAGGTTGGGTATCAGACGCCACCTCTCTGGGGACATCTCGGGCCCTCCAAGGTTTGGAGGCCTATCTCCACCCACCACCACTTCCCCTGCCGGTGGCGGACTCCCTCAGGTATCGGTGCGTTGGTGGTTCTTTGTATCTGGGGGTGGGCGTCCGGGTACACACCGGCTCACTCCTTGGTGGCCGCTTATTGGGGCTCGCTCGGGCCACTTTGGAGGTGGGGTGCCCCCGGCCTCTCGGCCTGGGGCTCGGTCACTCAGGCACGGCTGGCTGCCGGCGGAGCTCACGGGCGCGTCACTGCAACTCCCCCTGGCTTCTGCTCCGCGGCTGCTGAATGAGCTCTCATCTGGGACTCTCCTTAGCTCTTACTGGGACAGTGGCGCGGCTGCCCCTCTGTGGGTCTTCCTTGGTCTCTTGTGTTCTGGGGGCCTCTGGATGTCTGGAGTTTTGATCTCCTCCATACCTGCTTGATACCATAGAGGACAGGGCTGTGGCTCCCCACACTCTCTAGCAGATCATTACATGGAGAAACCTTTGGAATGCAAGCATGCTGATCCACACAGGTATGCACACAGGTGTACACATGGGTATTCACAGATGCGGACTACAGCTTTCTTGGCTGCTGCCTCAAAGCACACTGTGCGCTGTCTATCTTGCGTGCTGCACAATATCGTTTATTATTTAGTAACTATTGATATCTATGACTAGCTAGTTTATTGTGATGGTGCTTTTTTTTATTATTATTATTATGTTGCTCTTTGTTGTTTGCTGTCTCCCCTGTTTTTTTTGTTTTTCTTTCTCTCCATACAGGTGACCCAGGAGTTTTTTTTTTTTTGTTTTTTTTTTCTCTCTTCCCCCCCTTCTCACCGTCTCTTCTCCCCTTTGGTTTTCTTTCTTCCTCTCCCCCTCTTTCTTTCATTCTTTCCCCCTGTCCTATTAAAAAAAAAAAAAAAGGATGACAAAGGATGAACTGAAGCTCCGCCATCACGTGATGTCACATGCTACTGTTTCTGATGTCACTTCCAAAAAAAAAAAAGAAAAAAAAAAGAAAAAAAAGAAAAAAAAGAAAAAAGAAAAACTAGTTCATGCATTTATTACTTCCAGGCTGGACGACTGTAATTCATTATTATCAGGAAGTCCAAAAAACTCACTGAAAAGCCTTCAGTTAATCCAAAATGCTGCAGCAAGAGTACTGACAGGGACTAGAAAGAGAGAGCATATTTCTCCTGTTTTGTCTTCCCATCATTGGCTTCCTGTTAAGTCCAGAATTGAATTCAAAATCCTGCTCCTCACATATAAGGTCTTAAATAATCAGGCCCCATCTTATCTTAATGACCTTGTAGTACCATATCACCCTATTAGAGCACTTCGCTCTCGCTCTGCAGGCCTACTTGTTGTTCCTACAGTATTTAAAAGTAGAATGGGAGGCAGAGCCTTCAGTTTTCAGGCCCCTCTTCTGTGGAACCAGCTTCCAGTTTGGATTCAGGAGACAGACACTATCTCTACTTTCAAGATTAGGCTTAAAACTTTCCTTTTTGCTAAAGCATATAGTTAGGGCTGGACCAGGTGACCCTGAATCCTCCCTTAGTTATGCTGCAATAGATGTAGGCTGCCGGGGGATTCCCATGATGCATTGAGTTTTTCCTTTCCAGTCACCTTTCTCACTCACTATGTATTAACAGACCTCTCTGCATTGAATCATATCTGTTATTAACCTCTGTCTCTCTTTCACAGCATGTCTTTATCCTGTCTTCCTTCTCTCACCCCAACCAATCACAGCAGATGGCCCCGCCCCTCCCTGAGCCTGGTTCTGCCGGAGGTTTCTTCCTGTTAAAAGGGAGTTTTTCCTTCCCACTGTTGCCAAAGTGCTTGCTCATAGGGGGTCATGTGATTGTTGGGTTTTTCTCTGTATCTATGAAGTGCCTTGAGGCAACTTATGTTGTGATTTGGCGCTATATAAATAAAATTGAATTGAATTGAATCTTTGAAAATGTTCATATCCAGGTGCTCCATAAATGCAACTCAGAATCATATTCTGTCTTTTGTCCATTATAATTTTAGTTGTTAAACATAGAGTGCCCCCCCCCCCCCCCCAACCACCACCACAATGTTTTGTTTTCATTACTGTTCTGGATTTACATCTCATGTGTCTCATGTCATTAATCCAGGTTTCTGAGATGGCTATAATCCTAAACAGGGTCTTAAAAATCTTTAATATGATCAAAGTTGGCATAAAGACTTTTACTTTTTGACAGCATCTGATCTGTATTTGTAATTTCATTTAGCTGCTTTTCCTAGTAATAAATACAGCTGTTGTTGATATGATTGAAAAAGTCTCAATAGATATCACCCAGAACATCTTGTGGTCACTGACAATGGGTCCAAAAAATTTCCAGTTCTCATAATGCATTTGTTTTCATGTCTTCACTATTAATGAGAGAGGATAATTAGAGCTGAATCCTGAAGTATGTCAGTGAACGCACATGAAATTATTCATATTGAGTTGTACTTTTACTGGGACCTGTCCAGTTCATGTTCATCTTCTTCTGGTATCCATTTATTTGATGTATATCTTACAGTTTTATGTTCATGCTGCTTGGATCCTGTTCTTGTTTGTTTTTCTTGTGATGTCAGCTTTTTTTTTTGTAAGATGGGCGTTGATGAGTATGTTAGTCTCGTTCAGTTTTCTCCCTTGCTTTAGTACAGCATTTTCTGCTTTCTGTTCAAAAACCCTCAGGCTTTGTTTTTCTTCATGGGTTAGAGGGTGGCCTATTTAGCTCTATAATCCCTTCAGTGGAGTCTGACTCCGACTCTGTGGGCTCCCCCACTGAAGCCACTGCTCTGTCATATGTGTTGATGTCCAAACCAGTAATTATTACATCATTTATCCTGGAGTATTGTCCCATGTTGGCTACCCGAGTGGCCACCTGTCCTCAGACATCCTGGTGAACTTCTATCGTTGCACCATCGAGAGCATCCTGACCAACTGTATAACCGTCTGGTACGGGAACTGCTCTGCCTCGGACCGGAAGGCGTTGCAGAGGGTCATGAAAACTGCCCAGCGCATCGCCGGAGCACCACTTCCTGCCATAAAGGACATCTACAGGAAGCGGTGTCTGAAAAGGGCTGGGAAAATCATCAAAGACCCCAGTCACCCATCACATGGACTCTTCACCCTCCTGCCCTCTGGGAGGCGCTACAGGAGCCTCCGGACTCAGACCACCAGGTACCGGAACAGCTTCTTCCCCACAGCTGTCAGACTCCTGAACTCTGCCTCCTGACATCTGACCCACGTTAACACATGGACTGAACATACACACACTCACAATGGACAACTGTACCCTCAAACACACAATAATAACATGGACTGAACCACCACTCACAACCACTAGCACTTTATATAGCCTCTGTAGGAATTATATCTCACTTATCTTAACTGAACTACTGTATAGCTCTGTGTAAATAATCATTCTGTACATTTGATAATTTTTAATCCTACAACTGTTTACAACTTGCATAGTTCCCATTTCTGTATAACTGTATATCTCAGATTCTGTAAAGTTCTTTATTTCATATTCTGTATAGTTTTTCATATTTATATCCTGTTCATAGCCTGTACATAGCTTGTACTCACTACAGCCTGTACATACTTATAGTTATAGAATATTCACAACATACTTCATACCGTGTACATTATAACATACCATAATAGACCCATTTCTGTAATATACTCACATATCTATATTATTGCTAATATATATTGTAATATATCTATATCACTAAAGCACTTCTGGATGGATGCAAACTGCATTTCGTTGCCCTGTACCTGTGCATGTGCAATGACAATAAAGTTGAATTCTGTTCTATTCTACAGGGAGTGCAGAATCATTAGGCAAGTTGTATTTTTGAGGAATAATTTTATTATTGAACAACAACCATGTTCTCAATGAACCCAAAAAACTCATTAATATCAAAGCTGAATGTTTTTGGAAGTAGTTTTTAGTTTGTTTTTAGTTTTAGCTACTTTAGGGGGATATCTGTGTGTGCAGGTGACTATTACTGTGCATAATTATTAGGCAACTTAACAAAAAACAAATATATACCCATTTCAATTATTTCTTTTTACCAGTGAAACCAATATAACATCTCCACATTCACAAATATACATTTCTGACATTCAAAAACAAAACAAAAACAAATCAGCGACCAATATAGCCACCTTTAATTTCCCCCAGGGATCAATAAAGTATTCTGATTCTGATTCTGATTTCTTTGCAAGGACACTCAAAAGCCTGCCATCCATGGATTCTGTCAGTGTTTTGATCTGTTCACCATCAACATTGCGTGCAGCAGCAACCACAGCCTCCCAGACACTGTTCAGAGAGGTGTACTGTTTTCCCTCCTCATAAATCTCACATTTGATGATCGACCACAGGTTCTCAATGGGGTTCAGATCAGGTGAACAAGGTGGCCATGTCATTAGTTTTTCTTCTTTTATACCCTTTCTTGTCAGCCACGCTGTGGAATACTTGGACGCGTGTGATGGAGCATTGTCCTGCATGAAAATCATGTTTTTCTTGAAGGATGCAGACTTCTTCCTGTACCACTGCTTGAAGAAGGTGTCTTCCAGAAACTGGCAGTAGGACTGGGAGTTGAGCTTGACTCCATCCTCAACCCGAAAAGGCCCCACAAGCTCATCTTTGATGATACCAGCCCAAACCAGTACTCCACCTCCACCTTGCTGGCGTCTGAGTGGCACTGGAGCTCTCTGCCCTTTACCAATCCAGCCACGGGCCCATCCATCTGGCCCATCAAGACTCACTCTCATTTCATCAGTCCATAAAACCTTAGAAAAACCAGTCTTGAGATATTTCTTGGCCCAGTCTTGACGTTTCAGCTTGTGTGTCTTGTTCAGTGGTGGTCGTCTTTCAGCCTTTCTTACCTTGGCCATGTCTCTGAGTATTGCACACCTTGTGCTTTTGGGCACTCCAGTGATGTTGCAGCTCTGAAATATGGCCAAACTGGTGGCAAGTGGCATCTTGGCAGCTGCACGCTTGACTTTTCTCAGTTCATGGGCAGTTATTTTGCGCCTTGGTTTTTCCACACGCTTCTTGCGACCCTGTTGACTATTTTGAATGAAACGCTTGATTGTTCGATGATCACGCTTCAGAAGCTTTGCAATTTTGAGACTGCTGCATCCCTCTGCAAGATATCTCACTATTTTTGACTTTTCTGAGCCTGTCAAGTCCTTCTTTTGACCCATTTTGCCAAAGGAAAGGACGTTGCCTAATAATTATGCACACCTGATATAGGGTGTTGATGTCATTAGACCACACCCCTTCTCATTACAGAGATGCACATCACCTAATATGCTTAATTGGTAGTAGGCTTTCGAGCCTATACAGCTTGGAGTAAGACAACATGCATGAAGAGGATGATGTGGACAAAATACTCATTTGCCTAATAATTCTGCACTCCCTGTATTATTTTCCGTTGGTCCTTGGAGGCTGTCGAGATTTCCTGTAAAATCAAGTTAAGTTATCTCTTTATGTCTTCCAGTTTGTCTTCCATGAAAGTGTTTCCATTCTTTGGTCCCATTATGTCCCCAATGCCTAGCCTAGCTAGTTAGAGGTGGAGGTCTGGGCTTGGCCTAGTGGCTGAGCCTCTGATGGCTCAGCTTGGAGGCTAGGCTGCTGGTGGTTGGTACATAAATACATAAATAAACTTACAGATGACATGTTACACACTGGATAAGAAATACAAGAAGAACATGAAAGGTCTGGGGATGTTTAGCTCTAACAGAAAGCTCCAACAATGGTTTGGTGGACACTACAGAGTAGGGGTAGGTTTTGATTATCGATTTATCAATTAAAATCAATTCTAGCTTGGATAACGTAAAATCGATTCATTAAAATCCTAAAACAGTAAATGAGAGCAGGAACACGGATTCTGCACAAAGACGCAAACACAAAGCGAGGACCCGCCGACGCATCAGAATCAGTGAGATGTCGCTTTTCTCACCTGACGGCACGGACACGGTCGGGGCTGAAAGCCGACAGCTCGCTGATTCTGATGTTTCGGCGGGTCCTCGCTTTGTGTTTGCATCCTTTTTGCGCTGATTCAGAAGCTGCAGGTTTTTATCTCTCTCCAAACAATATTGACTGAACCAGCAGCAAAAGAAGATCCAAACTACGCTTCACATCTCGCTTCACATAGACATTGTCATGAATTCACTCTGACTTTTGCTGTTTTGCTTCCACCACGATAAAATCACACTTCTTGCACAGCTCTCTCTCTCTCTGTACTTCAAGAACAGTTTCCCGTCTAAAAATCTGTTTTCTGCATTATTCACTTACTTGTTATGCTTGTCGGCTGCTATTTTTTTTCCTTTTACTTACTTCCGAAAAGAGAACCTCATTTCTGCTGTTCAATACTGAACAAATTTAAACTTTTTAAAATTATGCAAAATTGCGAAACGCGGTGTCTCTAATAAAACCTCTGTAACTTTGCTCTGCTTCACTTCAGCAGCATCAGGTAATGTTCATGTGTTGATTCATGGTTTTCTTTCGTTTTTGATCTACTGCAGAATATTTTTAAGGTCATCTGTTAAAATTCAGGCCAGGAAAGTCACCTTCATGTTTTTCTGTGTTTTATCTTCAGTTACTTTGACACAAAGGCCTCTGCTGTGATGCTCACACCTTTGATAAAGTCTCGGAAAGGTGGGCAGGTAGGGCATTAACAGGGAAAGGGGGGCACAAAGACATACTTTTCTTTCTTATTCTCATTTAAAATGTCTAGCTTTTAATAAATAATTATCTGACTCTTACATCCAAAGTTTCTGATGTAAAATGTATAGAAGTCCATTACTGTATATATTAACTATTAACTCTAATATATACCTTAGTAAGCTATAGTACTTTACTTTGGGAAGGTACCATCTGTGCAGTCTGCAGTTCTATTGAAGAAAGAAGTTGAATCTATTTAATTATTGTAGAAAAATTGTTAATTTCTGTGCATTTTTTTTTTGCACCTGCATTAAATTAAAGTTGATTACGTTAATTAGGCATCACGAGGCGAAGGGTGGGGGGTGGTTCTCTAATATTTTTGCTGGGAGTTGGCAACCCTATTAGTTAGGTTGTTTAATATTTCTGCTAAGTGACCTTTAAAATACCAGAATAGGAAGGATGGTGCAGGTTTAAGTTTATTAGCTCAGTATTGTCTTTTATCTAAGGTGAGATCATTTTTATCTTTTAAAAACGTTGAACAGGGGATTCATGCTTTTATTATATCCCAGCTGGACTATTGTAACTCCTTATATGCTGGAGTTAGCCAGACCTGCCCGGCAAGGCTGCAGCTCGTCTTCTGACACGTACTAAAAGATGTGAACACATTTCCTCGGTGATTGCCTCTCTTCATTGGCTCCCTGTCCGCTTCAGAATTAATTTTAAAATTTTATTGTTGACTTACAAACCCCTGAATGGACAGGCTCCCGGGTATTTGTCTGACCTCTTGCAGACTTATACCCCTCTTAGATCAAGTGATCTTTTGCTTTTAGCTACCAAGGTTGAGGCTGGTTCATAGAGGCGATCGAGCATTTGCAGTCGTAGCACCTAGGCTGTGTAATAATTTACCCCTACACATCAGACAGGCTCCTGCTGTCAATCTTTTTAAATCTAATCTTAAAACGCATTTTTATTTACTGGCTTTTAATACAGCATGAGAGTTATTTGTTAATTAATATTTGGTGTTTGCTATCAATACCTAATAAAATAACTTAGAGTATGTTGTATTCTCGCACAGTTATTTTATTATGTATGTTGTATTCTTGTACAGCACTTTGGTCAACACCCCTGTTGTAATTAAATGTGCTATATAAATAATTAAACTATTAAACTATTAAACTATTGCTGAACTATGAAATATTTTGGCTGCAGTGTAGTTTTTTGCATACAGGTATAACAGAATAGCTTTAGTGTTTTTTGCTTTGTTTGTTTTTTTGTCTTTTTAAACTTGAGTATGAACTTATACAAAATGCAGCAAGATACTGAAAAAAACAGTTTTATTGATTAAAATACACTATATCGGATTCATATCGGTATTGGCAGATATCCAAATTTATGATATCGGTATCGGACATAAAAAAAGTGGTATCGTGCCATCTCTAGCACTGATACGTGATCAGAATTATAATATTTCTGAGTAAGGTAAAATTACCCCAATTCAAATGGAATCGGAATCGAATCGATTCTAGAAATCAGTGACGATACCCAGCCCTACTACAGAGGTATGAAAGCCTACAAAGCAAAGACTTCAAAATAAAAGCCCGAACTCGTAAAACAGAACAGTCAGAGAGAGCACGTTCAGATGAGAATCAGGTGTCTCAGGACAGTCATGTGACCACAGGTGTGTGTGTGTGTGTGTGTGTGTGTGTGTGTGTGTGTGTGTGTGTGTGTGTGTGTGTAAGCTAGCAGCATACCACAGAGGAGCCAGGGTGTTAGCATAGCTGACATTCCTGCTGTGGATCAGTGACGAGGACAAAGCAACAACATCCATCATGTGACGGCAGGTAACACACCTGAGTGTGCTCACAGCTACTTAACACACCTGGATCCATCTGAATTAAGCATTAGAGAGATGCACTGATACGGGGGTCAGATCAGGAGCCTTCCCATTAACAGGTGACTGAGGCTGTGTCCCAATTCAGGGTCTGCACGCTTGAAGTACGCACACTACGCGTACTATGTACGGTGCGTACTATAAGTACGAGAAGTGCGGAAGTGAGAGGCTTGTGAAATGGGACGGTATATATATATATATATATATATATATATATATATATATATATATATATATATATGTGTGTGTGTGTGTGTGTGTGTATATATATATATATATGTGTGTGTGTGTGTGTGTGTGTATATATATATATATATATATATATATATATGTGTGTAAATATATATATATATATATATATATATACAAAGTCTACAAACACATAGCATCCTTACAGAATATGATGTAACACTATACAGGGAGTGCAGAATTATTAGGCAAATGAGTATTTTGTCCACATCATCCTCTTCATGCATGTTGTCTTACTCCAAGCTGTATAGGCTCGAAAGCCTACTACCAATTAAGCATATTAGGTGATGTGCATCTCTGTAATGAGAAGGGGTGTGGTCTAATGACATCAACACCCTATATCAGGTGTGCATAATTATTAGGCAGCGTCCTCTCCTTTGGCAAAATGGGTCAAAAGAAGGACTTGACGGGCTCAGAAAAGTCAAAAATAGTGAGATATCTTGCAGAGGGATGCAGCAGTCTCAAAATTGCAAAGCTTCTGAAGCGTGATCATCGAACAATCAAGCGTTTCATTCAAAATAGTCAACAGGGTCGCAAGAAGCGTGTGGAAAAACCAAGGCGCAAAATAACTGCCCACGAACTGAGAAAAGTCAAGCGTGCAGCTGCCAAGATGCCACTTGCCACCAGTTTGGCCACATTTCAGAGCTGCAACATCACTGGAGTGCCCAAAAGCACAAGGTGTGCAATACTCAGAGACATGGCCAAGGTAAGAAAGGCTGAAAGACGACCACCACTGAACAAGACACACAAGCTGAAACGTCAAGACTGGGCCAAGAAATATCTCAAGACTGGTTTTTCTAAGGTTTTATGGACTGATGAAATGAGAGTGAGTCTTGATGGGCCAGATGGATGGGCCCGTGGCTGGATTGGTAAAGGGCAGAGAGCTCCAGCCCGACTCAGACGCCAGCAAGGTGGAGGTGGAGTACTGGTTTGGGCTGGTATCATCAAAGATGAGCTTGTGGGGCCTTTTCGGGTTGAGAATGGAGTCAAGCTCAACTCCCAGTCCTACTGCCAGTTTCTGGAAGACACCTTCAAGCAGTGGTACAGGAAAAAGTCTGCATTGGAGTCTTCTCTCACCCCCATTCTCTGCGGCCTGCTGGAGCGGGGGGGCTAGGAGGAGTTGGCCGTCCGACTGCGGTCTGGAGTGTGGGGCCTCCCTGCTGCTGCGGAGTCGGGGCGGTCTGCCTCTCCCCACCGCAGGGAAAAGGGTAACACCAACTGGGTCTGGGTGCAGTTCCCCCCTCCAGGGGCAAGGGTACCTAGACCCGGTTCGTAGAGTACGCTTGGGGAGTGTGATCGTGTGTACAGTGTCTCTTTATGTCTGTCTCCACGTTGGTTGAGTGTGGAGTAAGTGCATATGAGAGCATGAGGGTGGGAATGGATGTTTGTGTCTGTGTGTGCCTGTATGTCTGTGTCTATATGTCAGGTTGGGTATCAGACGCCACCTCTCTGTGGACATCTCAGGCCCTCCAAGGTTTGGAGGCCTATCTCCCCCACCACCACTTCCCCTGCCAGTGGCGGACCCCCTCAGACATCGGTGCGTTGGTGGTTCTTTGTGTCTGGGGATGGGCGTCCGGGTACACACCGGCTCACTCCTTGGCGGCCGCTTATCAGGGCCTGGAGCCTGGGGCTCGCTCGGGCCACTTCGGAGGTGGGGTGCCCCCGGCCTCTCGGCCTGGGGCTCGGTCACTCAGGCACAGCTGGCTGCCGGCGGAGCTCACAGGCGCGTCACTGCAACTCCCCCTGGCTTCTGCTCCGCGGCTGCTGAGTGAGCCCTCATCTGGGACTCTCCTCAGCTCTTTCTGGGACAGTGGCGCAGCTGCCCCTCTGTTGGTCTTCCTTGGTCTCTTGTGTTCTGGGGGCCTCTGGATGTCTGGAGTTTTGATCTCCTCCATACCTGCTTCATACCCTGGAGGACGGGGCTGTGGCTCCCCACACTCCCTAGCAGATCGTTACATGGAGAAACCTTTGGAATGCAAGCATGTTGATCCACACAGGTGTACACATGGGTATTCACAGACGCGGACTACAGCTTTCTTGGCTGCTGCCTCATAGCACATTGTGCACTGTCTATCTTGCGTGCTGCACAATATCGTTTATTACTTAGTATCTACTGATATTTACTGCTAGCTAGTTTATTGTGATGGTGCCGTTTTTTTTTTTTTTATGTTGCTCTTTGTTGTTTGCTTTCTCTTCTGTTTTTTTTCTCCATACAGGTGACCCAGGTGTTTTTTTTGTTTTTTTTGTTTTTTTTTTCTTTCTTCCCCCCTTCTCACCGTCTCTTCTCCCCTTTGGTTTTCTTTCTCTCCCTCTCTTTCTTTCATTCTTTCTCCCTGTCCTATCCCCCAGTCATGTCTGTCCCGTTTGTAGGAACTGAAAATAAAATAAATTCATAATTATAATAAAGGTCAATCAAATGGACCAATATGGCAAGGCCATGATGATCCACTTGGTAAAATAAATCCGCTTGGCATCTTTCTTGGCCTTAAGACAACAATTCTGATGGCTAAAGATCCAAACGGGACACAAAAAAAAAAAAAAAAAAAAAGAAAGGAAGAAGTCTGCATCCTTCAAGAAAAACATGATTTTCATGCAGGACAATGCTCCATCACACGCGTCCAAGTACTCCACAGCGTGGCTGGCAAGAAAGGGTATAAAAGAAGGAAAACTAATGACATGGCCACCTTGTTCACATGATCTGAACCCCATTGAGAACCTGTGGTCCATCATCAAATGTGAGATTTATGAGGAGGGAAAACAGTACACCTCTCTGAACAGTGTCTGGGAGGCTGTGGTTGCTGCTGCACACAATGTTGATGGTGAACAGATCAAAACACTGACAGGATCCATGGATGGCAGGCTTTTGAGTGTCCTTGCAAAGAAAGGTGGCTATATTGGTCGCTGATTTGTTTTTGTTTTGTTTTTGAATGTCAGAAATGTATATTTGTGAATGTGGAGATGTTACATTGGTTTCACAGGTGAAAAGAAATAATTGAAATGGGTATATATTTGTTTTTTGTTAAGTTGCCTAATAATTATCCACAGTAATAGTCACGTGCACACACAGATATCCCCCTAAAATAGCTAAAACTAAAAACAAACTAAAAACTACTTCCAAAAACATTCAGCTTTGATATTAATGAGTTTTTTGGGTTCGTTGAGAACATGGTTGTTGTTCAATAATAAAATTATTCCTCAAAAATACAACTTGCCTAATAATTCTGCACTCCCTGTAGATCAACTTACCTCAGAATATATAAAGCATATAAACAATCACAGCAATATGATGCAACAAACACAGCAGTGCTACTAATCCAAAATACTCAAAGCTTCATAGAACTGAAACAAACATTTATTTTTAGCTCCATTCTGCTCCTGATACATACTTTAGGTTTCTGAACATTAAACTTGTTGCTGCCTTTCATAGTGTGTAACTTGAAGGCCCTGAGTACTTTCTCCCACACTGAAAACACTGGGATGATAAAATTATTTGAACATTACCTAATAAGAATGATTCAGGACAGACAATTAGTTATGTTAAACTTTCCTCCCTTCTGCCGTATTTTGCGGCAAAATTATCCACACCCACCGCTGCGCTATGAATTGTGGGATATATGGCATGCACTGGACCACGCCGGCGCATTTGGAGTATGCATTTGAAGTACACTTCGAATTGGGACGGTGGCGGTGACGTAATCGCACTCAAAATGCGTACTTCAAGCGTGCAGACCCTGAATTGGGACACAGCCTCAGAGATCTCAGGTGAGATTCTGAGTCATGTGACCATTTCCTTCCTGTCACTTCCTCTGGCTCCGTTTCAAACTTTATTCAGGTGTTTATAACAAAACAAGGTCAGTGGGTGACAGAAACTGTGGACAGTAGAGGTGAAACACTCTGCCTTCAGGACAGAGTCAGGGGACAAAGTTCGCTTCTTCATGTTTCGTCAGCACATTTCTGTTTACATAAATACTCTTCACAGTAAAAGTACCTGTGACTGAACCGCAAGTACACATACAGTGGGGCAAAAAAGTATTTAGTCAGCCACCGATTGTGCAAGTTCCCCCACCTAAAATGATGACAGAGGTCAGTAATTTGCACCAGAGGTACACTTCAACTGTGAGAGACAGAATGTGAAAAAAAAAATCCATGAATCCACATGGTAGGATTTGTAAAGAATTTATTGGTAAATCAGGGTGGAAAATAAGTATTTGGTCAATAACAAAAATACAACTCAATACTTTGTAACATAACCTTTGTTGGCAATAACAGAGGTCAAACGTTTACTATAGGTCTTTACCAGGTTTGCACACACAGTAGCTGGTATTTTGGCCCATTCCTCCATGCAGATCTTCTCGAGAGCAGTGATGTTTTGGGGCTGTCGCCGAGCAACACGGACTTTCAACTCCCACCACAGATTTTCTATGGGGTTGAGGTCTGGATTTAAAGATGGCGCCGGTGAGGTCGGCTGCCGTCACGACTGCTCCGACCACTTTTTCTTTGTCTTTGTTTTTTAAGTTAGTTTTCAGCGTTTCTAAATCGGCAAAATCACCACCATTGGGTACATTAGGTATGACAGTGACACTCTTGTTTCTATTGGTTTACAATGTACTCACAATTCGAAGTTTTTAACTCCGGATCCGAGCTGGCCGAGTGAGATCTTGAGGGAGAACAAAGGGAAGCGGCGGCGGCCTAGAGGGAAGCGAGCCGGCGTCAGGAACAGGCTGAGAGCTCGTGCACACCTCTGCCTAGCATCCTGCTCGCCAACGTCCAGTCACTGGAGAACAAGCTTGACGACCTCAGGGCCAGGATAAAGTTCCAGAGAGACATTCGGGACTGCAATCTCCTCTGCTTCACCGAGACATGGCTGAACCCAGCGGTGCCGGACCACGCCATCCAGCCGGCCGAGTTCTTCTCGGTTCACTGCATGGACAGGACACGGGACTCGGGGAAGTCAAGGGGAGGCGGCGTGTGTTTAATGGTGAACAACAACTGGTGCAACAGTGCGAACGTTGTTCCTCTCACACGCTCCTGCACACCAAATCTGGAACTACTGTCCATCATGTGTCGTCCTTTTTATCTACCTCGGGAATTTACATCGGTCATTATAAGTGCCGTTTATATTCCACCACAAGCGGACACGGTCACCGCCTTATGCGAGCTGCATGAGGCACTCACACAGCACCAGACACAACACCGGGACGCTGCGCTTATTGTGACGGGGGACTTTAATAGCGCCAACCTCAAACGCGCAGCGCCGAACTTTTATCAACACATCTCCTGCCCCACCAGAGGTGAAAGGACACTGGACCACTGCTACACTACGGTCAAGGACGGCTACAAGGCACAATCCCGCCCTCCTTTTGGCAAATCTGATCACGCCGCCATCTTCCTCATCCCAAAATACAAACAAAGGCTGAAACAGGAAGTTCCGGTTCAGAGGAAGGTCGCGCGCTGGACGGATCAATCAGTGGCCGCGTTACAGGACGCACTCGATGACGCAGACTGGGGCATGTTCAGAAACAGCTCCGATGATGATGTCAACGTGTTTACGGAAGCGGTTGTGGGATTCATCGGGAAACTAGCGGATGATACCATGGAGACAAAGACTATCACAACGTTTCCCAACCAGAAGCCGTGGGTGGATAAAACCATCCGCGACGCTCTGAGATCCCGCACCGCTGCCTACAACACAGGACTCATGACGGGGGACATGGACCCGTACAAAGCCGCGTCATATAACGTGCGGAGGGCGGTGAAAGAGGCAAAGCAGCGCTACGGGAGGAAACTAGAGTCACAACTCCAACAGAGTGACTCTAGGAGCCTGTGGCGGGGACTAAGGACAATAACGGACTATAAAGCACCAACAACCGGTATGACGAACGCGGCCGTGACTCTGGCAGATGAGCTGAACACTTTCTATGCTCGCTTCGAGGCTGCAGCTAAGGACTCCAACAATGCTAGTGTTAGCGGCGCTAACGGCTGCAGACAGGAAGATACTGCCAGCACCGGAAACGTGCTCGTCATCTCCGAGCATGAAGTAAGGAAAGCCTTCAAGAGAGTGAACACCAGGAAAGCAGCAGGACCAGACGGCATCCCAGGTCGTATCCTAAGAGACTGCGCATACCAGCTAGCTCCTGTGTTCACTGAGATATTCAACATCTCTCTATCTCAGTCGGTGATCCCCACATGCTTCAAAGAGTCCATCATTGTTCCTGTCCCGAAGAAACCCCACCCTGCTTCTCTCAATGACTATCGCCCTGTAGCCCTCACCTCAGTAGTGATGAAGTGCTTTGAACGCCTGGTCAGAGACTTCATCATTTCACTACCAGACACACTGGACCGACTACAGTTCGCTTACCCTCCAAATCGTTCCACAGGCGATGCCATCTCTCATCTCCTCCACACATCACTTACTCACTTGGACACTAGAAGGGGGAATTATGTTAAAATGCTCTTCATAGACTACAGCTCTGCATTTAACACCATAATTCCCTCCACACTCACCACCAAGCTGGAGCATCTGGGACTCAGCTCATCTATGTGTCTGTGGATCTCCAACTTCCTAACTGGCAGACCACAGGCAGTAAGGATGGGCGGACATGTCTCAGCCTCCACCACTCTCAGCACTGGAGCCCCCCAGGGGTGTGTTCTGAGCCCCCTGCTGTACTCTTTGTACACATATGACTGTGTGGCCACTACCAGATCCACCACCATCATCAAGTTTGCTGACGACACCGTCGTGGTGGGCCTGATCTCTGATAACAACGAGACGGCCTACCTGAAGGAGATTAGGAATCTGGAGAACTGGTGCCAGAGGAACAACCTCCTTCTAAACGTCAGTAAGACAAAGGAGCTGATAGTGGACTTCAGCACTAAGCAGGAGAGGAACTACCAGACCCCTGTCATCAACGAGTGCCCAGTGGAGAGAGTGGACAGCTTCAAATACCTCGGAGTTCACATCACACAGGACCTGTCATGGTCCTGTCACATCAACACCGTGGTGAAAAAGGCCCGACAGCGTCTCTACCACCTCAGACGCTTGAGAGACTTCCAACTGCCCTCCAAGGTGCTCAGGAACTTTTACTCCTGCACCATAGAGAGCATCCTGACGGGAAACATCTTAACCTGGTTCGGGAACAGCACCATGCAGGACAGACGAGCTCTACAGAGGGTTGTGCGGTCAGCTGAGCGCACCATCCGCTCCGAGCTCCCTGACCTGCACTCAATCTACAGCAGACGGTGCTGGACCAAGGCTAGGAAGATCGTGAAGGACCTCAGCCATCCCAACAACAGACTGTTCTCTCTGCTGAGGTCAGGAAAGCGATTCCGCTCCCTGAAGACCAACACAGAGAGACTGAGGAGGAGCTTCTTCCCGCAGGCGATACGGTCTCTCAATCACACCACCACACAGTACTGACCCACACATACAGTTCTTACACACACACTGGACATTCTGGACATTGTTTCACTTCATTACTTAAATCACGCTGCTGTTATTGTGTATATGCTGCTGTTATTGTGTATATATTTATTTATATTTCTTCATACATTCTTATATAGTTCTATATTGTGTATTTTGTTGTACAGTTATTTTATTTTCAACTTTAATTTATATATTTTATCTTATTCTCCCAGTTAAATTTACCCTTCATTCTAATTTGTGTTGTACAGTTATTTCATTTTTAACCTTAATTTATATTTTATTCCTTCCTAGTTAAATTTACCCTTTTTAATTTTTCATATTTATTTCCTATCTTATTCATAGCCTTTTCCTTTTTTGTTTTCTTTAGGTCACGAGCAGTTGTCCAAGCATTTCACTACATATCGTACTGTGTATGACTGTGTACGTGACAAATAAAATTTGAATTTTGAAAATTTGGAGACTGGCTAGGCCACTTCAGGACTTTCAAATGCTTCTTACGGAGCCACTCCTTTGTTGCCCGGTCGGTGTGTTTTGGATCATTGTCATGTTGGAAGACCCAGCCTCGTTTCATCTTCAAAGTTCTCACTGATGGAAGGAGGTTTTGGCTCAAAATCTCACGATACATGGCCCCATTCATTCTGTCCTTAACACGGATCAGTCGTCCTGTCCCCTTGGCAGAAAAACAGCCCCATAGCATGATGTTTCCACCCCCATGCTTCACAGTAGGTATGGTGTTCTTGGGATGCAACTCAGTATTCTTCTTCCTCCAAACACGATGAGTTGAGTTTATACCAAAAAGTTCTACTTTGGTTTCATCTGACCACATGACATTCTCCCAATCCTCTGCTGTATCATCCATGTGCTCTCTGGCAAACTTCAGACGGGCCTGGACGTGCACTGGCTTCAGCAGCGGAACACGTCTGGCACTGCGGGATTTGATTCCCTGCCGTTGTAGTGTGTTACTGATGGTGACCTTTGTTACTTTGGTCCCAGCTCTCTGCAGGTCATTCACCAGGTCCCCCCGTGTGGTTCTGGGATCTTTGCTCACCGTTCTCATGATCATTTTGACCCCACGGGATGAGATCTTGCGTGGAGCCCCAGATCGAGGGAGATTATCAGTGGTCTTGTATGTCTTCCATTTTCTGATGATTGCTCCCACAGTTGATTTTTTCACACCAAGCTGCTTGCCTATTGTAGATTCACTCTTCCCAGTCTGGTGCAGGTCTACAATACTTTTCCTGGTGTCCTTCGAAAGCTCTTTGGTCTTGGCCATGGCGGAGTTTGGAGTCTGACTGTTTGAGGCTGTGGACAGGTGTCTTTTATACAGATGATGAGTTCAAACAGGTGCCATTCATACAGGTAACGAGTGGGGGACAGAAAAGCTTCTTACAGAAGACGTTACAGGTCTGTGAGAGCCAGAGATTTTCCATGTTTGAGGTGACCAAATACTTATTTTCCACCCTGATTTACGAATAAATTCTTTACAAATCCTACCATGTGAATTCATGGATTTTTTTTTTTCACATTCTGTCTCTCACAGTTGAAGTGTACCTCTGGTGCAAATTACTGACCTCTGTCATCATTTTAAGTGGGGGAACTTGCACAATCGGTGGCTGACTAAATACTTTTTTGCCCCACTGTATTAGCTGCAGTACTGAGTATATGAACTACATTCTATATTCTATTTCATGTAGCATTCTTTATATTTTGTATAGTATGTTATTCTGTTTATCTTATTCTATTCTATTCTATTCTATTCTCTATTCTATTCTCTTTTTTCTCTTAATTTTTTACTGCTCTTTGACTTTCTGCTGTGAACAACAATGTCCCATGTGTGGGACTAATAAAGGTTTATCGTATTGCTGTTTCAGTACACTGCACATGACTCTCTATGTGGACTCGCTGTTTTATTTTGAAAACCTCTTCTCTCTTCTTGTTCTGAGTTCCTTTAAGAGT